>NW_027640893.1:0-470000 GCF_949752795.1 Hyperoodon ampullatus
GAAGGCAACGAGGCGGACTTGACAGCGAGGCAGAATAGCAGGAAACAGATTTCAAGAGGTACGTTGGAATCGCCTTTAAAGCACAGGAAGAGGGGCACAACTTCGACAATGATGCACTTGGCCAAAAAGGGCGTATGTGTTTTCTCCTGAATATATTCAGGAGAAAACGCATACGCCCTTTTTGGCCAAGCAAGCAAGCGGGCAATGCAAATCTGCACTACAAAGAAGTATCACTTCCCACCGGTCAAAAGGGACATCCACAAAATGTGTAAAATCCAGAAAGGCAAGACAGGCCCTGGAGAACAGGGAGCCTTGTTATGCTGATGGGCGGGATGTAAATTGCCAACTGCCTCTCTGGAGGAGTGCATTGTGTTCCCTAAAACAAGTAAAGAACAGAGCTACAGAGCCAAGGGCACTTCCAGTCTAGGGAATATACCTTGGGAAAACTGAAAATCAAAAAGACACAGCCACCCCAAAATTTAGGGCTGCACTGCTTACAAGGACCTCAACTTGGGTACACCTTAAATATCCCAGGAAATATAAAAATGGTTCAAAAAATTGTGGTACTTACGTACGATGGAATATCCCTCAGCCATGAAATCAATGTCATAAGACCAGTAGCAGCAAAATGGGTGGATTCAGGTACGATGATTCTAAGTGAAATAAGTCACACAGAAAAAGAAACTTATCATAAGATATCACTTATGAAGATCCTGTAAACATGGCTACACTTGAACTGAGTTAGGAAAGAGAACAGTGTCTCACATTTAGAAAACACTCTTATGCCTGCTTAAGGGGGAAGGAGAGGTGGGGTGATGCATAAAACCAGAGTTTGATATAAGCACAGGTACCGTTCCAAAAACCAACTATGGAATAGACAAGACCTACACCTTCATCAGTGAAAGGGACTCAAAACCCCATACTTCCCGCAGAGGAATATATCTGACTAGTAAGAATCTTAAAACCTATGTATTGATATGTCTCCGTAAGGGAATCAAGTGTGTCTAGACTGGCATAAATATGGCAGCGAGAATCAGCTCAAACCCACTATAAAAAGGAATTTCAAAAATAAAACAAAAAAACTGGGAAATTCTTTACATTTCCTTCAGGGTCTCTGATGAAACCTGAAATGACCCTATCTACAATGACAGCTGTATGTGGCATAAGGCTGGACACTTGGGACTGAGAGGATTGGTGAGATTGGGTGAGCAAATGCAGACCCTTTAAAGCAATAATGCATGGCACACATTCCATGGGTCCCAACTCTCCAGGTTGAAGGGAATATTACTACAGATATAACATGTACGGGAATCCTAGAGAATGGACACACTGTGAATACGAAAGGTTTCTAAAACTCAACGAATAGTCCCTCTCCTGGTGCTCCGGTTTGACATTCCATCTGCTTTATTATCAACCTCCCAACTTGGTGAGACAGCCCCTTTAACCTCCTGGTTCGCACAGGTTGCCAATTGGGCAGAGGATGAAAGGGAAGAGGGAGAACCAATGAGAGAGTAGCTGTTAGGCATTTGGACGGGCACATATCACTGTAATTTCCCGGCAGGAAGAAGAATTAACCAAAGTCTCAGCCACCCACCGGGAATCAGTATAGATCCTGAACCAAAATTTTGGACTTGCGGTCAGCTCACCAAAAACGAGTTGAAAAATGGAGCTCAGGGGCACAGCAATTCACAAACTGGCCGAGTAATAAAGGACAACTATCGTCCAAAAATCTGTTGAGGGAAGGCAACGAGGCGGACTTGAAAGCGAGGCAGAATAGCAGGAAACAGATTTCAAGAGGTACGTTGGAATCGCCTTTAAAGCACAGGAAGAGGGGCACAACTTCGACAATGATGCACTTGGCCAAAAAGGGCGTATGTGTTTTCTCCTGAATATATTCAGGAGAAAACGCATACGCCCTTTTTGGCCAAGCAAGCAAGCGGGCAATGCAAATCTGCACTACAAAGAAGTATCACTTCCCACCGGTCAAAAGGGACATCCACAAAATGTGTAAAAACCAGAAAGGCAAGACAGGCCCTGGAGAACAGGGAGCCTTGTTATGCTGATGGGCGGGATGTAAATTGCCAACTGCCTCTCTGGAGGAGTGCATTGTGTTCCCTAAAACAAGTAAACAACAGAGCTACAGAGCCAAGGGCACTTCCAGTCTAGGGAATATACCTTGGGAAAACTGAAAATCAAAAAGACACAGCCACCCCAAAATTTAGGGCTGCACTGCTTACAAGGACCTCAACTTGGGTACACCTTAAATATCCCAGGAAATATAACAATGGTTCAAAAAATTGTGGTACTTACGTATGATGGAATATCCCTCAGCCATGAAATCAATGTCATAAGACCAGTAGCAGCAAAATGGGTGGATTCAGGTACGATGATTCTAAGTGAAATAAGTCACACAGAAAAAGAAACTTATCATAAGATATCACTTATGAAGATCCTGTAAACATGGCTACACTTGAACTGAGTTAGGAAAGAGAACAGTGTCTCACATTTAGAAAACACTCTTATGCCTGCTTAAGGGGGAAGGAGAGGTGGGGTGATGCATAAAACCAGAGTTTGATATAAGCACAGGTACCGTTCCAAAAACCAACTATGGAATAGACAAGACCTACACCTTCCTCAGTGAAAGGGACTCAAAACCCCATATTTCCCGCAGAGGAATATATCTGACTAGTAAGAATCTTAAAACCTATGTATTGATATGTCTCCGTAAGGGAATCAAGTGTGTCTAGACTGGGATAAATATGGCAGCGAGAATCAGCTCAAACCCACTATAAAAAGGAATTTCAAAAATAAAACAAAAAAACTGGGAAATTCTTTACAATTCCTTAAGGGTCTCTGATGAAACCTGAAATGACCCTATCTACAATGACAGCTGGATGTGGCATAAGGCTGGACACTTGGGACTGAGAGGATTGTTGAGATTGGGTGAGCAAATGCAGACCCTTTAAAGCAATAATGCATGGCACACATTCCATGGGTCCCAACTCTCCAGGTTGAAGGGAATATTACTACAGATATAACATGTACGGGAATCCTAGAGAACGGACACACTGTGAATACGAAAGGTTTCTAAAACTCAACGAATAGTCCCTCTCCTGGTGCTCCGGTTTGACTTTCCATCTGCTTTATTATCAACCTCCCAACTTGGAGAGACAGCCCCTTTAACCTCCTGGTTCGCACAGGTTGCCAATTTGGCAGAGGATGAAAGGGAAGAGGGAGAACCAATGAGAGAGTAGCTGTTAGGCATTTGGACGGGCACATATCACTGTAATTTCCCGGCAGGAAGAAGAATTAACCAAAGTCTCAGCCACCCACCGGGAATCAGTATAGATCCTGAACCAAAATTTTGGACTTGCGGTCAGCTCACCAAAAACGAGTTGAAAAATGGAGCTCAGGGGCACAGCAATTCACAAACTGGCCGAGTAATAAAGGACAAGTATCATCCAAAAATCTGTTGAGGGAAGGCAACGAGGCGGACTTGAAAGCGAGGCAGAATAGCAGGAAACAGATTTCAAGAGGTACGTTGGAATCGCCTTTAAAGCACAGGAAGAGGGGCACAACTTCGACAATGATGCACTTGGCCAAAAAGGGCATATGCGTTTTCTCCTGAATATATTCAGGAGATAACGCATACACCCTTTTTGGCCAAGCAAGCAAGCGGGCAATGCAAATCTGCACTACAAAGAAGTATCACTTCCCACCGGTCAAAAGGGACATCCACAAAATGTGTAAAAACCAGAAAGGCAAGACAGGCCCTGGAGAACAGGGAGCCTTGTTATGCTGATGGGCGGGATGTAAATTGCCAACTGCCTCTCTGGAGGAGTGCATTGTGTTCCCTAAAACAAGTAAACAACAGAGCTACAGAGCCAAGGGCACTTCCAGTCTAGGGAATATACCTTGGGAAAACTGAAAATCAAAAAGACAGAGCCACCCCAAAATTTAGGGCTGCACTGCTTACAAGGACCTCAACTTGGGTACACCTTAAATATCCCAGGAAATATAAAAATGGTTCAAAAAATTGTGGTACTTACGTACGATGGAATATCCCTCAGCCATGAAATCAATGTCATAAGACCAGTAGCAGCAAAATGGGTGGATTCAGGTACGATGATTCTAAGTGAAATAAGTCACACAGAAAAAGAAACTTATCATAAGATATCACTTATGAAGATCCTGTAAACATGGCTACACTTGAACTGAGTTAGGAAAGAGAACAGTGTCTCACATTTAGAAAACACTCTTATGCCTGCTTAAGGGGGAAGGAGAGGTGGGGTGATGCATAAAACCAGAGTTTGATATAAGCACAGGTACCGTTCCAAAAACCAACTATGGAATAGACAAGACCTACACCTTCCTCAGTGAAAGGGACTCAAAACCCCATATTTCCCGCAGAGGAATATATCTGACTAGTAAGAATCTTAAAACCTATGTATTGATATGTCTCCGTAAGGGAATCAAGTGTGTCTAGACTGGGATAAATATGGCAGCGAGAATCAGCTCAAACCCACTATAAAAAGGAATTTCAAAAATAAAACAAAAAAACTGGGAAATTCTTTACAATTCCTTCAGGGTCTCTGATGAAACCTGAAATGACCCTATCTACAATGACAGCTGTATGTGGCATAAGGCTGGACACTTGGGACTGAGAGGATTGGTGAGATTGGGTGGGCAAATGCAGACCCTTTAAAGCAATAATGCATGGCACACATTCCATGGGTCCCAACTCTCCAGGTTGAAGGGAATATTACTACAGATATAACATGTACGGGAAACCTAGAGAACAGACACACTGTGAATACGAAAGGTTTCTAAAACTCAACGAATAGTCCCTCTCCTGGTGCTCCGGTTTGACTTTCCATCTGCTTTATTATCAACCTCCCAACTTGGAGAGTCAGCCCCTTTAACCTCCTGGTTCGCACAGGTTGCCAATTTGGCAGAGGATGAAAGGGAAGAGGGAGAACCAATGAGAGAGTAGCTGTTAGGCATTTGGACGGGCACATATCACTGTAATTTCCCGGCAGGAAGAAGAATTAACCAAAGTCTCAGCCACCCACCGGGAATCAGTATAGATCCTGAACCAAAATTTTGGACTTGCGGTCAGCTCACCAAAAACGAGTTGAAAAATGGAGCTCAGGGCCACAGCAATTCACAAACTGGCCTAGTAATAAAGGACAACTATCGTCCAAAAATCTGTTGAGGGAAGGCAACGAGGCGGACTTGACAGCGAGGCAGAATAGCAGGAAACAGATTTCAAGAGGTACGTTGGAATCGCCTTTAAAGCACAGGAAGAGGGGCACAACTTCGACAATGATGCACTTGGCCAAAAAGGGCGTATGTGTTTTCTCCTGAATATATTCAGGAGAAAACGCATACGCCCTTTTTGGCCAAGCAAGCAAGCGGGCAATGCAAATCTGCACTACAAAGAAGTATCACTTCCCACCGGTCAAAAGGGACATCCACAAAATGTGTAAAATCCAGAAAGGCAAGACAGGCCCTGGAGAACAGGGAGCCTTGTTATGCTGATGGGCGGGATGTAAATTGCCAACTGCCTCTCTGGAGGAGTGCATTGTGTTCCCTAAAACAAGTAAAGAACAGAGCTACAGAGCCAAGGGCACTTCCAGTCTAGGGAATATACCTTGGGAAAACTGAAAATCAAAAAGACACAGCCACCCCAAAATTTAGGGCTGCACTGCTTACAAGGACCTCAACTTGGGTACACCTTAAATATCCCAGGAAATATAAAAATGGTTCAAAAAATTGTGGTACTTACGTACGATGGAATATCCCTCAGCCATGAAATCAATGTCATAAGACCAGTAGCAGCAAAATGGGTGGATTCAGGTACGATGATTCTAAGTGAAATAAGTCACACAGAAAAAGAAACTTATCATAAGATATCACTTATGAAGATCCTGTAAACATGGCTACACTTGAACTGAGTTAGGAAAGAGAACAGTGTCTCACATTTAGAAAACACTCTTATGCCTGCTTAAGGGGGAAGGAGAGGTGGGGTGATGCATAAAACCAGAGTTTGATATAAGCACAGGTACCGTTCCAAAAACCAACTATGGAATAGACAAGACCTACACCTTCATCAGTGAAAGGGACTCAAAACCCCATACTTCCCGCAGAGGAATATATCTGACTAGTAAGAATCTTAAAACCTATGTATTGATATGTCTCCGTAAGGGAATCAAGTGTGTCTAGACTGGCATAAATATGGCAGCGAGAATCAGCTCAAACCCACTATAAAAAGGAATTTCAAAAATAAAACAAAAAAACTGGGAAATTCTTTACATTTCCTTCAGGGTCTCTGATGAAACCTGAAATGACCCTATCTACAATGACAGCTGTATGTGGCATAAGGCTGGACACTTGGGACTGAGAGGATTGGTGAGATTGGGTGAGCAAATGCAGACCCTTTAAAGCAATAATGCATGGCACACATTCCATGGGTCCCAACTCTCCAGGTTGAAGGGAATATTACTACAGATATAACATGTACGGGAATCCTAGAGAATGGACACACTGTGAATACGAAAGGTTTCTAAAACTCAACGAATAGTCCCTCTCCTGGTGCTCCGGTTTGACATTCCATCTGCTTTATTATCAACCTCCCAACTTGGTGAGACAGCCCCTTTAACCTCCTGGTTCGCACAGGTTGCCAATTGGGCAGAGGATGAAAGGGAAGAGGGAGAACCAATGAGAGAGTAGCTGTTAGGCATTTGGACGGGCACATATCACTGTAATTTCCCGGCAGGAAGAAGAATTAACCAAAGTCTCAGCCACCCACCGGGAATCAGTATAGATCCTGAACCAAAATTTTGGACTTGCGGTCAGCTCACCAAAAACGAGTTGAAAAATGGAGCTCAGGGGCACAGCAATTCACAAACTGGCCGAGTAATAAAGGACAACTATCGTCCAAAAATCTGTTGAGGGAAGGCAACGAGGCGGACTTGAAAGCGAGGCAGAATAGCAGGAAACAGATTTCCAGAGGTACGTTGGAATCGCCTTTAAAGCACAGGAAGAGGGGCACAACTTCGACAATGATGCACTTGGCCAAAAAGGGCGTATGTGTTTTCTCCTGAATATATTCAGGAGAAAACGCATACGCCCTTTTTGGCCAAGCAAGCAAGCGGGCAATGCAAATCTGCACTACAAAGAAGTATCACTTCCCACCGGTCAAAAGGGACATCCACAAAATGTGTAAAAACCAGAAAGGCAAGACAGGCCCTGGAGAACAGGGAGCCTTGTTATGCTGATGGGCGGGATGTAAATTGCCAACTGCCTCTCTGGAGGAGTGCATTGTGTTCCCTAAAACAAGTAAACAACAGAGCTACAGAGCCAAGGGCACTTCCAGTCTAGGGAATATACCTTGGGAAAACTGAAAATCAAAAAGACACAGCCACCCCAAAATTTAGGGCTGCACTGCTTACAAGGACCTCAACTTGGGTACACCTTAAATATCCCAGGAAATATAACAATGGTTCAAAAAATTGTGGTACTTACGTATGATGGAATATCCCTCAGCCATGAAATCAATGTCATAAGACCAGTAGCAGCAAAATGGGTGGATTCAGGTACGATGATTCTAAGTGAAATAAGTCACACAGAAAAAGAAACTTATCATAAGATATCACTTATGAAGATCCTGTAAACATGGCTACACTTGAACTGAGTTAGGAAAGAGAACAGTGTCTCACATTTAGAAAACACTCTTATGCCTGCTTAAGGGGGAAGGAGAGGTGGGGTGATGCATAAAACCAGAGTTTGATATAAGCACAGGTACCGTTCCAAAAACCAACTATGGAATAGACAAGACCTACACCTTCCTCAGTGAAAGGGACTCAAAACCCCATATTTCCCGCAGAGGAATATATCTGACTAGTAAGAATCTTAAAACCTATGTATTGATATGTCTCCGTAAGGGAATCAAGTGTGTCTAGACTGGGATAAATATGGCAGCGAGAATCAGCTCAAACCCACTATAAAAAGGAATTTCAAAAATAAAACAAAAAAACTGGGAAATTCTTTACAATTCCTTAAGGGTCTCTGATGAAACCTGAAATGACCCTATCTACAATGACAGCTGGATGTGGCATAAGGCTGGACACTTGGGACTGAGAGGATTGTTGAGATTGGGTGAGCAAATGCAGACCCTTTAAAGCAATAATGCATGGCACACATTCCATGGGTCCCAACTCTCCAGGTTGAAGGGAATATTACTACAGATATAACATGTACGGGAATCCTAGAGAACGGACACACTGTGAATACGAAAGGTTTCTAAAACTCAACGAATAGTCCCTCTCCTGGTGCTCCGGTTTGACTTTCCATCTGCTTTATTATCAACCTCCCAACTTGGAGAGACAGCCCCTTTAACCTCCTGGTTCGCACAGGTTGCCAATTTGGCAGAGGATGAAAGGGAAGAGGGAGAACCAATGAGAGAGTAGCTGTTAGGCATTTGGACGGGCACATATCACTGTAATTTCCCGGCAGGAAGAAGAATTAACCAAAGTCTCAGCCACCCACCGGGAATCAGTATAGATCCTGAACCAAAATTTTGGACTTGCGGTCAGCTCACCAAAAACGAGTTGAAAAATGGAGCTCAGGGGCACAGCAATTCACAAACTGGCCGAGTAATAAAGGACAAGTATCATCCAAAAATCTGTTGAGGGAAGGCAACGAGGCGGACTTGAAAGCGAGGCAGAATAGCAGGAAACAGATTTCAAGAGGTACGTTGGAATCGCCTTTAAAGCACAGGAAGAGGGGCACAACTTCGACAATGATGCACTTGGCCAAAAAGGGCATATGCGTTTTCTCCTGAATATATTCAGGAGATAACGCATACACCCTTTTTGGCCAAGCAAGCAAGCGGGCAATGCAAATCTGCACTACAAAGAAGTATCACTTCCCACCGGTCAAAAGGGACATCCACAAAATGTGTAAAAACCAGAAAGGCAAGACAGGCCCTGGAGAACAGGGAGCCTTGTTATGCTGATGGGCGGGATGTAAATTGCCAACTGCCTCTCTGGAGGAGTGCATTGTGTTCCCTAAAACAAGTAAACAACAGAGCTACAGAGCCAAGGGCACTTCCAGTCTAGGGAATATACCTTGGGAAAACTGAAAATCAAAAAGACACAGCCACCCCAAAATTTAGGGCTGCACTGCTTACAAGGACCTCAACTTGGGTACACCTTAAATATCCCAGGAAATATAAAAATGGTTCAAAAAATTGTGGTACTTACGTACGATGGAATATCCCTCAGCCATGAAATCAATGTCATAAGACCAGTAGCAGCAAAATGGGTGGATTCAGGTACGATGATTCTAAGTGAAATAAGTCACACAGAAAAAGAAACTTATCATAAGATATCACTTATGAAGATCCTGTAAACATGGCTACACTTGAACTGAGTTAGGAAAGAGAACAGTGTCTCACATTTAGAAAACACTCTTATGCCTGCTTAAGGGGGAAGGAGAGGTGGGGTGATGCATAAAACCAGAGTTTGATATAAGCACAGGTACCGTTCCAAAAACCAACTATGGAATAGACAAGACCTACACCTTCCTCAGTGAAAGGGACTCAAAACCCCATATTTCCCGCAGAGGAATATATCTGACTAGTAAGAATCTTAAAACCTATGTATTGATATGTCTCCGTAAGGGAATCAAGTGTGTCTAGACTGGGATAAATATGGCAGCGAGAATCAGCTCAAACCCACTATAAAAAGGAATTTCAAAAATAAAACAAAAAAACTGGGAAATTCTTTACAATTCCTTCAGGGTCTCTGATGAAACCTGAAATGACCCTATCTACAATGACAGCTGTATGTGGCATAAGGCTGGACACTTGGGACTGAGAGGATTGGTGAGATTGGGTGAGCAAATGCAGACCCTTTAAAGCAATAATGCATGGCACACATTCCATGGGTCCCAACTCTCCAGGTTGAAGGGAATATTACTACAGATATAATATGTACGGGAATCCTAGAGAACGGACACACTGTGAATACGAAAGGTTTCTAAAACTCAACGAATAGTCCCTCTCCTGGTGCTCCGGTTTGACTTTCCATCTGCTTTATTATCAACCTCCCAACTTGGAGAGACAGCCCCTTTAACCTCCTGGTTCGCACAGGTTGCCAATTTGGCAGAGGATGAAAGGGAAGAGGGAGAACCAATGAGAGAGTAGCTGTTAGTCATTTGGACGGGCACATATCACTGTAATTTCCCGGCAGGAAGAAGAATTAACCAAAGTCTCAGCCACCCACCGGGAACCAGCATAGGTCCTGAACCAAAATTTTGGACTTGCGGTCAGCTCACCAAAAACGAGATGAAAAATGGAGCTCAGGGGCACAGCAATACACAAACTGGCCGATTAATAAAAGACAACTATCGTCCAAAAATCTGTTGAGGGAAGGCATCGAGGCGGACTTGAAAGCGAGGCAGAATAGCAGGAAACAGATTTCAAGAGGTACGTTGGAATCACCTTTAAAGCACAGGAAGAGGGGCACCACTTCGACAATGATGCACTTGGCCAAAAAGGGCGTATGCGTTTTCTCCTGAATATATTCAGGAGAAAACGCATACGCCCTTTTTGGCCAAGCAAGCAAGCGGGCAATGCAAATCTGCACTACAAAGAAGTATCACTTCCCACCGGTCAAAAGGGACATCCACAAAATGTGTAAAAACCAGAAAGGCAAGACAGGCCCTGGAGAACAGGGAGCCTTGTTATGCTGATGGGCGGGATGTAAATTGCCAACTGCCTCTCTGGAGGAGTGCATTGTGTTCCCTAAAACAAGTAAACAACAGAGCTACAGAGCCGAGAGCTCTTCCAGTCTAGGGAATATACCTTGGGAAAACTGAAAATCAATAAGACAGAGCCACCCCAAAATTTAGGGCTGCACTGCTTACAAGGACCTCAACTTGGGTACACCTTAAATATCCCAGGAAATATAAAAATGGTTCAAAAATTGTGGTACTTACGTACGATGCAATATCCCTCAGCCATGAAATCAATGTCATAAGACCAGTAGCAACAAAATGGGTGGATTCAGGTACGATGATTCTAAGTGAAATAAGTCACACAGAAAAAGAAACTTATCATAAGATATCACTTATGAAGTTCCTGTAAACATGGCTACACTTGAACTGAGTTAGGAAAGAGAACAGAGTCTCACATTTAGAAAACACTCTTATGCCTGCTTAAGGGGGAAGGAGAGGTGGGGTGATGCATAAAACCAGAGTTTGATATAAGCACAGGTACCGTTCCAAAAACCAACTATGGAATATACAAGACCTACACCTTCCTCAGTGAAAGGGACTCAAAACCCCATATTTCCCGCAGAGGAATATAT
Organism: Hyperoodon ampullatus; assembly: GCF_949752795.1. Classification (NCBI taxonomy): domain Eukaryota; kingdom Metazoa; phylum Chordata; class Mammalia; order Artiodactyla; family Ziphiidae; genus Hyperoodon; species Hyperoodon ampullatus. The sequence goes on from NW_027640893.1 coordinate 11,376, forward strand.
CTGACTAGTAAGAATCTTAAAACCTATGTATTGATATGTCTCCGTAAGGGAATCAAGTGTGTCTAGACTGGGATAAATATGGCAGCGAGAATCAGCTCAAACCCACTATAAAAAGGAATTTCAAAAACAAAACAAAAAAACTAGGAAATTGTTTACAATTCCTTCAGGGTCTCTGATGAAACCTGGAATGACCCTATCTACAACGACAGCTGGATGTGGCATAAGGTTGAACACTTGGCACTGAGAGGATTGGTGAGATTGGGTGAGCAAATGCAGACCCTTTAAAGCAATAATGCATGGCACACATTCCTTGGGTCCCAACTCTCCAGGTTGAAGGGAATATTACTACAGTTATAACATGTACGGGAAACCTAAAGAAAGGACACACTGTGAATACGAAAGGTTTCTAAAACTCAACGAATAGTCCCTCTCCTGGTGCTCCGGTTTGACTTTCCATCTGCTTTACTATCAATCTCCCAACTTGGAGAGACAGCCCCTTTAAACTCCTGGTTCGCACAGTTTGCCAATTTGGCAGAGGATGAAATGAAAGAGGGAGAACCAATGAGAGAGTAGCTGTTAGGCATTTGGACGGGCACATATCACTGTAATTTCCCGGCAGGAAGAAGAATTATCCAAAGTCTCAGCCACCCACCGGTAACCAGTATAGGTCCTGAAAGAAAATTTTGGACTTGCGGTCAGCTCACCAAAAACGAGTTGAAAAATGGAGCTCAGGGTCACAGCAATTCACAAACTGGCCGAGTAATAAAGGACAACTATCGTCCAAAAATCTGTTGAGGGAAGGCATCGAGGCGGACTTGAAAGCGAGGCAGAAGAGCAGGAAACAGATTTCAAGAGGTACCTTGGAATCGCCTTTAAGAACAGGAAGACGGGCACAACTTCGACAATGATGCACTTGGCCAAAAAGGGCGTATGCGTTTCCTCCTGAATATATTCAGGAGGAAACGCATACATATATTTTGGCCAAGCAAGCAAGCGGGCAATGCAAATCTGCACTACAAAGAAGTATCACTTCCCACCGGTCAAAAGGGACATCCACAAAATGTGTAAAAACCAGAAAGGCAAGACAGGCCCTGGAGAACAGGGAGCCTTGTTATGCTGATGGGCAGGATGTAAATTGCCAACTGCCTCTCTGGAAGAGTGCATTGTGTTCCCTAAAACAAGTAAACAACAGAGCTACAGAGCCAAGGGCACTTCCAGTCTAGGGAATATACCTTGGGAAAACTGAAAATCAATAAGACAGAGCCACCCCAAAATTTAGGGCTGCACTGCTTACAAGGACCTCAACTTGGTTACACCTTAAATATACCAGGAAATATAAAAATGGTTCAAAAATTGTGGTACTTACGTATGATGGAATATCCCTAAGCCAAGAAACCAATGTCATAACTCCAGTAGAAGCAAAATGGGTGGATTCAGGTACGATGATTCTAAGTGAAATAAGTCACACAGAAAAAGAAACTTATCATAAGATATCACTTCTGAAGATCATGTAAACATGGCTACACTTGAACTGAGTTAGGAAAGAGAAGAATGTCTCACATTTAGAAAACACTCTTATGCCTGCTTAAGGGGGAAGGAGAGGTGGGGTGATGCATAAAACCAGAGTTTGATATAAGCACAGGTACCGTTCCAAAACCAACTATGGAATACACAAGACCTACACCTTCCTCAGTGAAAGGGACTCAAAACCCCATATTTCCCTCAGTTGAATATATCTGACTAGTAAGAATCTTAAAACCTATGTATTGATATGTCTCCGTAAGGGAATCAAGTGTGTCTAGACTGGCATAAACATGGCAGCGAGAATCAGCTCAAACCCACTATAAAAAGGAATTTCAAAAACAAAACAAAAAAACTGGGAAATTCTTTACAATTCCTTCAGGGTCTCTGATGAAACCTGGAATGACCCTATCTACAACGACAGCTGGATGTGGCATAAGGCTGGACACTTGGTACTGAGACGATTGGTGAGATTGGGTGAGCAAATGCAGACCCTTTAAAGCAATAATGCATGGCACCCATTCCATTGGTCCCAACTCTCCAGGTTGAAGGGAATATTACTACAGTTATAACATGTACGAGAAACCTAGAGAAGAGACACACTGTGAATACGAAAAGTTTCTAAAACTCAACGAATAGTCCCTCTCCTGGTGCTCCGGTTTGACTTTCCAAATGCTTTACTATCAATCTCCCAACTTGGAGAGACAGTCCCTTCAACCTCCTGGTTCACACAGGTTTCCAATTTGGCAGAGGATGAAAGGGAAGAGGGAGAACCAAAGAGAGAGTAGCTCTTAGGCGTTTGAACGGGCATATATCACTCTAACTTCCCGGCAGGAAGAAGAATTAACCAAAGTCTCAGCCCCCCACCGGGAACCAGCATAGGTCCTGAACCAAAATTTTGGACTTGCGGTCAGCTCACCAAAAACGAGTTGAAAAATGGAGCTCAGGGGCACAGCAATTCACAAACTGGCCGAGTAATAAAGGACAACTATCGTCCAAAAATCTGTTGAAGGAAGGCAACGAGGTGGACTTGAAAGCGAGGCAGAATAGCAGGAAACAGATTTCAATAGGTACATTGGAATCGCCTTTAAAGCACAGGAGGAGGGGCACAACTTCGACAATGATGCACTTGGCTAAAGAGGGCGTATGCGTTTTCTCCTGAATATATTCAGGAGAAAACGCATACGCCCTTTTTGGCCAAGCAAGCAAGCGGGCAATGCAAATCTGCACTACAAAGAAGTATCACTTCCCTCCGGTCAAAAGGGACATCCACAAAATGTGTAAAAACCAGAAAGGCAAGACAGGCCCTGGAGAACAGGGAGCCTTGTTATGCTGATGGGTGGGATGTAAATTGCCAACTGCCTCTCTGGAGGAGTACATTGTATTCCCTAAAACAAGTAAAGAACAGAGCTACAGAGCCAAGGTCACTTCCAGTCTACTGAATATACCTTGGGAAAACTGAAAATCAATAAGACAGAGCCAACCCAAAATTTAGGGCTGCACTGCTTACAAGGACCTCAACTTGGGTACACCTTAAATATACCAGGAAATATAAAAATGGTCCAAAAATTGCGGTACTTACGTATGTTGGAATATCCCTCAGCCATGAAATCAATGTCATAAGACCAGTAACAGAAAAATGGGTGGATTCAGGTACGATGATTCTAAGTGAAATAAGTCACACAGAAAAAGAAACTTATCATAAGATATCACTTATGAAGATCCTGTAAACATGGCTACACTTGAACTGAGTTAGGAAAGAGAACAGTGTCTCACATTTAGAAAACACTCTAATGCCTGCTTAAGGGGGAAGGAGAGGTGGGGTGATGCATAAAACCAGAGTTTGATATAAGCACAGGTACCGTTCCAAACACCAACTATGGAATAGACAACACCTACACCTTCCTCAGTGAAAGGGACTCAAAACCCCATATTTCCCGCAGAGGAATATATCTGACTAGTAAGAATCTTAAAACCTATGTATTGATATGGCTCCGTTAAGGGAATCAAGTGTGTCTAGACTGGGATAAACATGGCAGCGAGAATCAGCTCAAACCCACTATAAAAAGGAATTTCAAAAACAAAACAAAAAAACTGGGAAATTCTTTACAATTCCTTCAGGGTCTCTGATGAATCCTGGAATGACCCTATCTACAACGACAGCTGGATGTGGCATAAGGCTGGACACTTGGGACTGAGAGGATGGGTGAGATTGGGTGAGCAAATGCAGACCCTTTAAAGCAATAATGCATGGCACCCATTCCATGGGTCCCAACTCTCCAGGTTGAAGGGAATATTACTACAGTTATAACATGTACTGGAAACCTAGAGAACGGACACATTGTGTATACGAAATGTTGCTAAAACTCAACGAATAGACCCTCTCCTGGTGCTCCGGTTTGACTTTCCATCTGCTTTACTATCAACCTCCCAACTTGGAGAGACAGCCCCTTTAACCTCCTGGTTCGCACAGGTTGCCAATTTGGCAGAGGATGAAAGGGAAGAGGGAGAACCAATGAGAGAGTAGCTGTTAGGCATTTGGACGGGCACATATCACTGTAATTTCCCGGCAGGAAGAAGAATTAACCAAAGTCGAAGAAGAATTAACCAAAGTCTCAGCCACCCACCGGGAACCAGTATAGGTCATGAACCAAAATTTTGGACTTGCGGTCAGCTCACCAAAAACGAGTTGAAAAATGGAGCTCAGGGGCACAGCAATTCACAAACTGGCCGAGTAATAAAGGACAACTATCGTCCAAAAATCTGTTGAGGGAAGGCAATGAGGCGGACTTGAAAACGAGGCAGAATAGCAGGAAACAGATTTCAAGAGGTACGTTGGAATCGCCTTTAAAGCACAGGAAGAGGGGCACAACTTCGACAATGATGCACTTTGCCAAAACGGGCGTTTGCGTTTTCTCCTGAATATATTCAGGAGAAAACGCATACGCCCTTTTTGGCCAAGCAAGCAAGCGGGCAATGCAAATCTGCACTACAAAGAAGTATCACTTCCCACCGGTCAAAAGGGACATCCACAAAATGTGTAAAAACCAGAAAAGCAAGACAGGCCCTGGAGAACAGGGAGCCTTGTAATGCTGATGGGCGGGATGTAAATTGCCAACTGCCTCTCTGGATGAGTGCATTGTGTTCCCTAAAACAAGTAAACAACAGAGCTACAGAGCCAAGGGAACTTCCAGTCTAGGGAATATACCTTGGGAAAACTGAAAATCAATAAGACAGAGTCACGCCAAAATTTAGGGCTGCACTGCTCACAAGGACCTCAACTTGGGTACACCTTAAATATCCCAGGAAATATAAAAATGGTTCAAAAAATTGTGGTATTTACGTATGATGGAATATCCCTCAGCCATGAAATCAATGTCATAAGACCAGTAGCAGCAAAATGGGTGGATTCAGGTACAATGATTCTAAGTGAAATAAGTCACACAGAAAAAGAAACTTATCATAAAATATCACTTATGAAGATTCTGTAAACATGGCTACACTTGAACTGAGTTAGGAAAGAGAACAGTGTCTCACATTTAGAAAACACTCTTATGCCTGCTTAAGGGGGAAGGAGTGGTCGGGTGATGCATAAAACCAGAGTTTGATATAAGCACAGGTACCGTTCCAAAAACCAACTATGGAATAGACAAGACCTACACCTTCCTCAGTGAAAGGGACCCGAGGCATCTGTGAGTAACCGTGAGCTGAGCCCCAGGCCAGCTGCTGTTGAACTTTTCCCACCCTTCCCAGGTAAATCACCTGAATATGTACAACGGCTTGAAAGCCTAGAGGAAGGGGCGTGGAGCCACACCAGCGACAGCGCACAGGCCAACTTGGTGCCTGCAGGCCAGCCAGGATGGTCCTGGCCCTGGGCGCTCTTCTGGAAGCTTTCCATTGCCCTGCCTGAGATACCCCTCCTGTCCCGGCCCCCACTGCTTTTTTCCTTCCTCACCTCTGTCCGGAGAGAAATTCCAGCGGAAGGTATGGGTGCCCCATCCTCTCCTTTACAGGTGGCAGCCTGGCAACTCCTGCAGAAAGTCCAGCAGAGACCCACTCACACTGGGCCACCCACAAAGCCGTGGCCCCTCACTCCCTCCCACCAGCACAGCCCCGAGACTGCTGACGGGGCAGAGAATATGGAGTCAGGCACAGCTTCAGGGGCTATTGCTGCCTGCCGCGCTGTTTATATTGACCTCAACCCAGGCACACCTGGGGAGGGCCGGCCGGCAGGGTCAGGCTACCCAGGTCAGCTAATCCTCAGCCCTCAGGGAATCACATTGTTGAAAATGGACCTCGCTAAGGCAGAATAGAAGCCAAGGAATACAAGGACACAATGCCATTTGCAGCACCGTAGGTGTGTCTAGAGGTAATCACGTGACTTGTAGTAAGTCCGAAAGTGAAAGACACATATCATATCTCTTATAGGTGTGACCGAAAAATGGATACCAGGGCAGACATTTCCACGGAGAAGGGCAATCACAGATTCATTCAACAAACTTATGGTTCACCAATGGAAAGGTGTGAGGATTGGTTTCATTATGATATTGGGGTTAACAGACATATACAAACACAGGTGACATATATAATCACCAAAGACCTACAGAATACCAAGAGAAGACTACTCAACATTCTGTCATAAGGTACATGGGAAAAGGATCCCAGGAAGAACAGACATATGTATATGTGTAAAAGAACCACATCTTCCAGACCTACAACAAGCCAAACATTGTAATCATATTTGCTGTAATAAAAAATAAAAAAATTAAATTAAAAACACGAACAAGAAGTAGTGAGACAAACTTGAGGCGCTTTCTCCTGGCACATTCCATTCTAAATTCCAATCTAGAACAGGATTTCCATTGAGGCTCTGTTGCCCCAGTAACCTGATTTGTTAAGGGGGAACTGCTGCCACCTTGTGGCCGTTTCACACAACAGCAGCTTTAATCCAGGCGCTAATGGTCAGTTGATATTCAAAATCATTGCAGGCCTGTAAATGACACCTGCCCTGAAAACAAATCCTGGTTTCATATATCGACCAAAAAATTCAAAGGACGTACATATTTCAAAACGACAGTTTCAAAAGGCATATTTTACACACATTAGTGTTCTGCTTCTTTTTCTTTCTTTCTTTTTTTGTTAAAAAAACGGGAATGGCAAAAATCATCCCTCAGAATGGGCGAAAATATTTGCAGACGAATCAATGGACAAAGGTTTAATCTCCAATATATATAAAGAGCTCATGCAGCTTAATATTAAAACAACAAACAACCCAATACAAAAATGGGCAGAAGATCTAAAGAGACGTTTCTTCAAAGAAGACACAGAGATGGCCAAGACCCACATGAAAGGCTGCTCAACATCACTAATTATTAGAGAAATGCAAATCAAAACTACAATGAGGTATCACCTCACACCTGTTAGAATCGGCATCATCAGAAAATCTACAAACAACGAATTCTGGGGAGGGTGTGGACAAAAGGATCCCTCTTCCACTAGTGGTGGAAATGTAAATTGATACAGTCACGATGGAGAACAGTATGGAGTTTCTTTAAAATACTAGAAATAGAATTACCATACGATCCAGCAATCCCACTTCTGGGCATATACCCAGAGTAAACCATAAATCAAAAAGGCACATTCACCACAATGCTCATTTCAGCACTATTTACAATAGCCAGGTAATGGAAGCAACCTAAATACCCACAGACAGACGAATGGATAAAGATGTGGTACATATATAAAATGGAATATTACTCAGCCATAAGAAGGAATGAAACTGGGTCATTTGTAGAGACGTCGATGGATGTAGAGACTGTCATACAGAATGAAGTAAGTCAGAAAGAGAAAAACAAATATTGTATATTAATGTATATACGTGGAACCTAGAAAAATGGAACAGATGAACTGGTTTGCAGGGAAGAAATAGAGACACAGAGGTAGAGAACACACGTATGGACACCAAGTGTGGGAAGCCATGTGGAGGTGGTGTTGGGATGAGTTGGGAGACTGGGATTGACCTGTATACATGTATATGCATAAAACACATAACTAATAATAACCTGCTGTATAAAAAATAAATTAAATTTCAAAATTTTTAAAATTAAAATTTAAAAATAAAACAGAAAAATGTTCTTCCCTTCACACAGATGTATTTATATGAATGAATTATTTCCATGCTTATATCTATAAATACATAAAAGAGGAATATAATCTAACTTGAACTAAAAAAGAAAAAAAAAACCTGAACCCACGAGTTAGACAGAGGAAAACCCTATCAGGGTGCTTGCTCCAGCAGTAAACAATTCTGAAATTGGTCAGAGGTGGGGAATCATCTCCCATAGAGCCAGCAGCCCACTCCTACACAAGGAGCGTCCTCATTGCAAAGCGGGGGGCCATGCCGAGGCATCTGTGAGTAACCGTGAGCTGAGCCCCAGGCCAGCTGCTGTTGAACTTTTCCCACCCTTCCCAGGTAAAACACCTGAATATGTACAAGGGCTTGAAAGCCTAGAGGAAGGGGCGTGGAGCCACACCAGCGACAGCACGCAGGCCAACTTGGTGCCTGCAGGCCAGCCAGGATGGTCCTGGCCCTGGGCGGTCTTCTGGAAGCTTTCCATTGCCCTGCCTGAGATACCCCTCCTGTCCCGGCCCCCACTGCTTTTTTCCTTCCTCACCTCTGTCCGGAGAGAAATTCCAGCGGAAGGTATAGGAGACACATCCTCTTCTTTACAGGTGGAAGCCTGGCAACTCCTGCAGAAAGTCCAGCAGAGACCCACTCACACCGGGCCACCCACAAAGCCGTGGCCCCTCACTCCCTTCCACCTGCACAGCCCCGAGACTGCTGACGGGGCAGAGAATATGGTGTCAGGAACATCTTCAGGGTCTATTGCTGCCTGCAGCGCTGTTTATATTGACCTCAACCCAGGCACACCTGGGGAGGGCCGGCCGGCAGGGTCAGGCTACCCAAGTCAGCTAATCCTCAGCCCTCATTGAATCACATTGTTGAAAATGGACCTCGCTAAGGCAGAATAGAAGCCAAGAAATAAAAGGACACAATGCCATTTGCAGCACCGTAGGTGTGTCTAGTGGTAATCACGTGACTTGTAGTAAGTCCGAAAGTGAAAGACACATGTCATATCATATCTCTTATAGGTGTGACCGAAAAATGGATACCAGGGCAGATATTTCCACGGAGAAGGGCAATCACAGATTCATTCAACAAACTAATGGTTCACCAATGGAAAGGTGTGAGGATTGATTTCTTTATGATATTGGGGTTAACAGACATATAAAAACACAGGTGACATATATAATCACCAAAGACCTACAGAATACCAAGAGAAGACTACTCAACATTCTGTCATAAGGTACATGGGAAAAGGATCCCAGGAAGAACAGACTTATGTATATGTTTAAAAGAACCACATCTTCCACACCTACAACAAGCCAAACATTGTAATCATATTTGCTGTAATAAAAAATAAAAAATTACAGTAAAAACTCGAACAAGAAGCAGTGAGACAAACTTGAGGGGCTTTCTCCTGGCACATTCCATTCTAAATTCCAATCTAGAACATGACTTCCATTGTGGCTCTGTTGCCCCAGTAAGCAGATTTGGTAAGGGAGAACTGTTGCCACCTTGTGGCCGTTTCAAAAAACAGCAGCTTTAATCCCAGCGCTAATGGTCAGTTGATATTCAAAATCATTGCAGGCCTGTAAATGACACCTGCCCTGAAAACAAATACCGGGTTCATATATCGACCAAAAAATTCAAAGTATGTCCATATTTCAAAACGACAGTTTCAAAAGGCATATTTTACACACATTAGTGTTCTGCTTCTTTTTCTTTCTTTCTTTTTTTTTGTTAAAAAAACGGGAATGGCAAAAAGCATCCCTCAGAATGGGCGAAAATATTTGCAAACGAATCAATGGACAAAGGTTTAATCTCCAATATATATAAAGAGCTCATGCAGCTTAATAATAAAAAAAACAAACAACCCAATACAAAAATGGGCAGAAGATCTAAAGAGACGTTTCTTCAAAGAAGACTCAGAGATGGCCAAGACGCACATGAAAGGCTGCTCAACATCACTAATTATTAGAGAAATGCAAATCAAAACTACAATGAGGTATCACCTCACACCTGTTAGAATCGGCATCATCAGAAAATCTACAAACAACAAATTCTGTGGAGGGTGTGGACAAAAGGATCCCTCTTCCACTAGTGGTGGAAATGTAAATTGATACAGTCACGATGGAGAACAGTATGGAGTTTCCTTAAAAAACCTAGAAATAGAATTACCATATGATCCAGCAATCCCACTTCTGGGCATATACCCAGAGAAAACCATAAATCAAAAAGGCACATTCACCACAATGCTCATTTCAGCACTATTTACAATAGCCAGGTAATGGAAGCAACCTAAATACCCACAGACAGACGAATGGATAAAGATGTGGTACATATATAAAATGGAATATTACTCAGCCATAAGAAGGAATGAAAGTGGGTCATTTGTAGAGACGTCGATGGATCTAGAGACTGTCATACAGAATGAAGTAAGTCAGAAAGAGAAAAACAAATATTGTATATTAATGCATATATGCGGAACCTAGAAAAATGGTACAGATGAACTGGCTTGCAGGGAAGAAATAGAGACACAGAGGTAGAGAACACACGTATGGACACCTAGTGTGGGAATCCATGGGGTGGTGGTGGTGGGATGAGTTGGGAGATTGGGATTGACCTGTATACATGTATATGCACAAAATACATAACTAATAATAACCTGCTGTATAAAAAAATAAATAAAATTAAATTTCAAAATCTAAAAAATAAAATTTAAAAATAAAACAGAAAAAACTTCTTCCCTTCTCACAGATGTATTTATATGAATGAATTATTTCCATGCTTATATCCATAAATACATAAAAGAGGAATAAAATCTAACTTGAACAAAAAAAGAAAAAAAATAACCTGAACCCACGAGTTAGACAGAGGAAAACCCTATCAGGGCATTTGCTCCAGCGGTAAAAAATTCTGAAATTGGTCAGAGGTGGGGAATCATCTCCCTTAGAGCCAGCAGCCCACTCCTATGCAAGGAGCATCCTCATTGCAAAGAGGGGGCCATGCCGAGGCATCTGTGAGTAACCGTGAGCTGAGCCCCAGGCTAGCTGCTGTTGAACTTTTGCCACCATTCCCAGGTAAAACACCTGAATATGTACAAGGGCTTGAAAGCCTAGAGGAAGGGCCGTGGAGCCACAAGAGCGACAGCACGCAGGCCGACTTGGTGCCTGCAGGCCAGTCAGGATGGTCCTGTCCCCAGATGCTCTTCTGGAAGCTTTCCATTTCCCTGCCTGAGATACCCCTCCTGCCACGGCCCCCACTGCTTTTTTACTTCCTCACCTCTGCCTGGGGAGAAATTCCAGTGGCAGGTATCGGTGACACATCCTCTTCTTTAGCAGGTGGCAGCCTGGCAACTCCTGCAGAAAGTCCAGCAGAGCCCCACTCACACTGGGCCACCCACAAAGCCACGGCCCCTCACTCCCTCCCACCAGCACTGCCCCGGCACTGCCTACGGGGCAGAGAATATGCCGTCAGTCACAGCTACAAGGGCTGTCGCTCACTGGAGTGCTGTTTATATTGCCCTTAACCCAGGGACACCTGTGGCGGGCTGGCAGGCAGTTTCAGGCTGCCAAAATCAGCCAATCCTCACCCCTCAGGGTTCACAGTTGCAGAAAATGAAACTTGCTAAACGGGCCAGGCCCTAGGAACAGGTGTGGGCTCTTGAGAGTCAGGATAGACAAAGGGCTGCAGCTGCGGCTTGCTTTCTTATCATTTTATCTGGTCCATGAGTGGAAAACAACTTCAAGATAACCCTATCCTAATGAGAGGAACCCAGGAGTCAGGGAGAGGAGTGATGGTGGGTGGAGACAGAGGCTTGGTGCCCTGGCTGCATTGGAAGTGTCTGGAAGACCAGGAAGAAAGAGCCTGCAGAGAGTGATAGCCATGGTCACAGACCTGTCAGAGCTGCTGTTTGTTAGTTCAAGTCCTGCTCTGAGGTGTTCTGTGTCAGCTGTGAGCGACAGGTGAGCTGGGGGTTCTCTGCAAGGTGGGCTATGTGCACAGTTCCTGTGTGTCCAGCCCTGCTGGGGTACCTGCCCAGGGGAGCGCCGTATCCTGGGAAGGGCCTGAGTAGGAGAGCCCCATGGGCTGCTGGGTAGCTGCAGAGGTGAGCTCCATACCCTGGGAGGGACTTGACCACGAGAGCCCCGTGGGCTGTGGGGTAGGGGTGCAGCCCAGGTGAGCTCCATATCCTGGGATTGGCCTGACCACGAGAGCCCCATGGGCTGCTGGAGACCTGGTAAAGGATATCAGGACAGTCAGTGAAGCCACCGAGGATATACATCCAGTAGCTCCTATTTCCTACTCCCTGCTGGTCATTCTACCTTCCACCAACCATGGCATTCTGTATTAGACTTCAATGATGCCTTCTTCTGTATTCCATTCATCTCAGAGTCACAAGAATTTTTGGCTTGTGAGTGGCAGGACACAACATGCAACAAAAGCAATAATGCTGGGCCGTCCTGCCCCAATGGTTCAAAAATCCCCACACCATCATTGGGGAAATGTCCTCTAAAGACCTAAAAGTTCAACCTCTGTAAAAGGGAACCCTCCTTCAATATGCAGATGACATTCTGATCGCCAGACCTACTAAAGACGCCTCTGAACTACCTAGTCAAGAAAGGATAGAAGGTGTCCAAGAAAAACGCTCAAATATCCCAGGCTAAGGTGACATGCCTGGGCTTCATTCTCACAGATATTCGGAGAAACGCATCCCAGGATAGGGAAGAAGCCATTTGCAGCCTTACCTCTTCTAAAACTAGAAGACAGCTTAGGGGTTCCTGGGGAGGCCAAGGTTTTCTGCATCTGGATCCCTAACTACAGTCTAATAGCTGGGCCTCTACATGAAACACTGACACGAAAAGATGATGATCCTTTTGAATAGAATCCAGAAGCAGCCTTTCAAGAATGGAAAGAGCAGTCAATACAGACCCTTGCCCAGGAACTCCCTAATTTAGCTAAACCCTTTGACCTTTACATACCCGGTCAAAGGTTAATCGCCCTTGGAGCCTTAGTGCAAAAACTGGGACCACTTGAAATGGAGCAACACAAGAATGCCCTTCAGGTATGATAAACTATGGTCACCAAGGGCTTTGCCCACCGACTCATCAGGCCAGGATACTGGGGTATCTAAAGAGCTGGAAATCAGCAGCCCGCAAGGCCAGCTCCCTCCTAAGGGAAAAGGACCCCACGTGGTGATCCTAACCACCCATCATGCCCTGAAGTTGCAGGGGTCGCTCTGTGGACACACTGACCTCGAGTGAGGAGGCCCTCCAACTCCAACCTCCAGAGAGATAAACGGGGGCAACGGGCCCCCAAGATGACTCGTGTGACCATCACTTGACCTGGAGTTTCTCTCAGAAAACGACAAGACTGTGCCCCGAAAGAGCAGACTACTGCTTGCAGGACTTACTGCACCCAGAGGGGAGCTAATAAGCTTGGCGGGGGAAAAGTATATCACGCTTTCACCATAGAAAACCCTACAGACACCGCGGTGATGGTGGCCAATATGACCGGCTGGACTGCTGGCTACTTCTAAAGGCCGTTGACTCAGTGGACGTCATGGTCCTGGATCACCACTGACCCTGGACTGTCTGGGAGTTGCGCGGGCAGGGCTCTGACACATGGTGCTGTTTGTACATTAATTCAGGGACCTAATTAAAGAAAGCACAGACTACTGGTCAGAGCATCTAGTCTGGCAAAAACTGTCAGCCTAAGGTCGCCGAACATATGTGGGGTGGGGTGAAACCTGCCACCGCAGCATCTCTGCGACTCTCTTTCCTAGACCCTTAAAGGTCATTAGAATCTGTAACACTTCCAATGCTGGTGCTCAGGCGGACGAGAAGTGAGGCAGGAGGCCTTGGGAAAATCAACCTCACCAGGAGGCTGGTGGGGAGACGTTATGCCCCTCCCCCAATGTATCAGGGCTCCCACCACAGCATGAAGCAGTTACAAAAGAGGGGTCTGCACCCTCAACACCCCAAGAATAAGGAACGGAACCAAAAGCAGAGGAGGTGTTCGTCTCCGGCAACGTTCATTAAAAATTCCTGGGAGATAAAAAGAGAATCTGGGCAATAAAGTAAAGTCTAACCTGTTTTTCCTTTGTGCTTTGTCTAATTTCACGTGCTCCTAGGGTTCCGCATGCAGAGGTCCCACACCCGGCACTTCAGACCCGATTTCCTAGTGCAGAATGGCTGGGTCGACACCTCAGCTAGCGGGGTCCCATGCAGACTCCGCGGCATAGAGCCAGAGCTGCAGCCAACGCAGCCCTCGAGAGCTCCATCCCCTCCCTCCCACTGATGCTGCCGGGGACCCTACACAGCAGCCCAGCCCACAGCCCATGGGGGAGTGCACGCTCTCACCTCTCCATTCTGTTTTCAAAATAATATTTCCTTTGCTTCTGAACCAAACTCTGTCTTGATCTGTTGGCTCCAATGACACTGGGCACGGGGACTCCTGTTGGGGTCCACTCTGGAGGATCACTAACAGAAATTGAGAACATTGTAACTTCAATGAACAGATGTGTGAGCCAAACTGTAGTTAACATAGAGCAGTGTATAATGCTCGGGTAAAATAAGATGTTTCTAAGACTTACATTTGACATTTCCATCATTTTCCTATAAGCAAGTTCAGTGAAGACGTCTGTCTTATTTGTCAGGTCAACATTAGAGAAATGAAGTGATTTATTTCCATGGATGTACATCGAATACTCTTGGCTGAAGCTTCAATCTTGTTTTGAATGCTTTTCCATTGAAAATGATACCTCTCTTTCAGCTCCCCCATTTCTGAGAAGTATAAAATCTTATAATTTATTATTACCAAAGGGGAAAGGTAGGAGAAGGGATAAATTAACAGTTTGGGATTAACACATACACACTGCTATGTATAAAATAGATCATCAACAAGGAACTACTGTATAGCACAGGGAACTACACTGAATATTTTGCAATAACCTACAAGGGGAAATAATCTGAAAAAGAATAGATATTTTTATTGACATCATCTATCAATGACAGATAAAATGTAAACTAAGCAAGGCCGATGGTGAGCGCTTCTGACCCTGAAGATTTCAGTCATCTAAAGTTTGGGCTCTGCCTATTTCCCAAGGCCCTTAAAGGACATACGTGTAGCCGTAGCTTAAAAATTCCCCAGTTTGGGGTTCGGGGAGGCACTGATTTGGAAAAATCCCTGGTGTTCTCCTTACATACACGGGACCCTTCCTACAGCTAAAACATGCCTGTCACACCTAGAGGATGGTACACTGTTTGATCGGAAAGAGTTTGGCAAAGGCACCTCATCTCCTCATCGCCTGGTGCTCGGGTTCAACCCTCCAGCATCTTTCCTAACAATCTCCTCACTTGGGGATATCAGCACCGTCAACATCCTGTTGCACACAGTTTGGAATTTGTCCAGAGGATGAAGCGGAAGAATGAGAAAAATTTAGAGACAAGTCTTAGGTGTTCGGACAGGCACATGCCACTCTAATTTCCAATCCAGAAGACAAATTCATCAAAGGCTAGAATTGCCCACGGAAACAGAATAGGGCTAGAGGAAATCCCGCTGTTTTGTGTCCAGTTTCCAAAACCCAAGTTGAAAAATGGAACTCAGGGGCACTAAAATTCATGAAACTGCAGAGTTGAAAATATCTATCGTCGAAACATGGCTTGAGGTAAGTCACAGAAAAGGACTTGTAAGCAAGGGAGAGTGGCAGGAAACAGATTTGAAGTGGTAGAAAGGACTCCCTATTAAAGAACAAGAAAAGGGGCTGAACATCGCCAATGATGCAGTTGGCCAAAAAGGGTGTATGCATTTTTTCTGAATATATTCAAGTAAAGGCCATACACACTTTTTATCCAACCAAACAGGTGGGCACTGGAAATGAATATCACAAAATGTATCACTTCACATCAGTCAGAAGGGCCATCCACATAAAGTGTAAACACCAGAAATGCAGGACAGGGCGAGGAGAAAAGGGAGCCCTGTGAGGCTGATAGTGGAAATGTAATTTGCCAACGGCCACTCTGGAGAAGTGTATTGTGTTTGCTAAAACATCTAAAAAATGAGCTACAGAGCATAGGGCACTTGCACTCATGGGCGTGTACCTTGGGAAAAACAAAAATCGACAGAAAACAGGCACCCGAACGTTTACCACCTCTCTGTTAAAAAGGGCCTCAACTTGGATATAACCTAAATGTCCCTGGAAGGATAAAATGGATAAAAGAGATGGGGTACTTATGTAGAGTGGAATATTACTCATCCAGAAATCAATGAAATAAGGCCAGTTGTAACAACTCTGGAGGAGTTACATACGATCATTCTAAGTGACATATGTCAGAAAGAAAAAGACACATATCATAAGATGTCACTTAAAGGTGGAATCAAAAATGGCTACACATGAAATAAATTACAAAACAGAAACATAGTCAAATATGTAGAAAATAGACATAAGGCTGCTAAATGGGAAAGGTGGGGAATGGTGAGGTATTATCCAGGAGGTTGAAATTAGCAAAGATACCATTCCAAGTACCAAATTGAATAACTGACAAGGCCTACACGGTACCTCAAAGAACTGCACTCAGCCCACTCAAGTCACTGGAAAATAATACATATGACTGGTAAGCATCTGAAAAAGAAGTTATTGTTGTCTCACAGTACATGAATCAAGTGGATGTACAGCAGCAAAAAACAGAGCTTTGAAAATCAGCTGTAACCAATATAAAAATAAATTTAAAACTATTTATAAAAACAGTGAGACAGACAAAAATTCTTACAACCTTTGTTGAAGGGCTATGATGTAACATGGATTGAACACATGTAGACCCACAGCAGGATGATTATATAAGGCTGGAAGCTATGCACGCTAAGAGATGTTAGAGAGGCTGGGTGAGGAAATGCAGACCTTTTAAAGTAATACTGCCTGGTACCCATTCCATGGGTCCCAAATCTGCAGGTTCAAGGGAATCTTCTGACAGCGAAAACATGCCTGGGAAACCGAGATGAATGTGCACCGTGTGCTCAGGAAAGG
Organism: Hyperoodon ampullatus; assembly: GCF_949752795.1. Classification (NCBI taxonomy): domain Eukaryota; kingdom Metazoa; phylum Chordata; class Mammalia; order Artiodactyla; family Ziphiidae; genus Hyperoodon; species Hyperoodon ampullatus. The sequence goes on from NW_027640893.1 coordinate 28,046, forward strand.
TGTCTAAAATGCACCTCATTTTTGATCTCCTGCTGCTGGGGTTCGCCATTCCAGCCACATTACTAACAATCTCCCCACTTGGAGAATCAGCACCTTTAACCTCCTGTTTCACACAGTTTGCAATTTGTGCAGAGGATAAATGGGAAGAGGGGGAACCAATGAGAGATTAGCTGTAGGACTTTTGACAGGCACATGTCACTCTAATTTCCCATTAGGAAGAAGAATTAACCAAAGGCTCAGCCTGCCTCCCCAGAACCAGAATAGGGCCGGAAGCAATCCAATGGTTTGGCGGCCAGCTCACAAAAAAAGCGAGTTGCAAAATGGAGCTCAGGAGCAGACAATTCAAATACCTGCAAAGATATAAATGATAACCAACGTCCAAAAATATATTCAGGTAAGGTAACGAAGGGGATCTGAATGAGAGGCAGAATTGCAGGAAACAGATTTCAAAAGGTAGATTGTACTCAGATTTAAAGCATATGAAAAGCAGCAGAATTTCTAAAATGATGCGGTTGGGCAAAAGGGTGTATGCGTTTTTTTCGTGAATATCTTCAGGAAAAAAACACATGCAGAGTTTTTGGCCAACCAAGCAAGAGGGAAATGCAAATCCGCACAACAAAGAAGTCTCAATTTCCACTGCTCAGAAAGGCCATCCAAAAAATGTGTACAAACCAGAAATGCAGGAGAGGCCATGGAAAACAGGGAGCCTAGTCACGCTGATGGGTGGGGTATAAATATCCAAGAGCCACTCTGAAGAAGTGTATGCTGTTTTTAAAACATCTAAAATACAAAGCCCCGGAGCAAGGGGACTTCAACTCATGGACATATAACTTGGGAAGACTAAATGTCAATAAGACACAGGCACCCCAAAGTTTAGGGCTGCTCTGCATACAAGAACCTCAACTTTGGTACACCTAAAATATCCCAGGAAAAAGAGAAATGCATAAAGAACTTGTGGTAATTTTGTACAACGGAATATCACTCAGACGTGAAATCAATGTATATAAGGCCAGTAGCAGCATAATGAGTGGATTTAGGTATGATGATTTTAAGGGAAATTAGTCACACAGAAAAAGAGTCTTATCATAAGATATCACTTATAGAGGGAATGTCAATATCACAACACATGAACTGAATTAGGAAAGAGAACAGAGTCTCACATTTAGCAAAAATCTCTTATGCCTGCTTCAGGGGAAAGGAGAGGTGGGGTGATGCATAAAACCAGAGTTTGATATTAGCACAGGTACCATTCCATAAACCAAATACAGAATAGACAAGACCTACACCTTCCTCAGTGAACGGGACTCAACACCCCTATGCCCCACAGAGGAATATATCTGACTACTAAGAATCTTAAAACCTATGTATTGATATGTCTCCGTAAGGGAATCAATTGTGTCTAGACTGGCATAAACACGTCAGTGAAAATCAGCTCAACCTCATTATAAAATGAATTTCAAAAAAACCCCAAAAAACAGCGAAATTCTTACACAATTCCTTCAGGGGTTCTGATGAAACCTGGAATGACCAAATCTGCAAAGACAGCTGGATGAGACATAAGGCTGGACACTTGGGACTGAGAGGACTGGTGAGATTGGGAGAGAAAATGCAGACCTTTTAAAGTAGTAATGCATGCCACCATTCCATGTGTCCCAAATCTCCAGGTAGAAGGGTATATCACTACAATTATAACATGTATGGGAAACCTAGAAAATGGACACCCTGTGATGGCGAAAGGTTTCTAAAACTCTCCTAATTTTTCCTCTCCTTGTGCTCCACTTTGGCATTCCAACTGCTTTACTATCAATCTCCCAACTTAGGAGAGTCAGCCCCTATAACCTCCTGGTTCGCACAGTTTGCTAATTGTGCAGAGGATGAAAGGGAAGAGGGAGAACCAATCAGAGAGTAGATGTAGGCATTTGGACGGGCACATGTCACTCTAATTTCCTGGCAGGAAGAAGAATTAACCAAAGCCTCAACCACCCACAGGGAACCAATATAGCGAACCCTGGAACCAGTATAGGTCCTGAAGCAAAATTGTGGATTTGCGGCCAGCTCACAAAGATGGGATTTGAAAATTGGAGCTCAGGGGCACAGCAATTCACAAACCTGCAGACTTATAAATGACTACTCTCTTCCAAAAATTTGTTGAGGGAAGGCAATGAAGCGGCCTTGAAAATGAGGCAGAATTGCACAAAACATATTTCAAGAGGTAAATTGGAATCGCCTTTAAAGCACAGGAAAAGCATCCCAACTTGGACAGAGATGCACTTGGCCAAAAAGGGCGTATGCCTTTTCTCCTGAATATATTCAGAAGAAAATGCATACGCCCTTTTTGGCCAAACAAGCAAGCGTGCAATACAAATCCACCCTACAAAGAATTGTCACTTACCACCGGTCAAAAGGGACATCCGAATATCTGTAAAAACCAGAAAGGCAAGAGAGAGATGGCAAGGGCATGAAGCAATGTGATCCCAATGGTCATGGAGGATTGTGTTGACAAGCGCATGGAGAATTGTGATGAGAAGATTATGTACCATTTTGTTGACAAAGACAAGGAGCATTATGATGACAAGGTTCATGGAGCACTGTGATGACAAGCATCACGGAGCATAGTGATTACAGGGGTCATGGAGCATTGGGATGACAAGCGCATGGATCATTGTGATGACAATGGTCATGGAGCATTTTAATGACAAGAGTCCCGGATCATTGTGTTGTCAGGGTTCATGGAGCGTTGTGATGACAGTGGTCATGGAGCATTGTGATGACAGGGGTCATGGCGCATTGTGATGAGAAGGTCATGGATCATAGGGCTGAAAATGTCCATGGAGTACTGTGATGACAGGGGTCATGGAGCATTGTGATGACAAGGTACTGGAGCACTGTGATGAGAAGACCATGGAGCCTTGTGATGACAAGTCTCATGGAGCATTCTGATGAAAAGTGCGATGGAGCACTGTGATTACAGGGGTCTTGGAGCATTGTGATGACAAGGGCATGGAGCATTGGGATGAGAAGGCCATGGAGCGTTCTGATGACATGCATCATGGAGCTTTGTGATGAAAAGGGCATGGAGCCTTGTCATGACAGGGTTCAAGGAGCAAACTGACAACAAGTGTCAGGGAGCATTGTGATGACAAGGGTATTGAGTATTGTGATGACAAAGGTCATGGAGCATTGTGATGCGAAGACCATGGATAATTGTGATGACGAGCGTCATGGGGCGTTGTGATGATAAGTGTTATGGAACATATTGATCACAAGGATTTGGAGCATTGTGATGACAGAGGTCATGGAGCATTTTGGTTTCATTGTGATGACAATAGCCTGAAGCATTATGATGATGGGCATGGTGCATTGTGATGACAGGGTTCATGGAGCATTGAGATGAAAAGGGGCATGGAGCATTGCGATTACAGGAGTCTTGGAGCATTGTGATGACAAATGCATGGAACATCGTGAATGAGAAGGCCATGGAGCATTCTGTTGACATGCGTCATGGAGCTTTGTGATGACAAGTGCATGGAGCATTGTGATTACAGGGGTCTTGGAGCATTGTGATGACAAGGGTCATGGAGCCTTGTGATGACAAGGCTGTGGAACATTGTGATGGCAGGGGTCATGGAGCATTGTTATGACAGGGGTAATGGAGCATTGTGATGACAAGGGCATGGAGCATTGTTCTGAAAAGTTTCATGGATTATTGTGATGAGAGGGGGCAAGGAGCATTGTGATGACAAGGGCATGGAACACTGTGATACATGGGTCATGCAGGATTGTAATGAGAAGCGCATGGAGCATTGTGATAAGAATGGCATCGAGCATTGTGATGAAAAGCATCATGGAGCCTGTGATGACAAGGGCATGGAACAATGTGATGAGAGGGTTCATGGAGCATTGTGATGACAATGGCATGCAACATTGTGATGACAAGGGTCATTGAGCTTTGTGATCACAAAGGTCATGGAGCATTTTGATGACAAGGGTGTGGTGCATTCTGTTGTGAAGGGCAGGGAGCATTGTGATGACAGGGGTTATGGAACATTGTGATGTCAGGGGAATGGAGCATTGTGATGATAAAGGCATGTAGCATTGTTGTGACAAGGGTAATGGAATATTGTGATGACAGGGGTGAGGGAGTATTGTGTTGACTAGTGATGGAACATTGTGATATCAGTGGTGAGAGAGCATTTTGATGAGAAGTGCATGGAGCAGTGTGATGACAAGGTTTATGGAGCATTGTGATGACAAAGATGTGGAGCATTGTGATGACAAGCGCATGGCACATTGTGATGCCATGGGTCATGGAGTATTGTGCTAACAAAGGCATTGAGCATTGGGATGACAAGGGTCACCGAGCATTGTGATGAAATGTTCAGGGAGCGCTGTGGTGACAAAGGTCACAGAGCCTTGTGATGACGAGGGCATGGACCATTGTGATGACAAAGGTCATGAAGCATTGTGATGACTGGAGTCACGGAGCATTGTGATGACAGGGGTCATAGAGCATTGTGATGAAAGGGCATGGAGCATTGTGATGACAGGGTCATGGAGCATTTTTCTGACAAGTTTCATGGATTATTGTGATGACAGTGGGCATGGCGCATTGTGATGACAAGCGCATGGAGCATTGTGATGAGAAGGTCATGGAGTATTGTGAAGAAGGGTGTCAGGGAGCATTGTGATGACATATGTCATGGTCTATTGCAATGACAATGGAATGTAGCATTGTGATGCCAAGTGTCATGGAGGATTGTGATGACAAAGGTAATGGAGCATTTTGATGACAAGGGCTTGGAGCATTGTGATGACAAGGGTCATGGAGCATTGTGATATCAAGGACCATTGAGAATTTTGATGACATGTTCATGAAGCATTGTGATGACAATCACATGGAGCTTGCTATGACAGGGGTCATGGAGCATTGTGATGACAAGTGCATAGAGAATTGTGATGACAAAACATGTAACACTGTGATGAGAAGTATCATGGAGCATAGTGATGCCAATAACGTGGAGAATTGTGATGACAGGGGACATGGAGCATTGTGATGACCAGGGCAAGGAGAATTGTGATGGCAAGACCGTTGAGCACTGTGATGAGAAGACCATGGATAATTGTGATGACGTAATGGAGCACTGTAATGACAAGGGGTATGGAGCATTGTGATGACAGGGGTCATGGAGCATTGTGATGACAGGGGACATGGAGCATTGTGATAACCAGGGCATGGAGCCTTGTGATGGCAAGATCGTGGAGCACTGTGATGAGAAGATCATGGATAATTGTGATGACGAGTGTCATGGAGCACTGTAATGACAAGGGGTATAGAGCATTGTGATGACAGTGGTCATGGAGCATTGTGATGACCGGGGACATGGAGCATTGTGATGCCCAAGGCATGGAGCACTGTGATGGCAAGACCGTGGAGCATTGTGATGAGAAGACCATGGATAATTGTTATGAGGAGCGTCATGGAGCACTGTAATGACAAGTGGTATGGAGCCTTGTGATGACAGGGGTCATGGAGCATTGTTATGACAGTGGTCATGGAGCATTGTGATGACAATGGCATGGAGCATTGTGATGAAAAGGGCATGGATCATTGTGATGAAAAAGGCATGGAGACTTCTCATGACAGGTTTCAATGAGCATACTGATGACAAGTATCAGGGAGCATTGTGATGACAAGTTTATTGAGAATTGTGGTGACAAAGGTCATGGAGCATTGTGATGAGAAGTCCATGGATAATTGTGATGACCAGCGTCATGGGGCATTGTGATGACAAGTGTTATGGAACATTGTGATCACAAGGGTTTGGAGCATTGTGATGAGAGAGGTCATGGAGAATTTTGATTTCATTGTGATGACAATAGCATGAAGCATTATGATGATGGGCATGGTGCATTGTGATGACAGGGTTCATGGAGCATTGAGATGAAAAGAGGCATGGATCATTGTAATAACAACGGTCTTGGAGCATTGTGATGACAAGGGCATGGAGTATTGTGATGAGAAGGCCATGGAGCATTCTGATGACATGCGTCAGGGAGCTTTGTGATGACATGGGCATGGAGCATTGTGATTACAGGGGTCTTGGAGCATTCTGATGACAAGGGCCATGGAGTCTTTTGATGTCAAGGCCGTAGAACATTGTGATGGCAGGGGTCATGGAGCATTGTTATGACAGGTGTAATGGATCATTGTGATGACAAGGGCATGGAGCATTGGTCTGAAAAGTTTCATGGATTATTGTGATGAGAGTGAGCATGGAGCATTGTGATGACAAGGGCACGGAACACAGTGATACATGTGTCATGGAGGATTGCAAAGACAAGGGCATGGAGATTTGTGATGACAAGCGTCATGGAGCTTTGTGATGACAACGGCATGGAGCAATGTGATGAGAGGTTTCATGGAGCTTTGTGATGACAATGGCATGGAGCATTGTGATTCCAAGGGTCATGGAGCTTTGTGATGACATAGGCCATGGAGCATTTTGATGACAAGGGCGTGGTGCATTGTGATGAGAAGGGCAGGGAGCATTGTGATGACAGAGTCATGGAGCAATTGGATGAAAAGGGTCATGGAACATTTTGATGACAGTGTTTATGGAACATTGTGATGTTAGGGGTCATGGAGCATTGTGATGAAAAGGGTCATGGAGCATTGTGATGTCAGGGGTCATGGAGCATTGTGATGATAAGAGCATGTAGCATTGTTGTGACAAGGGTCATGGAACATTGGGATGACAGGGTGGAGGGAGTATTGTGTTGACTAGTGATGGAACATTGTGATATCAGTGGTGAGAGAGCATTTTGATGAGAGGTGCATGGAGCATTGTGATGACAAGGTTGTGGAGCATTGTGATGAGAAACGCAGTGCACATTGTGATGACATGGGTCATGGATCATTGTGCTGACAAACGCATGGAGCATTGTGATGACAAGGTTTGTGGAGCATTGTGATGACAACGATGTGGAGCATTGTGATGACAAGCGCATGGCACATTTGATGCCATGTGTCAAGGAGTAATGTGCTGACAAAGGCATGGAGCATTGTGATGACAAGGGTCACCGAGCATTGTGATGAAATGTTCATGGAGCGTTGTGGTCACAAAGGTCACAGAGCCTTGTGATGACGAGGGCATGGACCATTGTGATGACAAAGGTCATGAAGCATTGTGATGACTGGAGTCACGGAGCATTGTGATGACAGGGGTCATAGAGCATTGTGATGAAAGGGCATGGAGCCTTGTGATGACAGGGTCATGGAGCATTTTTCTGACAAGTTTCATGGATTATTGTGATGACAGTGGGCATGGCGCATTGTGATGACAAGGGCATGGAGCATTGTGATGAGAAGGTCATGGAGTATTGTGAAGAAGGGTGTCAGGGAGCATTGTGATGACATATGTCATGGTCTATTGCAATGACAATGGAATGTAGCATTGTGATGCCAAGTGTCATGGAGGATGGTGATGACAAAGGTAATGGAGCATTTTGATGACAAGGGCTTGGAGCATTGTGATGACAAGGGTCATGGAGCATTGTGATATCAAGGGCCATTGAGAATTTTGATGACATGTTCATGAAGCATTGTGATGACAATCACATGGAGCTTGCTATGACAGGGGTCATGGAGCATTGTGATGACAAGTGCATAGAGAATTGTGATGACAAAACATGTAACACTGTGATGAGAAGTATCATGGAGCATAGTGATGCCAAGAACGTGGAGAATTGTGATGACAGGGGACATGGAGCATTGTGATGACCAGGGCCAGGAGAATTGTGATGGAAAGACCGTGGAGCATTGTGATGAGAAGACCATGGATAATTGTGATGACGAGCGTCATGAAGCACTGTAATGACAAGGGGTATGGAGCATTGTGATGACAGGGGTCATGGAGCATTCTGAAGACAATGATCATGGAGCATTCTGATGACAAGCTTGTGGAGTATTGTGATGACAATGACATGGAGCGTTGTGATGAAAAGGGCGTGGAGCATTCTTATGAAAAAGGCATGGAGCCTTTTCATGACAGTGTTCAAGGAGTATTCTGACGACAAGTGTCAGGGAGCATTGTGATGACAAGTGTATTGAGAATTGTGATGACAAAGGTCATGGAGCATTGTGACGACAAGTGCATGGAGTATTGTCATGACAGTCATCATGGAGTGTTGTGATGACAAGTGTTATGGAACATTGTGATCACAAGGGGTTGGAGCATTGTGATGACAGAGGTCATGGACCATTTTGATTTCAAGGAGCATGGAGCATTGTGATGACAAGGGCATGGAGCAATGTGATCCCAAGATTCATGGAGGATTGTGATGAAAATGGTAATGGAGTATTGCGATGACAAACTCATGGAGCATTGTGATGACTGGGTCATGTAGGATTTTGATGACACAGGCATGGAGAATTGTGATGATAAGGGTCATGGAGCACTGTGATGATAAGCGTCACGGAGCATTGTGATTACAGGGGTCATGGAGCATTGGGATGACAAGGGCATGGATCATTGTGATGACAAGTGTCATGGAGCATTGGGCTGAAAATGTTCATGGAGCATTGTGATGACAAGGGAATGGAGCATTGTGATGACAAGAGTCCCGGATCATTGTGTTGTCAGGGGTCATAGAGTGTTGTGATGACAGTGGTCATGGAGGATTGTGATGATATGGGTCATGGAGCATTGTGATGAGAAGGTCATGAAGCATTGGGCTGAAAATGTTCATGGAGTATTGTGATGACAGGGGTCATGGAGCATTGTAATGAGAAGGGAATTGAGCACTGTGATGACAAGGTCCTGGAGCATTGTGATGGGAAGTCCATGGAGCCTTGTGATGACAATTCTCATGGAACATTCTGATGAAAAGGTGCATGGAGCATTGTGATTACAGGGGTCTTGGAGCATTGTGATGACAAGGGCATGGAGCATTGTGATGAGAAGGCCATGGAGCTTTCTAATGACATGCGTCATGGAGCTTTGTGCTGACAAGGGCATGGAGCATTGTGATGAAAATGGCATGGATCATTGTTATGAAAAAGGCATGGAGCCTTGTCATGACAGGGTTCAAGGAGCATACTGACGACAAGTGTCACGGAGCATTGTAATGACAAGTGTATTGAGCATTGTGATGACAAAGTTCATGGAGCATTGTGATGAGAAGACCATGGATAATTGTGATGATGAGCGTCATGGGGTGTTGTGATGATAAGTTTTATGGAACATTGTGATCAAAAGAGTTTGGAGCATTGTGATGACAGAGGTCATGGAGCATTTTGATTTCATTGTGATGACAATAGCCTGAAGCATTATGGTGATGGGCATGGTGCATTGTGATGACAGCGTTCATGGAGGATTGAGATGAAAAGGGGCATGGAGCATTGTGATTACAGGGGTCTTGGAGCATTGTGATGACAAGGGCAAGGAGTATTGTGATGAGAAGGCCATGGAGCATTCTGATGACACGCGTCATTGAGCTTTGTGATGACAAGGGCATGGAGCATTGTGATTACAGGGGTCTTGGAGCATTGTGATGACAAGGGTCATGGAGCCTTGTGATGACAATGGTGTGGATCATTGTGATGGCAGGTGTCATGGAGCATTGTTATGACAGGGGTAATGGAGCATTGTGATGAGAAGGGCATGGAGCATTGGTCTGAAAAGTTTCATGGATTATTGTGATGAGAGTGGGCATGGAGCATTGTGATGACAAGGTCACGGAACACTGTGATCCATGGGTCATGGAGGATTGTAATGACAAGTGCATGGAGCATTGTGATGAGAAGGGCATCGAACATTGTTTTGACAAGCGTCATGGAGCTTTGTGATGACAAGGGCATGGAACAATGTGATGAGAGGGTTCATGGAACATTGTGATTCCAAGGGTTATGGAGCTTTGTGATGACAAAAGTCATGGAGCATTTTGATGTCAAGGGCGTGGTGCATTGTGATGAGAAGGGCACGGAGCATTTTGATGACAGGGCCATGCAGCAATTTGATGAAAAATGTAATGGAACATTTTGATGACAGGGGTTATAGAACATTGTGATGTCAGGGGTCATGGAGCTTTGGGATGAAAAGGGTCATGGAGCATTTTGATGACAGGTGTTATGGAACATTGTGATGTCAGGGGTCATGGAACATTGTGATGATAAGGGGATGTAGCATTGTGATGACAGGGGTCATGGAACATTGTGATTACAGGGGTGAGGGAGTATTGTGATGACTAGTGATGGAACATTGTGATATCTCTGTTGAGAGAGCATTTTGATGAGAAGTTCATGGAGCATGGTGATTACAAGGTTTATGGAGCATTACGATGACAAGGTTGTGGACCGTTGTGATGAAAATCACGTGGCACATTATGATGACAAGGATCATGGAGCATTGTTCTGACAAAGGCATGGAGCATTGTGATGACAAGGGTCACGGAGCATTGTGATGAAAAGTTCATGGAGTATTGTGGTTACAAAGGTCACAGAGCCTTGTGATGATGTGGGCATGGACCACTGTGATGACAAATGTTATGAAGCATTGTGATGACTGGAGTCACAGAGCATTGTGATGACAGGGGTCATGGAGCATTGTGATGACAAGGGCATGGAGCATTGTGATGACAGGGGCATGGAGCATTGGTCTGACAAGTTTAATAGATTATTGTGATGACAGTGGGCATGGGGCATTGTGATGACAAGGGCATGGGGCATTGTGATGAGAAGGTCATGGAGTATTGTGAAGACAGTTGTCAGGGAGCATTGTGATGACATATGTCATGGTCCATTGCGATGACAATGGCATGGAGCATTGTGATGCCAAATGTAATGGAGGATTGTGATGACAAATATAATGGAGCATTGTGATGACTAGGGCTTGGAGCATTATGATGACAAGGGCCATTGAAAATTTTCATGACAAGGTCGTGAAGCATTGTGATGACAAGGTGCTGGAGCATTGTGATGAGAAAACCATGGAGCCTTGTGAGACAAGTCTCATGGAGCATACTGATGAAAAGGGGCATGGAGCATTGTGATTAGAGTGTCTTGGAAAATTGTGATGACAAGGGCATGGAACATTGTGATGAGAAGGCCAAGGAGCAGTCTGATGACATGCGTCATTGAGCTTTGTGATGACAAGGGCATGGAGCATTGTAATTAGAGGGGTCTTGGAGCATTGTGATGAAAAAGGCATGGATCATTGTGATGAAAAAGGCATGGAGCCTTGTCATGACAGGGTTCAAGGAGCATACAGAGAACAAGTGTCTGGGAGCATTTTGATGACAAGTGTATTGAGCATTGTGATGACAAAGGTCATGGAGCATTGTGATGAGAAGACCATAGATAATTGTGATGACGAGCGTCATGGGGCATTGTGATGACAAGTGTTATGGAATATTGTGATCACAAGGGTTTGGAGCAGTGTTATGACAGAGGTCATGGAGAATTTTGATTTCATTGTGATGACAATAGCCTGAAGCATTATGATGATGGGCATGGCGCATTGTGATGACAGGGTTCATGGATCATTGAGATAAAAAGGGACATGGAGCATTGTGATTACAGGGGTCTTGTAGCATTGTGATGAGAAGGGTCATGGAGCCTTGTGATGACAAGGCCATGGAACATCGTGATGGCAGGGGTCATGGAGCATTGTTATCACAGGGATAATGGAGCATTGTGATGGCAAGGGCATGGAGCATTCTGATGACATGCATCATGGAGCTTTGTGATGACAAGGGCATGTAGCACTGTGATTACAGGGGTCTTGGAGCATTGTGATGACAAGGGTCATGGAGCCTTGTGATGACAAGGCCGTGGAACGTTGAGATGGCAGGGGTCATGGAGCATTGTTATGACAGGGGTAATGGAGCATTGTGATGACAAGGGCATGGAACATTTGTCTGAAAAGTTTCATGGATTATTGTGATGAGAGTGGGCATGGAGCATTGTGATGACAAGGGCACGGAACACAGTGATACATGGGTCATGGAGGATTGTAATGACAAGGGCATGGAGCATTGTGATGAGAAGGGCATCGAGCAGTGTGATGACAAGCACCATGGAGCTTTTTGATGACAACTGCATGGAACAATGTGATGAGAGGTTTCATGGAGTATTGTGATGACAATGGCATGGAGTATTGTGATGCCAAGGGTCATGGAGCTTTGTGATGACAAAGGTCATGGAGCATTTTGATGACAAGGGCGTGGTGCATTGTGATGAGAAGGGCAGGGAGCATTGTGATGACATTGTTATGGACCAATTTGATGAAAAGGGTCATGGAACATTTTGATGAGAGGCGTTATGTAACATTGTGATCTCAGGGGTCATGGAGCATTTTGATGAAAAGGGTCATGGAGCATTTTGATGACAGGGGTTATGGAACATTGTGATGTCAGGGATCATCGAACATTGTGATGATAAGTGCATGTAGCATTGTGATGACAGGAGTCATGGAACATTGTGATGACAGGGTTGAGGGAGTATTGTGATGAATAGTGATGTAACCTTGTGATATCAGTGGTGAGAGAGCATTTTGATTTGAAGTGCATGGAGCTTTGTGATGACAAGGTTTATGGAGCATTGTGATGACAAGATTGTGGAGCACTGTGACGACAAGCACATGTTGCATTGTGATGACATGGGTCATGGAGCATTGTGCTGACAAGCGCATGGAGCATTGTGATGACAAGGGTCATGGAGCATTGTGCTGAGAAAGGCATAGAGCATTGTGATGACAAGGGTCAAAGAGCATTGTGATGAAAAGTTCATGAAGCATTGTGGTTAAAAAGGTCACAGAGACTGTTGATGACAAGGGCATGGACCATTGTGATGACAAGGGCATGGAGCATTGTGATAACAAGGGCATGGGGCATTGTGATGACAAGGGCATGGAGCATTGGTCTAATAAGTTTCATTGCTTATTGTGATGACAGTTGGAATGGCGCATTGTGATTGACAAGGGCATGGAGCATTGTGATGACCAGGTCATTCATTATTGTGAAGACAGGTGTCAGGGAGCATTGTGATGACATATGTAATGGCCCATTGTGATGACAATGCCATGGAGCATTGTGATGCCAAGTGTCATGGAGGATTCTGATGACAAAGGTAATGGAGCATTGTGATGACAATGGCTTGGAGCATTGTGATGTCAAGGGTCAGGGAGCATTGTGCTGACAAGTGCATGGAAAATTGTGATGACAAGGGACATGGAGCATTCTGATGACAAGCTTGTGGAGTATTTTGATGACAATGGCATGGAGCATTGTGATGAAAACGGCAGGGTGCATTTTGATGAAAAAGGCATGGAGCCTTTTTGTGACAGGGTTCAAGGAGCATTCTGACGACAAGTGTCAGGGAGCATTGTGATGACAAGTGTATCGAGAATTGTGATGACAAAGGTCATGGAGCATTGTGATGAAAAGGGCATGGAGTATTGTGATGACAGGCATCATGGAGCATTGTGATGACAAGTGTTATGGAACATTGTGATCACAAGGGTTTGGAGCATTGTGATGACAGAGGTCATGGATCATTTTGATTTCAAGGAGCATGGAGCATTGTGATGACAAGGGCATGGAGCAATGTGATCCCAAGGTTCATGGAGGATTGTGATGGCAATGGAAATGGAGTATTGTGATGACAACTGCATAGAACATTGTAATGACAAGGTCATGTAGCATTTTGCTGACAAAGGCATGGAGCATTGTGATGACAGGTGTCATGGAGCACTGTGATGACAAGCGTCACGGAGCATTGTGATTACAGGGGTCATGGAGCATTGGGATGACAAGGGCATGCATCATTGTGATGACAAGTGTCATGGAGCATTGGGCTGAAAATGTTCATGGAGTATTGTGATGACAGGGGTCATGGAGCATTGTGATGACTAGGGAATGGAGCATTGTGATGACAAGAGTCCCGGATCATTGTGTTGTCAGGTGATATTGAGCGTTGTGATGGCTGTGGTCATGGAGAATTGTGATGATATTGGTCATGGAGCATTGTGATGAGAAGGTCATGGAGCATTGGGCTGAAAATGTTCATGGAGTATTGTGATGACAGGGGTCATGGAGCATTGTGATGATAAGGGAATGGGGCATTTTGATGACAATGTCCTGGAGCATTGTGATGAGAAGACCATGGAGCCTTGTGATGACAAGTCTCATGGAGCATTCTGATGAAAAGGGGCATGGACCATTGTGATTACAGGGGTCTTGGAGCATTGTGATGACAAGAGCATGGATCATTGTGATGAGAAGGCCATGGAGCATTCTGATGACATGCATCATGGAGCTTTGTGATGACAAGGGCATGGAGCATTGTGATTACAGGGGTCTTGGAGCATTGTGATGAAAATGGCATGGATCATTGTGATGAAAAAGGCATGGAGCCTTGTCATGAAAGGGTTCAGGGAGCATACTGATGGCAAGAGTCAGGGAGCATTGTGATGACATGTGTATTGCGCATTGTGATGACAAATGTCATGGGGCATTGTCATGAGAAGTCCATGGATAATTGTGATGACTAGCGTCATGGGGTGTTGTGATGACAAGTGTTATGGAACATTGTGATCACAAGGGTTTGGAGCATTGTGATGACAGAGGTCATGGAGCATTTTGATTTCATTGTGATGACAAGAGCATGAAGCATTATGATGATGGGCATGGTGCATTGTGATGACAGGGTTCATGGAGCATTGTGATGAAAGGTGGCATGGAGCTTTGGTCTGACAAGTTTCATGGATTATTTTGATGACAGTGGGCATGGCACATTGTGATGACAAGGGCATGGAGCATTGTGATGACAAGGTCATGGAGTATTGTGAAGACAGGTGTCAGGGAGCATTGTGATGACATATGTCATGTTCCATTGTGATGACAATAGCACGGAGCATTGTGATGCCAAGTGTCATGGAGGATTGTTGTGACAAAGGTAAAGGAGCATTGTGATGACAAGCGCATGGAGCATTGAGATGACAAGGGCCATTGATAATTTTAATGTCCATGTCATGAAACATTGTGATGACAAGCGCATGGAGCTTCCTATGACAGGGGTCATGGAGCATTGCGATGACAAGTGCATGGAGTATTGTTATGACAAGAGCATATAACATTGTGATGAGAAGTGCCAAGGAGCATTGTGATGACAAGGACATGGAGAATTATGAGGACAAGGGACATTGAGCTTTGAGATGGCCAGGGCATGGAGCATTGTGATGGCAAAACCGTGGAGCATTGTGATGAGAAGACCTTGGGTAATTGTGATGACGAGCATCATGGAGCACTGTAATGACAAGGGGCATGAAGCATTGTGATGACAGGTGTCAGGGAACATTGTGATGACAGGGGTCATGGAGCATTGTGATGACAAGGGCATGGAGCATTGTGATGACAAGGGTACGGAACATTGTGATGAAAAGTGCCATTGAGAATTTTGATGATAAAGTCGTGAAGCATTGTGATGACAAACACTTGGAGCTTGCTATGACAGGGGTCATGGAACATTGCAATGACAAGTGCATGGAGAATTGTGATGAAACGAGCATGTAACTTTGTGATGAGAAGTGTCATGTAGCATTGTGATGACAAGTACGTGGAGAATTGTTATGACAAGGGACATGGAGCATTGTGATAACCAGGGAATGGAGCATTGTGATGACAGGGGTCATGGAGCATTATTATGACAAGGGCCATGGTGCATTCTGATATAAGATATCACTTATGAAGGGATTGTAAACCTGGCTACATATGAACTGAATTAGGAAAGAGAACATAGTCTCAGATTTAGAAAACACTCTTATGCTTGCTTAAGGGGGAAGGAGAGGTGGGGAGACACAGAAAACCAGAGTTTGATATTAACACAGGTACCGTTCCATAATCCAAATACAGAAGAGACAAGCCCGACTCCTTCCTCAGTGAATGGGACTCAACACCCCTATTCCCCAAAGAGAAATATATCTGACTAGTAAGGACCTTAAAACCTATGTATTGATATGTCTCCATAAGGGAACAAAGTGTGTCTAGAATGACATAAACACGACAGTGAGAATCAGCTCAAACCCACTATAAAAAGGAATTTCAAAACAAAACAAAAAAACAGTGAAATTCTTACACAATACCTTCAGGGGTTCTGATGAAACTAGGAATGACCCTATCTACAACAACAGCTGGATGTGGCATAAGGCTGATCACTTGGGACTGAGAGGATTGGTGAGATTGGGTGAGAAAATGCAGATGCTTTAAAGCAATAATGCCTGCCACTGATTCCATGGTTCCCAACTCTCCAGGTAGAAGGGAATATCACTACAGTTATAACATGTATGGGAAACCTAGAGAATGGACACCCTCTGATGGTGAAAGGTTTCTAAAACTCTACTAAATTTTTTCTCTCCATGTGCTCCAGATTGACATTCCAACTGCTTTAATATCAATCTCCCAACTTGGAGAGTCAGCCCCTATAACCTCCTGGTTCGCACAGTTGGCACATTGTGCAGAGGATATAAGGGAAGAGGGAGAACCAATGAGAGAGTAGCTGTAGGCATTTGGACGGCCACATGTAACTCTAATTTCCCGTCACGAAGAAGAATTAACCAAACTCTCAGCCTGCCCCACCCCCATAACTAGTATAGGTCCTGAAGCAAAATTGTGGGTTTGCGGTCAGCTCACAAAAACACAAGTTGAAAAATGGAGCTCAGGGGCACAGCAATTCACTAACTTGCAGAGTTACACAGGACTACTCTCTTCCAAAAATCTGTTGAGGAAAAGCCATGAGGCGGACTTGAAAATGATGGAGATTTGCACGAAACAGATTTCCAGAAGTACATTGGAATCACCTTTAAACACAGGAAAAGCATCACAACTTCGACAATTATGGAATTGTCCATAAAGGGCGCATGCGTTTTCTCCTGAATATATTCAGGAGAAAACGCATACACCCATTTTGGCCAACCAAGCAACCTCACAATGCAAATCTGCACTACAATGAAGTATCACTTCCCACCAGTCAAAAGGGATATCCGTAAAATGTGTAAAAACCAGAAAGGCAAGAGGGGCTCTGGAGAACAGGGAGCCTTGTTATGCTGATGGGTGGGATGTAGATGGCCAACAGCCACTCTGGAGGAGTGCATTGTGTTCCTTAAAAGAATTAAACAACAGAGCTTCACAACCTAAGGCACTTCCAGTCATGGGAATATACCTTGGGAAAATTGAAAATCAATAAGACACAGCCAACCCAAAATATAGGGCAGCACTGCTTACAAGAACCTCGACTTCGGGACACCTTAAATATCCCAGGAAAGACAAAAATTGTAAAGAAATTGTGGAACATACGGACAATGGAATATCCCTCAGCCATGAAATCAATGTCATAAGGCCAGTAGCAGCATAATGAGTGGATTCATGTACGATGATTCTAACTGAAATAAGTCACACAGAAAAAGAAACTTATCTTAAGATATCACTTATGAAGGTCTTGTAAACATGGCTACACATGAACTGAATTAGGAAAGAGAAGAGTCTCACATTTAGAAAACACTCTTATGCCTGCTCAAGAGGAAAGGAGTAGTGGGGTGATGCATAAAACCAGAGTTTGATATTAGCACAGGTACAGTTGCATAATCCAAATACAAAATAGACAAGACCTACTCTTTCCTCACTGAACGGGGCTCAACACCCCTATTCCCCGCAGAGTAGTATATCTGACTAGTAAGAATCTTAAAACCTATGTATTGATATGTCTCCATAAGGTAGCCAAGTGTGTCTAGAACGACATAAACACGGCAGTGAGAATCAGCTCAAACCCACTATAAAAATGAATTTCAAAACAAAACAAATAAACAGTGAAATTCTTACACAATACCTTCAGGGGTTCTGATGAAACTTACAATGACCCTATCTAAAACGACACCTGGATGTGGCATAAGGCTGGTCACTTGGGACTGAGAGGATTGGTGAGATTGGGTGAGAAAATGCAGACCGTTTAAAGCAATAATACCTGGCACCCATTCCATGGTTCCCAACTCTCCAAGTACAAGGGAATATCACTACAGTTATGACATGCATGGGAAACCTAGAGAATGGACACCATCTGATGGTGAAAGGTTTCTAAAACTCTACTAATTTTTTTCTCTCCTTGTGCACCAGTTTGACATTCCAACTGCTTTAGTATCAATCTCCCAAATTGGAGAGTCAGCACCTATAACCTCCTGTTTCGCACAGTTGGCACGTTGTGTAGAGGATATAAGGGAAGAGGGAGAAACAATTAGAGAGTAGCTGTAGGCATTTGGATGGCCACATGTCACTCTAAATTCCCATCACGAAGAAGAATTAACAAACTCTGAGCCAGCCCCCCCAATGGAACCAGTATAGGTCCAGAAGCAAAATTGTGGATTGGCAGTCAGCTCACAAAAACGCGAGTTGAAAAATGGAGCTCAGGGGCACAGCAATTCACAAACTTGCAGAGTTATAAAGGACTACTCTCTTCCAAAAATCTGCTGAGAGAAAGCCATGAGGTGGACATGAAAATGAGGCAGAAGTGCACGAAACAGATTTCCAGAAGTACATTGGAATCACCTTCAAACACAGGAAAAGCATCACAACTTCGACAATTATGGAATTGTCCATAAAGGGCACATGCGTTTTCTTCTGAATATATTCAGGAGAAAACGCATACGCCCATTTTGGCCAACCAAGCAACCGCACAATGCAAATCTGCACTACAAAGAAGTATCACTTCCAACCGGTCAAAAGGGACATCCGTAAAATGTGTAAAAACCAGAAAGGCAAGACAGGCCCTGGAGAACAGGGAGCCTTGTTATGCTGATGGGCGAGATGTAAATTGCCAACTGCCTCTCTGGAGGAATGCATTGTGTTCCCTAAAACAAGTAAACAACAGAGCTACAGAGCCAAGGGCACTTCCAGTCTAGGGAATATACCTTGGGAAAACTGAAAATCAATAAGACAGAGCCACCCCAAAATTAAGGGCTGCACTGCTTACAAGGACCTCAACTTGGGTACACCTTAAATATCCCAGGAAATATAAAAATGGTTCAAAAAATTGTGGTAATTACGTACGATGGAATATACCTCAGCCATGAAATCAATGTCATAGGACGAGTAGCAGCAAAATGGGTGGATTCAGGTACGATGATTCTAAGTGAAATAAGTCACACAGAAAAAGAAACTTATCATAAGATATCACTTATGAAGATCATGTAAACATGGCTACACTTGAACTGAGTTAGGAAAGAGAACAGTGTCTCACATTTAGAAAACACACTTATGGCTGCTTAAGGGGGAAGGAGAGGTGGGGTGATGCATAAAACCAGAGTTTGATATAAGCACAGGTACCGTTCCAAAAACCAACTATGGAATAGACAAGACCTACACCGTCCTCAGTGAAAGGGACTCAAAACCCCATATTTCCCGCAGAGGAATATATCTGACTAGTAAGAATCTTAAAACCTATGTATTGATATGTCTCCGTAAGGGAATCAAGTGTGTCTAGACTGGCATAAACATGGCAGCGAGAATCAGCTCAAACCCACTATAAAAAGGAATTTCAAAAACAAAACAAAAAAAACTGGGAAATTCTTTACAATCCCTTCAGGTTCTCTGATGAAACCTGGAATGACCCTATCTACAATGACAGCTGGATGTGGCATAAGGAGGGACACTTGGGACTGAGACGATTGGTGAGATTGGGTGAGCAAATGCAGACCCTTTAAAGCACAAATGCCTGGCACCCATTCCATGGGTCCCAACTCTCCAGGTTGAAGGGAATATTACTACGGTTATAACATGTACGGGAAACCTAGAGAACGGACACACTGTGAATACGAAAGGTTTCTAAAACTCAACGAATAGTCCCTCTCCTGGTGCTCCAGTTTGACTTTACATCTGCTTTACTATCAATCTCCCAACTTGGAGAGAGAGCCACTTTAACCTCCTGGTTCGCACAGGTTTCCAATTTGGCATAGGATGGAAGGGAAGAGGGAGAACCAATGAGAGAGTAGCTGTTAGGCATTTGGACGGGCACATATCACTCTAACTTCCCGCCAGGAAGAAGAAGTAACCAAAGTATCAGCCCCCCACCGGGAACCAGCATATATCCTGAACCAAAATTTTGGACTTGCGGTCAGCTCACCAAAAACGAGTTGAAAAATGGAGCTCAGGGGCACAGCAATTCACAAGCTGGCCGAGTCATAAAGGACAACTATCGTCCAAAAATCTGTTGAGGGAAGGCAACGAGGCGGACTTGAAAGCGAGGCAGAATAGCAGGAAACAGATTTCAAGAGGTACGTTGGAATCGCCTTTAAAGCACAGGAAGAGGGGCACAACTTCGACAATGATGCACTTGGCCAAAAAGGGCGTATGCGTTTTCTCCTGAATATATTCAGGAGAAAACGCATACGCCCTTTTTGGCCAAGCAAGCAAGCGGGCAATGCAAATCTGCAGTACACAGAACTATCACTTCCCACCGGTCAAAAGGGACATCCACAAAATGTGTAAAAGCCAGAAAGGCAAGACAGGCCCTGGAGAACTTGGAGCCTTGTTATGCTGATGGGCAGGATGTAAATTGCCAACTGCCTCTCTGGAGGAGTACCTTGTGTTCCCTAAAGCAAGTAAAGAACAGAGCTACAGAGCCAAGGGCACTTCCAGTCTAGGGAATATACCTTGGGAAAACTGAAAATCAATAAGACAGAGCCACCCCAAAATTTAGGGCTGCACTGCTTACAAGGACCTCAACTTGGGTACACCTTAAATATCCCAGGAAATATAAAAATGGTTCAAAAAATTGTGGTACTTACGTACGATGGAATATCGGTCAGCCATGAAATCAATGTCATAAGACCAGTAGCAGCAAAATGGGTGGATTCAGGTACGGTGATTCTAAGTGAAATAAGTCACACAGAAAAAGAAACTTATCATAAGATATCACTCATGAAGATCCTGTAAACATGGCTACACTTGAACTGAGTTAGGAAAGAGAACAGTGTCTCACATTTAGAAAACACTCTTATGCCTGCTTAAGGGGGAAGGAGAGGTGGGGTGATGCATAAAACCAGAGTTTGATATAAGCACAGGTACCGTTCCAAAAACCAACTATGGAATAGACAAGACCTACACCTTCCTCAGTGAAAGGGACTCAAAATCCCATATTTCCCGCAGAGGAATATATCTGACTAGTAAGAATCTTAAAACCTATGTATTGATATGTCTCCGTAAGGGAATCAAGTGTGTCTAGACTGGCATAAACATGGCAGCGAGAATCAGCTCAAACCCACTATAAAAAGGAATTTCAAAAACAAAACAAAAAAACTGGGAAATTCTTTACAATTCCTTCAGGGTCTCTGATGAAACCTGGAATGACCCTATCTACAACGACACCTGGATGTGGCATAAGGCTGGACACTTGGGACTGAGAGGATTGGTGAGATTGGGTGAGCAAATGCAGACCCTTTAAAGCAATAATGCATGGCACCCATTCCATGGGTCCCAACTCTCCAGGTTGAAGGGAATAGTACTACAGTTATAACATGTACGGGAAACCTAGAGAACGGACACACTATGAATATGAAAGGTTTGTAAAACTCAACGAATTGTCCCTCTCCTGGTGCTCCGGTTTGACTTTCCATCTGCTTTACTATCAATCTCCCAACTTGGAGAGACAGCCCCTTTAACCTCCTGGTTCGCACAGGTTTCCAATTTGGCAGAGGATGAAAGGGAAGAGGGAGAACCAATGAGAGAGTAGCTGTTAGGCATTTGGACGGGCACATATCACTCTAACTTCCCGGCAGGAAGAAGAATTAACAAAAGTCTCAGCACCCCAACGGGAACCAGCATAGGTCCTGAACCAAAATTTTGGACTTGCGGTCAGCTCACCAAAAACAAGTTGAAAAATGGAGCTCAGGGGCACAGCAATTCACAAACTGGCCGAGAAATAAAGGACAACTATCGTCCAAAAATCTATTGAGGGAAGGCAACGAGGGGGACTTGAAAGCGAGGCAGAATAGGAGGAAACAGATTTCAAGAGGTATATTCGAATCGCCTTTAAACACACGAAGAGGGGCACAACTTCGACAATGATGCACTTTGCCAAAAAGGGCGTATGCGTTTTCTCCAGAATATATTCAGGAGAAAACGCATACGCCCTTTTTGGCCAAGCAAGCAAGCGGGCAATGCAAATCTGCACTACAAAGAAGTATCACTTCCTAGGGGTCAAAAGGGACATCCACAAAATGTGTAAAAACCAGAAAGGCAAGACAGGCCCTGGAGAACAGGGTGCCTTGTTATGCAGATGTGCGGGATGTAAATTGCCAACTGCCTCTCTGGAGGAGTGCATTGTGCTCCCTAAAACAAGTAAACAACAGAGCTACAGAGCCAAGGGCACTTCCAGTCTAGGGAATATACCTTGGGAAAACTGAAAATAGATAAGACAGAGCCACCCCAAAATTTAGGGCTGCACTGCTTACAAGGACCTCAACTTGGGTACACCTTAAATATCCCAGGAAATATAAAAATGATTCAAAAAATTGTGGTACTTACGTACGATGGAATATCCCTCAGCCATGAAATCAATGTCATAAGACCAGTAGCAGCAAAATGGGTGGATTCAGGTACGATGATTCTAAGTGAAATAAGTCACACAGAAAAAGAAACTTATCATAAGATATCACTTATGAAGATCCTGTAAACATGGCTACACTTGAACTGAGTTAGGAAAGAGAACAGTGTCTCACATTTAGAAAACACTTTTATGCCTGCTTAAGGGGGAAGGAGAGGTGGGGTGATGCATAAAACCAGAGTTTGATATAAGCACAGGTACCATTCCAAAAACCAACTATGGAATAGACAAGACCTACACCTTCCTCAGTGAAAGGGACTCAAAACCCCATATTTCCCGCAGAGGAATATATCTGCCTAGTAAGAATCTTAAAACCTATGTATTGATATGTCTCTGTAAGGGAATCAAGTGTGTCTAGACTGGCATAAACATGGCAGCGAGAATCAGCTCAAACCCACTATAAAAAGGAAATTCAAAAACAAAACAAAAAAACTGGGAAATTCTTTACAATTCCTTCAGGGTCTCTGATGAAACCTGGAATGACCCTATCTACAATGACAGCTGGATGTGGCATAAGGAGGGACACTTGGGACTGAGACGATTGATGAGATTGGGTGAGCAAATGCAGACCCTTTAAAGCACAAATGCCTGGCACCCATTCCATTCGTCCCAACTCTCCAGGTTGAAGGGAGTATTAATACAGCTATAACATGTACGGGAAACCTAGAGAACGGACACACTGTGAATACGAAAGGTTTCTAAAACTCAACGAATAGTTCCTCTCCTGGTGCTCCGGTTTGACTTTCCATCTGCTTTACTATCAACCTCCCAACTTGGAGAGACAGCCCCTTTAACCTCCTGGTTCGCACAGGTTGCCAATTTGGCAGAGGATGAAAGGGAAGAGGGAGAACCAATGAGAGAGTAGCTGTTAGGCATTTGGACGGGCACATATCACTGTAATTTCCCGGCAGGAAGAAGAATTAACCAAAGTCTCAGCCCCCACCGGGAACCAGTAGAGGTCCTGAACCAAAATTTTGGACTTGCGGTCAGCTCACCAAAAACGAGTTGAAAAATGGAGCTCAGGGGCTCAGCAATTCACAAACTGGCCGAGTAATAAAGGACAACTATCGTCCAAAAATCTGTTGAGGGAAGGCAACGAGGCGGACTTGAAAGCGAGGCAGAATAGCAGGAAACAGATTTCAAGAGGTAAGTTGGAATCGCCTTTAAAGCACAGGAAGAGGGGCACAACTTCGACAATGATGCACTTGGGCTAAAAGGGCGTATGCGTTTTCTCCAGAATATATTCAGGAGAAAACGCATACGCCCTTTTTGGCCAAGCAAGAAAGTGGGAAATGCAAATCTGCACTACAAAGAAGTATCACTTCCCACTGGTCAAAAGGGACATCCACAAAATGTGTAAAAACCAGAAAGGCAAGACAGGCCCTGGAGAACAGGGAGCCTTGTTATGCTGATGGGCGGCATGTAACTTGCCAACTGTCTCTCTGGAGGAGTGCATTGTGTTCCCTAAAACAAATAAACAACAGAGCTACAGAGCCAAGGGCACTTCCAGTCTAGGGAATATACCTTGGGAAAACTGAAAATCAATAAGACAGAGCCACCCCAAAATTTAGGGATGCACTGCTTACAAGGACCTCTACTTGGGTACACCTTAAATTTCCCAGGAAACATAAAAATGGTTAAAAAATTGTGGTATTACGTACGATGGAATATCCCTCAGCCATGAAATCAATGTCATAAGACCAGTAGCAGCAAAATGGGTGGATTCAGGTACGATGATTCTAAGTGAAATAAGTCACACAGAAAAAGAAACTTATCATAAGATATCACTTATGAAGATCCTGTAAACATGGCTACACTTGAACTGAGTTAGGAAAGAGAACAGTGTCTCACATTTAGAAAAAACTCTTATGCCTGCTTAAGGGGGAAGGAGAGGTGGGGTGATGCATAAAACCAGAGTTTGATATAAGCACAGGTACCGTTCCAAAAACCAACTATGGAATAGACAATACCTACACCTTCCTCAGTGAAAGGGACTCAAACCCCCATATTTCCCGGAGAGGAATATATCTGACTAGTAAGAATCTTAAAAACTATGTATTGATATGACTCCGTAAGGGAATCCAGTGTGTCTAGACTGGCATAAACATGGCAGCGAGAATCATCTCAAACCCACTATAAAAAGGAATTTCAAAAACAAAAAAAAAAAAACCTGGGAAATTCTTTACAATTCCTTCAGGGTCTCTGATGAAACCTGGAATGACCCTATCTACAATGACAGCTGGATGTGGCATAAGGCTGGACACTTGGGACTGAGAGGATTGGTGAGATTGGGTGAGCAAATGCAGACCCTTTAAAGCACAAATGCCTGGCACCCATTCCATGGGTCCCAACTCTCCAGGTTAAAGGTAATATTACTACAGCTATAACATGTACGGGAAACCTAGAGAAAGGACACACTGTGAATACGAAAGGTTTCTAAAATTCAACGAATAGTCCCTCTCCTGTTGCTCGGGTGTCACTTTCCATCTGCTTTACTATCAATCTCGCAACTTGGAGAGACATCCCCTTTAACCTCCTGGTTCGCACAGGTTGCCAATTTGGCAGAGGATGAAAGGGAAGAGGGAGAACCAATGAGAGAGTAGCTGTTAGGCATTTGGACGGGCACATATCACTGTAATTTCCCGGCAGGAAGAAGAATTAACCAAAGTCTCAGCCACCCACCGGGAACCAGTATAGGTCCTGAACCAAAATTTTGGACTTGCGGTCAGCTCACCAAAAACGAGTTGAAAAATGGAGCTCAGGTTCAAAGCAATTCACAAACTGGCCGATTAATAAAGGACTACTATCGTCCAAAAATCTGTTGAGGGAAGGCAACGAGGCGGACTTGAAAGCGAGGCAGAATAGCAGAAAACAGATTTCAAGAGGTACGTTGGAATCGCCTTTAAAGCACAGGAAGAGGGGCCCAAATTCGACAATGATGCACTTGGCCAAAAAGGGCGTATGCGTTTTCTCCTGAATATATTCAGGAGAAAACGCATACGCCCTTTTTGGCCAAGCAAGCAAGCGGGCAATGCAAATCTGCACTACAAAGAAGTATCACTTCCCACCGGTCAAAAGGGACATCCACAAAATGTGTAAAAACCAGAAAGGCAAGACAGGCCCTGGAGAACAGGGAGCATTGTTATGCTGATGTGCGGGATGTAAATTGCCAACTGCCTCTCTGGAGGAGTGCATTGTGCTCCCTAAAACAAGTAAACAACAGAGCTACAGAGCCAAGGGCACTTCCAGTCTAGGGAATATACCTTGGGAAAACTGAAAATCGATAAGACAGAGCCACCCCAAAATTTTGGGCTGCACTGCTTACAAGGACCTCAACTTGGGTACACCTTAAATATCCCAGGAAATATAAACATGGTTCAAAAAACTGTGGTACTTACGTACGATGGAATATCCCTCAGCCATGAAATCAATGTCATAAGACCAGTAGCAGCAAAATGGGTGGATTCAGGTACGATGATTCTAAGTGAAATAAGTCACACAAAAAAGGAAACTTATCATAAGATATCACTTATTAAGATCCTGTAAACATGGCTACACTTGAACTGAGTTAGGAAAGAGAAGAGTGTCTCACATTTAGAAAACACTCTTATGCCTACTTAACGGGGAAGGAGAGGTGGGGTGCTGCAAAAAAACAGATTTTGATATAAGCACAGGTACCGTTCCAAAAACCAACTATGGAATAGCCAAGACCTACACCTTCCTCAGCGAAAGGGACTCAATACCCCATATTTCCCGCAGAGGAATATATCTGACTAGTAAGAATCTTAAAACCTATGTATTGATATGTCTCCGTAAGGGAATCAAGTGTGTCTAGACTGGCATAAACATGGCAGCGAGAATCAGCTCAAACCCACTATAAAAAGGAATTTCAAAAACAAAACAAAAAAAACTGGGAAATTCTTTAAAATTCCTTCAGGGTCTCTGATGAAACCTGGAATGACCCTATCTACAATGACAGCTGGATGTGGCATAAGGAGGGATACTTGGGACTGAGAGGATTGCTGAGATTGGGTGAGCAAATACAGACCCTTTAAAGCACAAATGCCTGGAATCCATTCCATGGGTCCCAACTATCCAGAGTGAAGGGAATATTACTACAGTTATAACATGTACGGGAAACATAGAGAACGGACACACTGTGAATACGAAAGGTTTCTAAAACTCAACGAATAGTCCCTCTCCTGGTGCTCCGGTTTGACCTTCCATATGCTTTACTATCAATCTCCCAACTTGGAGAGACAGCCCCTTTAACCTCCTGGTTCGCACAGGTTGCCAATTTGGCAGAGGAAGAAAGGGAAGAGGGAGAACCAATGAGAGAGTAGCTGTTAGGCATTTGGACGGGCACATATCACTCTAATATCACGCAGGAAGAAGAATTAACCAAAGTCTCAGCCACCCACCGGGAACCAGCATAGGTCCTGAACCAAAATTTTGGACATGCGGTCAGCTCACAAAAAACGAGTTGAAAAATGGAGCTCAGGGGCACAGCAATTCACAAACTGGCCGAGTAATAAAGGTCAACTATCGTCCAAAAATCTGTTGAGGGAAGGCAACGAGGCGGACTTGAAAGCGAGGCAGAATAGCAGGAAACAGATTTCAAGAGGTACGTTGGAATCGCCTTTAAAGCACAGGAAGAGGGGCACAACTTCGACAATGATGCACTTGGCCAAAAAGGGCGTATGCGTTTTCTCCTGAATATATTCAGGAGAAAACGCATACGCCCTTTTTGGCCAAGCAAGCAAGCGGGCAATGCAAATCTGCACTACAAAGAAGTATCACTTCCCACCGGTCAAAAGGGACATCCACAAAATGTGTAAGAACAAGAAAGGCAAGACAGGCCCTGGAGAAAAGGGAGCCTTGTTATGCTGATGGGCGGGATGTAAATTGCCAACTGCCTCTCTGGAGGAGTACATTGTGTTCCCTAAAACAAGTAAAGAACAGAGCTACAGAGCCAAGGGCACTTCCAGTCCAGGGAATATACCTTGGGAAACCTGATAATCAATAAGACAGAGCCACCCCAAAATTTAGGGCTGCACTGCTTACAAGGACCTCAACTTGGGTACACCTTTAATATCCCAGGAAATATAAAAATGATTCAAAAAATTGTGGTACTTACGTACGATGGAATATCCCTCAGCCATGAAATCAATGTCATAAGACCAGTAGCAGCAAAATGGGTGGATTCAGGTACGATGATTCTAAGTGAAATAAGTCACACAGAAAAAGAAACTTATCATAAGATATCACTTATGAAGATCCTGTAAACATGGCTAAACTTGAACTGAGTTAGGAAAGAGAACAGTGTCTCACATTTAGAAAACACTCTTATGCCTGCTTAAGGGGGAAGGAGAGGTGGGGTGATGCATAAAACCAGAGTTTGATATAAGCACAGGTACCATTCCAAAAACCAACTATGGAATAGACAAGACCTACACCTTCCTCAGTGAAAGGGACTCAATACCCCATATTTCCCGCAGAGGAATATATCTGACTAGTAAGAATCTTAAAACCTATGTATTGATATGTCTCCGTAAGGGAATCAAGTGTGTCTAGACTGGCATAAACATGGCAGCGAGAATCAGCTCAAAACCACTATAAAAAGGAAATTCAAAAACAAAACAAAAAAACTGGGAAATTCTTTACAATTCCTTCAGGGTCTCTGATGAAACCTGGAATGACCCTATCTACAATGACAGCTGGATGTGGCATAAGGAGGGACACTTGGGACTGAGACGATTGATGAGATTGGGTGAGCAAATGCAGACCCTTTAAAGCACAAATGCCTGGCACCAATTCCATGGGTCCCAACTCTCCAGGTTGAAGGGAATATTACTACAGTTATAACATGTTCGGGAAACCTACAGAACGGACACACTGTGAATACGAAAGGTTTCTAGAACTCAACGAATAGTCCCTCTACTGGTGCTCCGGTTTGACTTTCCATCTGCTTTCCTATCAACCTCCCAAATTGGAGAGACAGCCCCTTTAACCTCTTGGTTCGCACAGGTTGCCAATTTGGCAGAGGATGAAAGGGAAGAGGGAGAACCAATGAGAGAGTAGCTGTTAGGCATTTGGACGGGCACATATCACTCTAATTTCCCGGCAGGAAGAAGAATTAACCAAAGTCTCAGCCACCCACAGGGAACCAGTATAGGTCCAGAACCAAAATTTTGGACTTGCGGTCAGCTCACAAAAAACGAGTTGAGAAATGGAGCTCAGGGGCACAGCAATTCACAAACTGGCCGAGTAATAAAGGACAACTATCATCCAAAAATCTCTTTAGGGAAAGCAGCGAGGCGGACTTGAAAGCGAGGCAGAATAGCAGGAAACAGATTTCAAGAAGTATGTTGGAATCGCATTTAAAGCACAGGAAGAGGGGCACAACTTCGACAATGATGCACTTGGCCTAAAAGGGCGTATGCGTTTTCTCCAGAATATATTCAGGAGAAAATGCATACGCCCTTTTTGGCCAAGCAAGCAATTGGGCAATGCAAATCTGCACTACAAAGAAATATCACTTCCCACCGGTCAAAAGGGACATCCACAAAATGTGTAAAAACCAGAAAGGCAAGACAGGCCCTGGAGAACAGGGAGCCTTGTTATGCTGATGGGTGGGATGTAACTTGCCAACTGTCTCTCTGGAGGAGTGCATTGTGTTCCCTAAAACAAATAAACAACAGAGCTACAGAGCCAAGGGCACTTCCAGTCTAGGGAATATACCTTGGGAAAACTGAAAATCGATAAAACAGAGCCACCCCAAAATTTAGGGATGCACTGCTTACAAGGACCTCTACTTGGGTACACCTTAAATTTCCCAGGAAACATAAAAATGGTTAAAAAATTGTGGTATTACGTACGATGGAATATCCCTCAGCCATGAAATCAATGTCATAAGACCAGTAGCAGCAAAATGGGTGGATTCAGGTACGATGATTCTAAGTGAAATAAGTCACACAGAAAAAGAAACTTATCATAAGATATCACTTATGAAGATCCTGTAAACATGGCTACACTTGAACTGAGTTAGGAAAGAGAACAGTGTCTCGCATTTAGAAAAAACTCTTATGCCTGCTTAAGGGGGAAGGAGAGGTGGGGTGATGCATAAAGCCAGAGTTTGATATAAGCACAGGTACCGTTCCAAAAACCAACTATGGAATAGACAAGACCTACACCTTCCTCAGTGAAAGGGACTCAAAACCCCATAGTTCCCGCAGAGGAATATATCTGACTAGTAAGAATCTTAAAAACTATGTATTGATATGACTCAGTAAGGGAATCCAGTGTGTCTAGACTGACATAAACATGGCAGCGAGAATCAGCTCAAACCCACTATAAAAAGGAATTTCAAAAACAAAAAAAAAAAAACTGGGAAATTCTTTACAATTCCTTCAGGGTCTCTGATGAAACCTGGAATGACCCTATCTACAACGACAGCTGGATGTGGCATAAGGCTGGACACATGGGACTGAGAGGATTGGTGAGATTGGGTGAGCAAATGCAGACCCTTTAAAGCACAAATGCCTGGCACCCATTCCATGGGTCCCAACTCTCCAGGTTAAAGGTAATATTACTACAGCTATAACATGTACGGGAAACCTAGAGAAAGGACACACTGTGAATACGAAAGGTTTCTAAAACTCAACGAATAGTCCCTCTCCTGTTGCTCGGGTTTGACTTTCCATCTGCTTTACTATCAATCTCCCAACTTGGAGAGACATCCCCGTTAACCTCCTGGTTCGCACATGTTGCCAATTTGGGAGAGGATGAAAGGGAAGAGGGAGAACCAATGAGAGAGTAGCTGTTAGGCATTTGGACGGGCACATATCACTGTAATTTCCCGGCAGGAAGAAGAATTAACCAAAGTCTCAGCCACCCACCGGGAACCAGTATAAGCCCTGAACCAAAATTTTGGACTTGCGGTCAGCTCACAAAAAACGAGTTGAAAAATGGAGCTCAGGGGCACAGCAATTCACAAACTGGCCGAGTAATAAAGGACAACTATCATCCAAAAATCTGTTTAGGGAAAGCAACGTGGGGGACTTGAAAGCGAGGCAGAATAGGAGGAAACAGATTTCAAGAGGTATATTCGAATCGCCTTTAAACACACGAAGAGGGGCACAACTTCGACAATGATGCACTTGGCCAAAAAGGGCATATGCGTTTTCTCCAGAATATATTCAGGAGAAAACGCATACGCCCTTTTTGGCCAAGCAAGCAAGCGGGCAATGCAAATCTGCACTACAAAGAAGGATCACTTCCTACTGGTCAAAAGGGACATCCACAAAATGTGTAAAAACCAGAAAGGCAAGACAGGCCCTGGAGAACAGGGAGCCTTGTTATGCAGATGTGCGGGATGTAAATTGCCAACTGCCTCTCTGGAGGAGTGCATTGTGCTCCCTAAAACAAGTAAACAACAGAGCTACAGAGCCAAGGGCACTTCCAGTCTAGGGAATATACCTTGGGAAAACTGAAAATAGATAAGACAGAGCCACCCCAAAACTTAGGGCTGCACTGCATACAGGGACCTCAACTTGGATACACCTTAAGTATCCCAGAAAATATAAACATGGTTCAAAAAATTGTGGTACTTACGTACGATGGAATATCCCTCAGCCATGAAATCAATGTCATAAGACCAGTAGCAGCAAAATGGGTGGATTCAGGTACGATGATTCTAAGTGAAATAAGTCACACAGAAAAAGAAACTTATGATAAGATATCACTTATGAAGATCCTGTAAACATGGCTACAATTGAACTGAGTTAGGAAAGAGAACAGTGTCTCACATTTAGAAAACACTCTTATACCTGCTTAAGGGGGAAGGAGAGGTGGGGTGATGCATAAAACCAGAGTTTGATATAAGCACAGGTACCGTTCCAAAAACCAACTATGGAATAGACAAGACCTACACCGTCCTCAGCGAAAGGGACTCAAAACCCCATATTTCCCGCAGAGGAAAATATCTGACTAGTAAGAATCTTAAATCCTATGTATTGATATGTCTCCATAAGGGAATCAAGTGTGTCTAGACTGGCATAAACATGGCAGCGAGAATCAGCTCAAACCCACTATAAAAAGGAATTTCAAAAACAAAACAAAAAACTGGGAAATTCTTTGCAATTCCTTCAGGGTCTCTGATGAAAGCTGGAATGACCCTATCTACAACGACAGCTGGATGTGGCATAAGGAGGGACACTTGGGACTGAGACGATTGGTGAGATTGGGTGAGCAAATGCAGACCCTTTAAAGCAATAATGCATGGCACCCATTCCATGGGTCCGAACTCTCCAGGTTGAAGGGAATATTACTACAGCTATAACATGTGCGGGAAACCTAGAGAACGGACACACTGTGAATACGAAAGGTTTCTAAAACTCAACGCATAGTCCCTCTCCTGGTGCTCCGGTTTGACTTTCCGTCTGCTTTACTATCAACCTCCCAACTTGGATAGACAGCCCCTTTAACCTCTTGGTTCGCACAGGTTGCCAATTTGGCAGAGGATGAAAGGGAAGAGGGAGAACCAATGAGAGAGTAGCTGTTAGGCATTTGGACGGGCACATATCACTGTAATTTCCCGGCAGGAAGAAGAATTAACCAAATTCTCAGCCACCCACCGGGAACCAATATAGGTCCTGAACCAAAATTTGGGACTTGCGGTCAGCTCACCAAATACGAGTTGAAAAATGGAGCTCAGGGGCACAGCAATTCACAAACTGGCCGAGTAATAAAGGACAACTATCGTCCAAAAATCTGTTGAGGGAAGGCAACGAGGCGGACTTGAAAGCGAGGCAGAATAGCAGGAAACAGATTTCAAGAGGTACGTTGGAATCGCCTTTAAAGCACAGGAAGAGGGGCACAACTTCGACAATGATGCACTTGGCCAAAAAGGGCGTATGCGTTTTCTCCTGAATATATTCAGGAGAAAACGCATACGCCCTTTTTGGCCAAGCAAGCAAGCGGGCAATGCAAATCTGCACTACAAAGAAGTATCACTTCCCACCGGTCAAAAGGGACATCCAAAAAATGTGTAAGAACAAGAAAGGCAAGACAGGCCCTGGAGAACAGGGAGCCTTGTTATGCTGATGGGCGGGATGTAAATTGCCAACTGCCTCGCTGGAGGAGTGCATTCTGTTCCCTAAAACAAGTAAAGAACAGAGCTACAGAGCCAAGGGCACTACCAGTCTAGGGAATATACCTTGGGAAAACTGAAAATCAATAAGACAGAGCCACCCCAAAATTTAGGGCTGCACTGCATACAAGGACCTCAACTTGGATACACCTTAAGTATCCCAGAAAATATAAACATGGTTCAAAAAATTGTGGTACTTACGTACGATGGAATATCCCTCAGCCATGAAATCAATGTCATAAGACCAGTAGCAGCAAAATGGGTGGATTCAGGTACGATGATTCTAAGTGAAATAAGTCACACAGAAAAAGAAACTTATCATAAGATATCACTTATGAAGATCCTGTAAACATGGCTACACTTGAACTGAGTTAGGAAAGAGAACAGTGTCTCACATTTAGAAAACACTCTTATACCTGCTTAAGGGGGAAGGAGAGGTGGGGTGATGCATAAAACCAGAGTTTGATATAAGCACAGGTACCGTTCCAAAAACCAACTATGGAATAGACAAGACCTACACCGTCCTCAGCGAAAGGGACTCAAAACCCCATATTTCCCGCAGAGGAAAATATCTGACTAGTAAGAATCTTAAAACCTATGTATTGATATGTCTCCGTAAGGGAATCAAGTGTGTCTAGACTGGCATAAACATGGCAGCGAGAATCAGCTCAAACCCACTATAAAAAGGAATTTCAAAAACAAAACAAAAAAACTGGGAAATTCTTTACAATTCCTTCAAGGTCTCTGATGAAAGCTGGAATGACCCTATCTACAACGACAGCTGGTTGTGGCATAAGGATGGACACTTGGGACTGAGACGATTGGTGAGATTGGGTGAGCAAATGCAGACCCTTTAAAGCAATAATGCATGGCACCCATTCCATGGGTCCGAACTCTCCAGGTTGAAGGGAATATTACTACAGCTATAACATGTGCGGGAAACCTAGAGAACGGACACACTGTGAATACGAAAGGTTTCTAAAACTCAACGCATAGTCCCTCTCCTGGTGCTCCGGTTTGACTTTCCGTCTGCTTTACTATCAACCTCCCAACTTGGAGAGACAGCCCCTTTAACCTCTTGGTTCGCACAGGTTGCCAATTTGGCAGAGGATGAAAGGGAAGAGGGAGAACCAATGAGAGAGTAGCTGTTAGGCATTTGGACGGGCACATATCACTGTAATTTCCCGGCAGGAAGAAGAATTAACCAAATTCTCAGCCACCCACCGGGAACCAGTATAGGTCCTGAACCAAAATTTTGGACTTGCGGTCAGCTCACCAAAAACGAGTTGAAAAATGGAGCTCAGGGGCACAGCAATTCACAAACTGGCCGAGTAATAAAGGACAACTATCGTCCAAAAATCTGTTGAGGGAAGGCAACGAGGCGGACTTGAAAGCGAGGCAGAATAGCAGGAAACAGATTTCAAGAGGTACGTTGGAATCGCCTTTAAAGCACAGGAAGAGGGGCACAACTTCGACAATGATGCACTTGGCCAAAAAGGGCGTGTGCGTTTTCTCCTGAATATATTCAGGAGAAAACGCATACGCCCTTTTTGGCCAAGCAAGCAAGCGGGCAATGCAAATCTGCACTACAAAGAAGTATCACTTCCCACCGGTCAAAAGGGACATCCACAAAATGTGTAAAAACCAGAAAGGCAAGACAGGCCCTGGAGAACAGGGAGCCTTGTTATGCTGATGGGCGGGATGTAAATTGCCAACTGCCTCGCTGGAGGAGTGCATTCTGTTCCCTAAAACAAGTAAAGAACAGAGCTACAGAGCCAAGGGCACTACCACTCTAGGGAATATACCTTGGGAAAACTGAAAATCAATAAGACAGAGCCACCCCAAAATTTAGGGCTGCACTGCATACAAGGACCTCAACTTGGATACACCTTAAGTATCCCAGAAAATATAAACATGGTTCAAAAAATTGTGGTACTTACGTACGATGGAATATCCCTCAGCCATGAAATCAATGTCATAAGACCAGTAGCAGCAAAATGGGTGGATTCAGGTACGATGATTCTAAGTGAAATAAGTCACACAGAAAAAGAAACTTATCATAAGATATCACTTATGAAGATCCTGTAAACATGGCTACACTTGAACTGAGTTAGGAAAGAGAACAGTGTCTCACATTTAGAAAACACTCTTATACCTGCTTAAGGGGGAAGGAGAGGTGGGGTGATGCATAAAACCAGAGTTTGATATAAGCACAGGTACCGTTCCAAAAACCAACTATGGAATAGACAAGACCTACACCGTCCTCAGCGAAAGGGACTCAAAACCCCATATTTCCCGCAGAGGAAAATATCTGACTAGTAAGAATCTTAAAACCTATGTATTGATATGTCTCCGTAAGGGAATCAAGTGTGTCTAGACTGGCATAAACATGGCAGCGAGAATCAGCTCAAACCCACTATAAAAAGGAATTTCAAAAACAAAACAAAAAAACTGGGAAATTCTTTACAATTCCTTCAGGGTCTCTGATGAAAGCTGGAATGGCCCTATCTACAACGACAGCTGGATGTGGCATAAGGAGGGACACTTGGGACTGAGACGATTGGTGAGATTGGGTGAGCAAATGCAGACCCTTTAAAGCAATAATGCATGGCACCCATTCCATGGGTCCGAACTCTCCAGGTTGAAGGGAATATTACTACAGCTATAACATGTGCGGGAAACCTAGAGAACGGACACACTGTGAATACGAAAGGTTTCTAAAACTCAACGCATAGTCCCTCTCCTGGTGCTCCGGTTTGACTTTCCGTCTGCTTTACTATCAACCTCCCAACTTGGAGAGACAGCCCCTTTAACCTCTTGGTTCGCACAGGTTGCCAATTTGGCAGAGGATGAAAGGGAAGAGGGAGAACCAATGAGAGAGTAGCTGTTAGGCATTTGGACGGGCACATATCACTGTAATTTCCCGGCAGGAAGAAGAATTAACCAAATTCTCAGCCACCCACCGGGAACCAGTATAGGTCCTGAACCAAAATTTTGGACTTGCGGTCAGCTCACCAAAAACGAGTTGAAGAATGGAGCTCAGGGGCACAGCAATTCACAAACTGGCCGAGTAATAAAGGACAACTATCATCCAAAAATCTGTTTAGGGAAAGCAACGTGGGGGACTTGAAAGCGAGGCAGAATAGGAGGAAACAGATTTCAAGAGGTATATTCGAATCGCCTTTAAACACACGAAGAGGGGCACAACTTCGACAATGATGCACTTGGCCAAAAAGGGCATATGCGTTTTCTCCAGAATATATTCAGGAGAAAACGCATACGCCCTTTTTGGCCAAGCAAGCAAGCGGGCAATGCAAATCTGCACTACAAAGAAGGATCACTTCCTACTGGTCAAAAGGGACATCCACAAAATGTGTAAAAACCAGAAAGGCAAGACAGGCCCTGGAGAACAGGGAGCCTTGTTATGCAGATGTGCGGGATGTAAATTGCCAACTGCCTCTCTGGAGGAGTGCATTGTGCTCCCTAAAACAAGTAAACAACAGAGCTACAGAGCCAAGGGCACTTCCAGTCTAGGGAATATACCTTGGGAAAACTGAAAATAGATAAGACAGAGCCACCCCAAAACTTAGGGCTGCACTGCATACAGGGACCTCAACTGGGATACACCTTAAGTATCCCAGAAAATATAAACATGGTTCAAAAAATTGTGGTACTTACGTACGATGGAATATCCCTCAGCCATGAAATCAATGTCATAAGACCAGTAGCAGCAAAATGGGTGGATTCAGGTACGATGATTCTAAGTGAAATAAGTCACACAGAAAAAGAAACTTATGATAAGATATCACGTATGAAGATCCTGTAAACATGGCTACAATTGAACTGAGTTAGGAAAGAGAACAGTGTCTCACATTTAGAAAACACTCTTATACCTGCTTAAGGGGGAAGGAGAGGTGGGGTGATGCATAAAACCAGAGTTTGATATAAGCACAGGTACCGTTCCAAAAACCAACTATGGAATAGACAAGACCTACACCGTCCTCAGCGAAAGGGACTCAAAACCCCATATTTCCCGCAGAGGAAAATATCTGACTAGTAAGAATCTTAAATCCTATGTATTGATATGTCTCCGTAAGGGAATCAAGTGTGTCTAGACTGGCATAAACATGGCAGCGAGAATCAGCTCAAACCCACTATAAAAAGGAATTTCAAAAACAAAACAAAAAACTGGGAAATTCTTTGCAATTCCTTCAGGGTCTCTGATGAAAGCTGGAATGACCCTATCTACAACGACAGCTGGATGTGGCATAAGGAGGGACACTTGGGACTGAGACGATTGGTGAGATTGGGTGAGCAAATGCAGACCCTTTAAAGCACAAATGCCTGGCACCCATTCCATGGGTCCGAACTCTCCAGGTTGAAGGGAATATTACTACAGCTATAACATGTGCGGGAAACCTAGAGAACGGACACACTGTGAATACGAAAGGTTTCTAAAACTCAACGCATAGTCCCTCTCCTGGTGCTCCGGTTTGACTTTCCGTCTGCTTTACTATCAACCTCCCAACTTGGATAGACAGCCCCTTTAACCTCTTGGTTCGCACAGGTTGCCAATTTGGCAGAGGATGAAAGGGAAGAGGGAGAACCAATGAGAGAGTAGCTGTTAGGCATTTGGACGGGCACATATCACTGTAATTTCCCGGCAGGAAGAAGAATTAACCAAATTCTCAGCCACCCACCGGGAACCAATATAGGTCCTGAACCAAAATTTGGGACTTGCGGTCAGCTCACCAAATACGAGTTGAAAAATGGAGCTCAGGGGCACAGCAATTCACAAACTGGCCGAGTAATAAAGGACAACTATCGTCCAAAAATCTGTTGAGGGAAGGCAACGAGGCGGACTTGAAAGCGAGGCAGAATAGCAGGAAACAGATTTCAAGAGGTACGTTGGAATCGCCTTTAAAGCACAGGAAGAGGGGCACAACTTCGACAATGATGCACTTGGCCAAAAAGGGCGTATGCGTTTTCTCCTGAATATATTCAGGAGAAAACGCATACGCCCTTTTTGGCCAAGCAAGCAAGCGGGCAATGCAAATCTGCACTACAAAGAAGTATCACTTCCCACCGGTCAAAAGGGACATCCAAAAAATGTGTAAGAACAAGAAAGGCAAGACAGGCCCTGGAGAACAGGGAGCCTTGTTATGCTGATGGGCGGGATGTAAATTGCCAACTGCCTCGCTGGAGGAGTGCATTCTGTTCCCTAAAACAAGTAAAGAACAGAGCTACAGAGCCAAGGGCACTACCAGTCTAGGGAATATACCTTGGGAAAACTGAAAATCAATAAGACAGAGCCACCCCAAAATTTAGGGCTGCACTGCATACAAGGACCTCAACTTGGATACACCTTAAGTATCCCAGAAAATATAAACATGGTTCAAAAAATTGTGGTACTTACGTACGATGGAATATCCCTCAGCCATGAAATCAATGTCATAAGACCAGTAGCAGCAAAATGGGTGGATTCAGGTACGATGATTCTAAGTGAAATAAGTCACACAGAAAAAGAAACTTATCATAAGATATCACTTATGAAGATCCTGTAAACATGGCTACACTTGAACTGAGTTAGGAAAGAGAACAGTGTCTCACATTTAGAAAACACTCTTATACCTGCTTAAGGGGGAAGGAGAGGTGGGGTGATGCATAAAACCAGAGTTTGATATAAGCACAGGTACCGTTCCAAAAACCAACTATGGAATAGACAAGACCTACACCGTCCTCAGCGAAAGGGACTCAAAACCCCATATTTCCCGCAGAGGAAAATATCTGACTAGTAAGAATCTTAAAACCTATGTATTGATATGTCTCCGTAAGGGAATCAAGTGTGTCTAGACTGGCATAAACATGGCAGCGAGAATCAGCTCAAACCCACTATAAAAAGGAATTTCAAAAACAAAACAAAAAAACTGGGAAATTCTTTACAATTCCTTCAAGGTCTCTGATGAAAGCTGGAATGACCCTATCTACAACGACAGCTGGTTGTGGCATAAGGATGGACACTTGGGACTGAGACGATTGGTGAGATTGGGTGAGCAAATGCAGACCCTTTAAAGCAATAATGCATGGCACCCATTCCATGGGTCCGAACTCTCCAGGTTGAAGGGAATATTACTACAGCTATAACATGTGCGGGAAACCTAGAGAACGGACACACTGTGAATACGAAAGGTTTCTAAAACTCAACGCATAGTCCCTCTCCTGGTGCTCCGGTTTGACTTTCCGTCTGCTTTACTATCAACCTCCCAACTTGGAGAGACAGCCCCTTTAACCTCTTGGTTCGCACAGGTTGCCAATTTGGCAGAGGATGAAAGGGAAGAGGGAGAACCAATGAGAGAGTAGCTGTTAGGCATTTGGACGGGCACATATCACTGTAATTTCCCGGCAGGAAGAAGAATTAACCAAATTCTCAGCCACCCACCGGGAACCA
The DNA here is from genome assembly GCF_949752795.1 of Hyperoodon ampullatus. Lineage (NCBI taxonomy): Eukaryota > Metazoa > Chordata > Mammalia > Artiodactyla > Ziphiidae > Hyperoodon > Hyperoodon ampullatus. The sequence continues at coordinate 67,289 of NW_027640893.1, forward strand.
GTATAGGTCCTGAACCAAAATTTTGGACTTGCGGTCAGCTCACCAAAAACGAGTTGAAAAATGGAGCTCAGGGGCACAGCAATTCACAAACTGGCCGAGTAATAAAGGACAACTATCGTCCAAAAATCTGTTGAGGGAAGGCAACGAGGCGGACTTGAAAGTGAGGCAGAATAGCAGGAAACAGATTTCAAGAGGTACGTTGGAATCGCCTTTAAAGCACAGGAAGAGGGGCACAACTTCGACAATGATGCACTTGGCCAAAAAGGGCGTATGCGTTTTCTCCTGAATATATTCAGGAGAAAACGCATACGCCCTTTTTGGCCAAGCAAGCAAGCGGGCAATGCAAATCTGCACTACAAAGAAGTATCACTTCCCACCGGTCAAAAGGGACATCCACAAAATGTGTAAGAACAAGAAAGGCAAGACAGGCCCTGGAGAACAGGGAGCCTTGTTATGCTGATGGGCGGGATGTAAATTGCCAACTGCCTCTCTGGAGGAGTGCATTCTGTTCCCTAAAACAAGTAAAGAACAGAGCTACAGAGCCAAGGGCACTACCAGTCTAGGGAATATACCTTGGGAAAACTGAATATCAATAAGACAGAGCCACCCCAAAATTTAGGGCTGCACTGCATACAAGGACCTCAACTTGGATACACCTTAAGTATCCCAGAAAATATAAACATGGTTCAAAAAATTGTGGTACTTACGTACGATGGAATACCCCTCAGCCATGAAATCAATGTCATAAGACCAGTAGCAGCAAAATGGGTGGATTCAGGTACGATGATTCTAAGTGAAATAAGTCACACAGAAAAAGAAACTTATCATAAGATATCACTTATGAAGATCCTGTAAACATGGCTACACTTGAACTGAGTTAGGAAAGAGAACAGTGTCTCACATTTAGAAAACACTCTTATACCTGCTTAAGGGGGAAGGAGAGGTGGGGTGATGCATAAAACCAGAGTTTGATATAAGCACAGGTACCGTTCCAAAAACCAACTATGGAATAGCAAGACCTACACCGTCCTCAGTGAAAGGGACTCAAAACCCCATATTTCCCGCAGAGGAATATATCTGACTAGTAAGAATCTTAAAACCTATGTATTGATATGTCTCCGTAAGGGAATCAAGTGTGTCTAGACAGGCATAAACATGGCAGCGAGAATCAGCTCAAACCCACTATAAAAAGGAATTTCAAAAACAAAACAAAAAAACTGGGAAATTCTTTACAATTCCTTCAGGGTCTCTGATGAAAGCTGGAATGACCCTATCTACAACGACAGCTGGATGTGGCATAAGGAGGGACACTTGGGACTGAGACGATTGGTGAGATTGGGTGAGCAAATGCAGACCCTTTAAAGCAATAATGCATGGCACCCATTCCATGGGTCCGAACTCTCCAGGTTGAAGGGAATATTACTACAGCTATAACATGTGCGGGAAACCTAGAGAACGGACACACTGTGAATACGAAAGGTTTCTAAAACTCAACGCATAGTCCCTCTCCTGGTGCTCCGGTTTGACTTTCCGTCTGCTTTACTATCAACCTCCCAACTTGGAGAGACAGCCCCTTTAACCTCTTGGTTCGCACAGGTTGCCAATTTGGCAGAGGATGAAAGGGAAGAGGGAGAACCAATGAGAGAGTAGCTGTTAGGCATTTGGACGGGCACATATCACTGTAATTTCCCGGCAGGAAGAAGAATTAACCAAATTCTCAGCCACCCACCGGGAACCAGTATAGGTCCTGAACCAAAATTTTGGACTTGCGGTCAGCTCACCAAAAACGAGTTGAAAAATGGAGCTCAGGGGCACAGCAATTCACAAACTGGCCGAGTAATAAAGGACAACTATCGTCCAAAAATCTGTTGAGGGAAGGCAACGAGGCGGACTTGAAAGCGAGGCAGAATAGCAGGAAACAGATTTCAAGAGGTACGTTGGAATCGCCTTTAAAGCACAGGAAGAGGGGCACAACTTCGACAATGACGCACTTGGCCAAAAAGGGCGTATGCGTTTTCTCCTGAATATATTCAGGAGAAAACGCATACGCCCTTTTTGGCCAAGCAAGCAAGCGGGCAATGCAAATCTGCACTACAAAGAAGTATCACTTCCCACCGGTCAAAAGGGACATCCACAAAATGTGTAAGAACAAGAAAGGCAAGACAGGCCCTGGAGAACAGGGAGCCTTGTTATGCTGATGGGCGGGATGTAAATTGCCAACTGCCTCTCTGGAGGAGTGCATTCTGTTCCCTAAAACAAGTAAAGAACAGAGCTACAGAGCCAAGGGCACTACCAGTCTAGGGAATATACCTTGGGAAAACTGAAAATCAATAAGACAGAGCCACCCCGAAATTTAGGGCTGCACTGCATACAAGGACCTCAACTTGGATACACCCTAAGTATCCCAGAAAATATAAACATGGTTCAAAAAATTGTGGTACTTACGTACTATGGAATATCCCTCAGCCATGAAATCAATGTCATAAGACCAGTAGCAGCAAAATGGGTGGATTCAGGTACGATGATTCTAAGTGAAATAAGTCACACAGAAAAAGAAACTTATCATAAGATATCACTTATGAAGATCCTGTAAACATGGCTACACTTGAACTGAGTTAGGAAAGAGAACAGTGTCTCACATTTAGAAAACACTCTTATACCTGCTTAAGGGGGAAGGAGAGGTGGGGTGATGCATAAAACCAGAGTTTGATATAAGCACAGGTACCGTTCCAAAAACCAACTATGGAATAGACAAGACCTACACCGTCCTCAGCGAAAGGGACTCAAAACCCCATATTTCCCGCAGAGGAAAATATCTGACTAGTAAGAATCTTAAAACCTATGTATTGATATGTCTCCGTAAGGGAATCAAGTGTGTCTAGACAGGCATAAACATGGCAGCGAGAATCAGCTCAAACCCACTATAAAAAGGAATTTCAAAAACAAAACAAAAAAACTGGGAAATTCTTTACAATTCCTTCAGGGTCTCAGATGAAACCTGGAATGACCCTATCTACAACGACAGCTGGATGTGGCATAAGGAGGGACACTTGGGACTGAGACGATTGGTGAGATTGGGTGAGCAAATGCAGACCCTTTAAAGCAATAATGCATGGCACCCATTCCATGGGTCCGAACTCTCCAGGTTGAAGGGAATATTACTACAGCTATAACATGTGCGGGAAACCTAGAGAACGGACACACTGTGAATACGAAAGGTTTCTAAAACTCAACGCATAGTCCCTCTCCTGGTGCTCCGGTTTGACTTTCCGTCTGCTTTACTATCAACCTCCCAACTTGGAGAGACAGCCCCTTTAACCTCTTGGTTTGCACAGGTTGCCAATTTGGCAGAGGATGAAAGGGAAGAGGGAGAACCAATGAGAGAGTAGCTGTTAGGCATTTGGACGGGCACATATCACTGTAATTTCCCGGCAGGAAGAAGAATTAACCAAATTCTCAGCCACCCACCGGGAACCAGTATAGGTCCTGAACCAAAATTTTGGACTTGCGGTCAGCTCACCAAAAACGAGTTGAAAAATGGAGCTCAGGGGCACAGCAATTCACAAACTGGCCGAGTAAAAAGGACACCTATCGTCCAAAAATCTGTTGACGGAAGGCAACGAGGCGGACTTGAAAGCGAGGCAGAATAGCAGGAAACAGATTTCAAGAGGTACGTTGGAATCGCCTTTAAAGCACAGGAAGAGGGGCACAACTTCGACAATGATGCACTTGGCCAAAAAGGGCGTATGCGTTTTCTCCTGAATATATTCAGGAGAAAACGCATACGCCCTTTTTGGCCAAGCAAGCAAGCGGGCAATGCAAATCTGCACTACAAAGAAGTATCACTTCCCACCGGTCAAAAGGGACATCCACAAAATGTGTAAGAACAAGAAAGGCAAGACAGGCCCTGGAGAACAGGGAGCCTTGTTATGCTGATGGGCGGGATGTAAATTGCCAACTGCCTCTCTGGAGGAGTGCATTCTGTTCCCTAAAACAAGTAAAGAACAGAGCTACAGAGCCAAGGGCACTACCAGTCTAGGGAATATACCTTGGGAAAACTGAAAATCAATAAGACAGAGCCACCCCAAAATTTAGGGCTGCACTGCATACAAGGACCTCAACTTGGATACACCTTAAGTATCCCAGAAAATATAAACATGGTTCAAAAAATTGTGGTACTTACGTACGATGGAATACCCCTCAGCCATGAAATCAATGTCATAAGACCAGTAGCAGCAAAATGGGTGGATTCAGGTACGATGATTCTAAGTGAAATAAGTCACACAGAAAAAGAAACTTATCATAAGATATCACTTATGAAGATCCTGTAAACATGGCTACACTTGAACTGAGTTAGGAAAGAGAACAGTGTCTCACATTTAGAAAACACTCTTATACCTGCTTAAGGGGGAAGGAGAGGTGGGGTGATGCATAAAACCAGAGTTTGATATAAGCACAGGTACCGTTCCAAAAACCAACTATGGAATAGCAAGACCTACACCGTCCTCAGTGAAAGGGACTCAAAACCCCATATTTCCCGCAGAGGAATATATCTGACTAGTAAGAATCTTAAAACCTATGTATTGATATGTCTCCGTAAGGGAATCAAGTGTGTCTAGACAGGCATAAACATGGCAGCGAGAATCAGCTCAAACCCACTATAAAAAGGAATTTCAAAAACAAAACAAAAAAACTGGGAAATTCTTTACAATTCCTTCAGGGTCTCTGATGAAAGCTGGAATGACCCTATCTACAACGACAGCTGGATGTGGCATAAGGAGGGACACTTGGGACTGAGACGATTGGTGAGATTGGGTGAGCAAATGCAGACCCTTTAAAGCACAAATGCCTGGCACCCATTCCATGGGTCCGAACTCTCCAGGTTGAAGGGAATATTACTACAGCTATAACATGTGCGGGAAACCTAGAGAACGGACACACTGTGAATACGAAAGGTTTCTAAAACTCAACGCATAGTCCCTCTCCTGGTGCTCCGGTTTGACTTTCCGTCTGCTTTACTATCAACCTCCCAACTTGGAGAGACAGCCCCTTTAACCTCTTGGTTCGCACAGGTTGCCAATTTGGCAGAGGATGAAAGGGAAGAGGGAGAACCAATGAGAGAGTAGCTGTTAGGCATTTGGACGGGCACATATCACTGTAATTTCCCGGCAGGAAGAAGAATTAACCAAATTCTCAGCCACCCACCGGGAACCAGTATAGGTCCTGAACCAAAATTTTGGACTTGCGGTCAGCTCACCAAAAACGAGTTGAAAAATGGAGCTCAGGGGCACAGCAATTCACAAACTGGCCGAGTAATAAAGGACAACTATCGTCCAAAAATCTGTTGAGGGAAGGCAACGAGGCGGACTTGAAAGCGAGGCAGAATAGCAGGAAACAGATTTCAAGAGGTACGTTGGAATCGCCTTTAAAGCACAGGAAGAGGGGCACAACTTCGACAATGACGCACTTGGCCAAAAAGGGCGTATGCGTTTTCTCCTGAATATATTCAGGAGAAAACGCATACGCCCTTTTTGGCCAAGCAAGCAAGCGGGCAATGCAAATCTGCACTACAAAGAAGTATCACTTCCCACCGGTCAAAAGGGACATCCACAAAATGTGTAAGAACAAGAAAGGCAAGACAGGCCCTGGAGAACAGGGAGCCTTGTTATGCTGATGGGCGGGATGTAAATTGCCAACTGCCTCTCTGTAGGAGTGCATTCTGTTCCCTAAAACAAGTAAAGAACAGAGCTACAGAGCCAAGGGCACTACCAGTCTAGGGAATATACCTTGGGAAAACTGAAAATCAATAAGACAGAGCCACCCCGAAATTTAGGGCTGCACTGCATACAAGGACCTCAACTTGGATACACCCTAAGTATCCCAGAAAATATAAACATGGTTCAAAAAATTGTGGTACTTACGTACTATGGAATATCCCTCAGCCATGAAATCAATGTCATAAGACCAGTAGCAGCAAAATGGGTGGATTCAGGTACGATGATTCTAAGTGAAATAAGTCACACAGAAAAAGAAACTTATCATAAGATATCACTTATGAAGATCCTGTAAACATGGCTACACTTGAACTGAGTTAGGAAAGAGAACAGTGTCTCACATTTAGAAAACACTCTTATACCTGCTTAAGGGGGAAGGAGAGGTGGGGTGATGCATAAAACCAGAGTTTGATATAAGCACAGGTACCGTTCCAAAAACCAACTATGGAATAGACAAGACCTACACCGTCCTCAGCGAAAGGGACTCAAAACCCCATATTTCCCGCAGAGGAAAATATCTGACTAGTAAGAATCTTAAAACCTATGTATTGATATGTCTCCGTAAGGGAATCAAGTGTGTCTAGACAGGCATAAACATGGCAGCGAGAATCAGCTCAAACCCACTATAAAAAGGAATTTCAAAAACAAAACAAAAAAACTGGGAAATTCTTTACAATTCCTTCAGGGTCACTGATGAAACCTGGAATGACCCTATCTACAACGACAGCTGGATGTGGCATAAGGAGGGACAATTGGGACTGAGACGATTGGTGAGATTGGGTGAGCAAATGCAGACCCTTTAAAGCAATAATGCATGGCACCCATTCCATGGGTCCGAACTCTCCAGGTTGAAGGGAATATTACTACAGCTATAACATGTGCGGGAAACCTAGAGAACGGACACACTGTGAATACGAAAGGTTTCTAAAACTCAACGCATAGTCCCTCTCCTGGTGCTCCGGTTTGACTTTCCGTCTGCTTTACTATCAACCTCCCAACTTGGAGAGACAGCCCCTTTAACCTCTTGGTTTGCACAGGTTGCCAATTTGGCAGAGGATGAAAGGGAAGAGGGAGAACCAATGAGAGAGTAGCTGTTAGGCATTTGGACGGGCACATATCACTGTAATTTCCCGGCAGGAAGAAGAATTAACCAAATTCTCAGCCACCCACCGGGAACCAGTATAGGTCCTGAACCAAAATTTTGGACTTGCGGTCAGCTCACCAAAAACGAGTTGAAAAATGGAGCTCAGGGGCACAGCAATTCACAAACTGGCCGAGTAAAAAGGACACCTATCGTCCAAAAATCTGTTGACGGAAGGCAACGAGGCGGACTTGAAAGCGAGGCAGAATAGCAGGAAACAGATTTCAAGAGGTACGTTGGAATCGCCTTTAAAGCACAGGAAGAGGGGCACAACTTCGACAATGATGCACTTGGCCAAAAAGGGCGTATGCGTTTTCTCCTGAATATATTCAGGAGAAAACGCATACGCCCTTTTTGGCCAAGCAAGCAAGCGGGCAATGCAAATCTGCACTACAAAGAAGTATCACTTCCCACCGGTCAAAAGGGACATCCACAAAATGTGTAAGAACAAGAAAGGCAAGACAGGCCCTGGAGAACAGGGAGCCTTGTTATGCTGATGGGCGGGATGTAAATTGCCAACTGCCTCTCTGGAGGAGTGCATTCTGTTCCCTAAAACAAGTAAAGAACAGAGCTACAGAGCCAAGGGCACTACCAGTCTAGGGAATATACCTTGGGAAAACTGAAAATCAATAAGACAGAGCCACCCCAAAATTTAGGGCTGCACTGCATACAAGGACCTCAACTTGGATACACCTTAAGTATCCCAGAAAATATAAACATGGTTCAAAAAATTGTGGTACTTACGTACGATGGAATACCCCTCAGCCATGAAATCAATGTCATAAGACCAGTAGCAGCAAAATGGGTGGATTCAGGTACGATGATTCTAAGTGAAATAAGTCACACAGAAAAAGAAACTTATCATAAGATATCACTTATGAAGATCCTGTAAACATGGCTACACTTGAACTGAGTTAGGAAAGAGAACAGTGTCTCACATTTAGAAAACACTCTTATACCTGCTTAAGGGGGAAGGAGAGGTGGGGTGATGCATAAAACCAGAGTTTGATATAAGCACAGGTACCGTTCCAAAAACCAACTATGGAATAGCAAGACCTACACCGTCCTCAGTGAAAGGGACTCAAAACCCCATATTTCCCGCAGAGGAATATATCTGACTAGTAAGAATCTTAAAACCTATGTATTGATATGTCTCCGTAAGGGAATCAAGTGTGTCTAGACTGGCATAAACATGGCAGCGAGAATCAGCTCAAACCCACTATAAAAAGGAATTTCAAAAACAAAACAAAAAAACTGGGAAATTCTTTACAATTCCTTCAGGGTCTCTGATGAAAGCTGGAATGACCCTATCTACAACGACAGCTGGATGTGGCATAAGGAGGGACACTTGGGACTGAGACGATTGGTGAGATTGGGTGAGCAAATGCAGACCCTTTAAAGCAATAATGCATGGCACCCATTCCATGGGTCCGAACTCTCCAGGTTGAAGGGAATATTACTACAGCTATAACATGTGCGGGAAACCTAGAGAACGGACACACTGTGAATACGAAAGGTTTCTAAAACTCAACGCATAGTCCCTCTCCTGGTGCTCCGGTTTGACTTTCCGTCTGCTTTACTATCAACCTCCCAACTTGGAGAGACAGCCCCTTTAACCTCTTGGTTCGCACAGGTTGCCAATTTGGCAGAGGATGAAAGGGAAGAGGGAGAACCAATGAGAGAGTAGCTGTTAGGCATTTGGACGGGCACATATCACTGTAATTTCCCGGCAGGAAGAAGAATTAACCAAATTCTCAGCCACCCACCGGGAACCAGTATAGGTCCTGAACCAAAATTTTGGACTTGCGGTCAGCTCACCAAAAACGAGTTGAAAAATGGAGCTCAGGGGCACAGCAATTCACAACCTGGCCGAGTAATAAAGGACAACTATCGTCCAAAAATCTGTTGAGGGAAGGCAACGAGGCGGACTTGAAAGCGAGGCAGAATAGCAGGAAACAGATTTCAAGAGGTACGTTGGAATCGCCTTTAAAGCACAGGAAGAGGGGCACAACTTCGACAATGACGCACTTGGCCAAAAAGGGCGTATGCGTTTTCTCCTGAATATATTGAGGAGAAAACGCATACGCCCTTTTTGGCCAAGCAAGCAAGCGGGCAATGCAAATCTGCACTACAAAGAAGTATCACTTCCCACCGGTCAAAAGGGACATCCACAAATGGGTAAGAACAAGAAAGGCAAGACAGGCCCTGGAGAACAGGGAGCCTTGTTATGCTGATGGGCGGGATGTAAATTGCCAACTGCCTCTCTGGAGGAGTGCATTCTGTTCCCTAAAACAAGTAAAGAACAGAGCTACAGAGCCAAGGGCACTACCAGTCTAGGGAATATACCTTGGGAAAACTGAAAATCAATAAGACAGAGCCACCCCAAAATTTAGGGCTGCACTGCATACAAGGACCTCAACTTGGATACACCTTAAGTATCCCAGAAAATATAAACATGGTTCAAAAAATTGTGGTACTTACGTACGATGGAATATCCCTCAGCCATGAAATCAATGTCATAAGACCAGTAGCAGCAAAATGGGTGGATTCAGGTACGATGATTCTAAGTGAAATAAGTCACACAGAAAAAGAAACTTATCATAAGATATCACTTATGAAGATCCTGTAAACATGGCTACACTTGAACTGAGTTAGGAAAGAGAACAGTGTCTCACATTTAGAAAACACTCTTATACCTGCTTAAGGGGGAAGGAGAGGTGGGGTGATGCATAAAACCAGAGTTTGATATAAGCACAGGTACCGTTCCAAAAACCAACTATGGAATAGACAAGACCTACACCGTCCTCAGTGAAAGGGACTCAAAACCCCATATTTCCCGCAGAGGAAAATATCTGACTAGTAAGAATCTTAAAACCTATGTATTGATATGTCTCCGTAAGGGAATCAAGTGTGTCTAGACTGGCATAAACATGGCAGCGAGAATCAGCTCAAACCCACTATAAAAAGGAATTTCAAAAACAAAACAAAAAAACTGGGAAATTCTTTACAATTCCTTCAGGGTCTCTGATGAAACCTGGAATGACCCTATCTACAACGACAGCTGGATGTGGCATAAGGAGGGACACTTGGGACTGAGACGATTGGTGAGATTGGGTGAGCAAATGCAGACCCTTTAAAGCAATAATGCATGGCACCCATTCCATGGGTCCGAACTCTCCAGGTTGAAGGGAATATTACTACAGCTATAACATGAGCGGGAAACCTAGAGAACGGACACACTGTGAATACGAAAGGTTTCTAAAACTCAACGAATAGTCCCTCTCCTGGTGCTCCGGTTTGACTTTCCATCTGCTTTACTATCAATCTCCCAAATTGGAGAGACAGCTCGTTTAACCTCCTGGTTCGCACAGGTTTCCAATTTGGCAGAGGATGAAAGGAAGAGGGAGAACCAATGAGAGAGTAGCTGTTAGGCATTTGGACGGGCACATATCACTCTAACTTCCCGGCAGGAAGAAGAATTAACCAAAGTCTCAGCCCCCCACCGGGAACCAGCATATGTCCTGAACCAAAATTTTGGACTTGCGGTCAGCTCACAAAAAAAGAGTTGAAAAATGGAGCTCAGGGGCACAGCAATTCACAAACTGGCCGAGTAATAAAGGACAACTATCGTCCAAATATCTGTTGATGGACGGCAACGAGGCGGACTTGAAAGCGAGGCAGAATAGCAGGAAACAGATTTCAAGAGGTACGTTGGAATCGCCTTTAAAGCACAGGAAGAGGGGCACAACTTCGACAATGATGCACTTGGCCAAAAAGGGCGTATGCGTTTTCTCCTGAATATATTCAGGAGAAAACGCATACGCCCTTTTTGGCCAAGCAAGCAAGCGGGCAATGCAAATCTGCACTACAAAGAATTATCACTTCCCACCGGTCAAAATGGACATCCACAAAATGTGTAAAAACCAGAAAGGCAAGACAGGTCCTGGAGAACAGGGAGCCTTGTTATGCTGATGGTCGGGATGTAAATTGCCAACTGCCTCTCTGGAGTAGTACATTGTGTTCCCTAAAACAATTAAAGAACAGAGCTACAGAGCCAAGTGCACTTCCAGTCTAGGGAATATACCTTGGGAAATCTGAAAATCAATAAGACAGAGCCACCCCAAAATTTAGGGCTGAACTGCTTACAACGACCTCAACTTGGGTACACCTTAAATATCCCAGGAAATATAAAAATGGTTCAAAAAATTGTGGTACTTACGTACGATGGAATATCCCTCAGCCATGAAATCAATGTCATAAGACCAGTAGCAGCAAAATGGGTGGTTACAAGTACGGTGATTCTAAGTGAAATAAGTCACATAGAGAAAGAAACTTATCATAAGATATCACTTATGAAGATCCTGTAAACATGGCTACACTTGAACTGAGTTAGGAAAGAGAACAGTGTCTCACATTTAGAAAACACTCTTATGCGTGCTTAAGGGGGAAGGAGAGGTGGGGTGATGCATAAAAGAAGAGTTTGATATAAGCACAGGTACCATTCCAAAAACCAACTATGGAATAGACAAGACCTACACCGTCCTCAGTGAAAGGGACTCAAAACACCATATTTCCCGCAGAGGAATATATCTGACTAGTAAGAATCTTAAAACCTATGTATTGATATGTCTCCATAAGGGAATCAAGTGTGTCTAGACTGGCATAAACATGGCAGCGAGAATCAGCTCAAACCCACTATTAAAAGGAATTTCAAAAACAAAACAAAAAAACTGGGAAATTCTTTTCAATTCCTTCATGGTCTCTGATGAAACCTGGAATGACCCTATCTACAAGGACAGCTGGATGTGGCATAAGGAGGGACACTTGGGACTGAGACGATTGGTGAGATTGGGTGAGCAAATGCAGACCCTTTAAAGCACAAATGCCTGGCACCCATTCCATGGGTCCAAACTCTCCAGGTTGAAGGGAATATTACTAGAGCTATAACATGTACGGGAAACATAGAGAACACACACACTGTGAATACGAAAGGATTCTAAAACTCAACGAATAGTCCCTCTCCTGGTGCTCCAGTTTGACTTTCCATCTGCTTTATGATCAATCTCCCAACTTGGAGACACAGCCTCTTTAAACTCCTCGTTCACACTGGTTGCCAATTTGGCAGAGGATGAGAGGGAAGAGGGAGAACCAATGAGAGAGTAGCTGTTAGGCATTTGGATGGGCACATATCACTCTAACTTCCCGGCAGGAGGAAGAATTAACCAAAGTCTCAGCCACCCACCGGTTACCAGTATAGGTCCTGAACCAAAATTTTGGACTTGCTGTCAGCTCACCAAAAACGAGTTGAAAAATGGAGCTCAGGGGCACAGCAATTCACAAACTGGCCGAGTAATAAAGGACAACTATCGTCCAAAAATCTGTTGAGGGAAGGCAACGAGGCGGACTTGAAAGCGACGCAGAATAGCAGGAAACAGATTTCAAGAGGTACGTTGGAATCGCCTTTAAAGCACAGGAAGAGGGGCACAACTTCGACAATGATGCATTGGCCAAAAACGGCGTATGCATTTTCTCCAGAATATATTCAGGAGAAAACGCATACGCCCTTTTTGGCCAAGCAAGCAAGCGGGCAATGCAAGTCTGCACTACAAAGAAGTATCACTTCCCACCGGTCAAAAGGGACATCCACAAAATGTGTAAAAACCAGAAAGGCAAGACAGGCCCTGGAGAACAGGGAGCCTTGTTATGCTGATGGGCGGGATGTGAATTGCCAACTGCCTCTCTGGAGGAGTGCATTGTGTTCCCTAAAACAAGTAAAGAACAGAGCTACAGAGCCAAGGGCACTTCCAGTCTAGGGAATATACCTTGGGAAAACTGAAAATCAATAAGACAGAGCCACCCCAAAATTTAGGGCTGCACTGCTTACAAGGACCTCAACTTGGGTACACATTAAATATTCCAGGAAATATAAAAATGGTTCAAAAAATTGTGGTACTTACGTATGATGGAATATCCCTCAGCCATGAAATCAATGTCATAAGACAAGTAGCAGCAAAATGGGTGGATTCAGGTACGATGATTCTAAGTGAAATAAGTCACACAGAAAAAGAAACTTATCATAAGATATCACTTATGAGGATCCTGTAAACATGGCTACACTTGAACTGAGTTAGGAAAGAGAACAGTGTCTCACATTTAGAAAACACTCTTATGCCTGCTTAAGGGGGAAGGAGAGGTGGGGTGATGCATAAAAGAAGAGTTTGATATAAGCACAGGTACCGTTCCAAACACCAACTATGGAATAGACAAGACCTACACCTTCCTCAGTGAAAGGGACTCAAAACCCCATATTTCCCGCAGAGGAATATATTTGACTAGTAAGAATCTTAAAACCTATGTATTGATATGTCTCCGTAAGGGAATCAAGTGTGTCTAGACTGGCATAAACACGGCAGCGAGATTCAGCTCAAACCCACTATAAAAAGGAATTTCAAAAACAAAACAAAAAAACTGGGAAATTCTTTACAATTCCTTCAGGGTCTCTGATGCAACCTAGAATGACCCTATCTACAACGACAGCTGGATGTGGCATAAGGAGGGACACTTGGGACTGAGACGATTGGTGAGATTGGGTGAGCAAATGCAGACCCTTTAAAGCACAAATGCCTGGCACCCATTCCATGGGTCCGACTCTCCAGGTTGAAGGGAATATTACTACAGCTATAACATGTACGGGAAACCTAGAGAACAGACACACTGTGAATACGAAAGGATTCTAAAACTCAACGAATAGTCCCTCTCCTGGTGTTCCGATTTGACTTTCCATGTGCTTTACTATCAATCTCCCAACTTGGAGACACATCCCCTTTTACCTCCTGGTTCACACAGGTTGCCAATTTGGCAGAGGATGAAAGGGAAGAGGGAGAACCAATGAGAGAGTAGCTGTTAGGCATTTGGATGGGCACATATCACTCTAACTTTCCGGCACGAAGAAGAATTAACCAAAGTCTCAGCCACCCACCGGGAACCAGTATAGGTCCTGAACCAAAATTTTGGACTTGCGGTCAGCTCACCAAAAACGAGTTGAAAAATGGAGCTCAGGGGCCCAGCAATTCACAAACTGGCCGAGTAATAAAGGACAACTCTCGTCCAAAAATCTGTTGAGGGAAGGCAACGAGTCGGACTTGAAAGCGAGGCAGAATAGCCGGAAACAGATTTCAAGAGGTACGTTGGAATCGCCTTTAAAGCACAGGAAGTGGAGCACAATTTCGACAATGATGCATTGGCCAAAAACGGCGTTTGCATTTTCTCCTGAATATATTCAGGAGAAAACGCATACGCCCTTTTTGGCCAAGCAAGCATGCGGGCAATGCAAGTCTGCACTATAAATAAGTATCACTTCCCACCGGTCAAAAGGGACATCCACAAAATGTGTAAAAACCAGAAAGGCAAGACAGGCCCTGGAGAACAGGGAGCATTGTTATGCTGATGGGGGGGATGTAAATTGCCAACTGCCTCTCTGGAGGAGTGCATTGTGTTCCCTAAAACAAATAAAGAACAGAGCTACAGAGCCAAGGGCACTACCAGTCTAGGGAATATACCTTGGGAAAACTGAAAATCAATAAGACAGAGCCACCCCAAAATTTATGGCTGCACTGCTTACGAGGACCTCAACTTTGGTACACTTAAATATCCCAGGAAATATAAAAATGGTTCAAAAAATTGTGGTACTTACGTACGATGGAATATCCCTCAGCCATGAAGTCAATGTCATAAGACCAGTAGCAGCAAAATGGGAGGATTCAGGTACGATGATTCTAAGTGAAATAAGTCACACAGGAAAAGAAACTTATCATAAGATATCACTTATGAAGATCCTGTAAACATGGCTACACTTGAACTGAGTTAGGAAAGAGAACAGTGTGTTACATTTAGAATAAACACTTATGCCTGCTTAAGGGGGAAGAAGAGGTGGGGTGATGCATAAAACCAGAGTTTGATATAAGCACAGGTACCGTTCCAAAAACCAACTATGGAATAGACAAGACCTACACCTTCCTCAGTGAAAGGGACTCAAAACCCCATATTTCCCGCAGAGGAATATATCTGACAAGTAAAAATCTTAAAACCTATGTATTGATATGTCTCCGTAAAGGAATCAAGTGTGTCTAGACTGGCATAAACATGGCAGCGAGAATCAGCTCAAACCCACTATAAAAAGGAATTTCAAAAACAAAACAAAAAAACTGGGAAATTCTTTACAATTCCTTCAGGGTCTCTGATGAAAGCTGGAATGACCCTATCTACAATGACAGCTGGATGTGGCATAAGGAGGGACACTTGGGACTGAGACGATTGGTGAGATTGGGTGAGCAAATGCAGACCCTTTAAAGCACAAATGCCTGTCACCCTTTCCATGGGTCCCAACTCTCCAGTTTGAAGGGAATATTACTACAGCTATAACATGTACGGGAAACCTAGAGAACGGACACACTGTGAATACGAAAGGTTTCTAAAGCTCAACGAATTGTCCCTCTCCTGGTGCTCCGGTTCGACTTTCCATCTGATTTACTATAAATCTCCCAACTTGGAGACACAGCCCCTTTAACCTCCTGGTTCACACAGGTTGCCAATTTGGCAGAGGATTAAAGGGAAGAGGGAGAACCAATGAGAGAGTAGCTGTTAGGCATTTGGACCGACACATATCACTGTAATTTCCCGGCAGGAAGAAGAATTAACCAAAGTCTCAGCCACCCACTGGGAACCGGTATAGGTCCTGGACCAAAATTTTGGACTTGCGGTCAGCTCACCAAAAACGAGTTGAAAAATGGAGCTCAGGGGCACAGCAATTCACAAACTGTCCGAGTAATAAAGGACAACTATCGTCCAAAAATCTGTTGAGGGAAGGCAACGAGGCGGACTTGAATGCGAGGCACAATAGCAGGAAACAGATTTCCAGAGGTACGTTGGAATCGCCTTTAAAGCACAGGCAGAGGGGCACAACTTCGACAATGATGCACTTGGCCAAAAAGGGCGTATGCGTTTTCTCCTGAATATATTCAGGAGAAAACGCATACGCCCTTTTTGGCCAAGCAAGCAAGCGGGCAATGCAAATCTGCACTACAAGAAGTATCACTTCCCACCGGTCAAAAGGGACATTCACAAAATGTGTAAAAACCAGAAAGGCAAGACAGGCCCTGGAGAACAGGGAGCCTTGTTATGCTGATGGGCGGGATGTAAATTGCCAACTGCCTCTCTGGAGGAGTACATTGTGGTCCCTAAAACAAGTAAAGAACAGAGCTACAGAGCATGGGCACTTCAAGTCTAGGGAATATACCTTGGGAAAACTGAAAATCAATAAGACAGAGCCGCCCCAAAATTTAGGGCTGCACTGCTTACAAGGACCTCAACTTGGGTACACCTTAAATATCCCAGGAAATATAAAAATGGTTCAAAAAATTGTGGTACTTACGTACGATGGAATATCCCTCAGCCATGAAATCAATGTCATAAGACCAGTAGCAGCAAAATGGGTGGATTCAGGTACGATGATTCTAAGTGAAATAAGTCACACAGAAAAAGAAACTTATCATAAGATATCACTTATGAAGATCCTGTAAACATGGCTACACTTGAACTGAGTTAGGAAAGTGAACAGTGTCTCACATTTAGAAAACACTCTTATGCCTGCTTAAGGGGGAAGGAGAGGTGGGGTGATGCATAAAACCAGAGTTTGATATAAGCACAGGTACCGTTCCAAAAACCAACTATGGAATAGACAAGACCTACACCTTCCTCAGTGAAAGGGACTCAAAACCCCATATTTCCCGCAGAGGAATATATCTGACAAGTAAAAATCTTAAAACCTATGTATTGATATGTCTCCGTAAAGGAATCAAGTGTGTCTAGACTGGCATAAACATGGCAGCGAGAATCAGCTCAAACCCACTATAAAAAGGAATTTCAAAAACAAAACAAAAAAACTGGGAAATTCTTTACAATTCCTTCAGGGTCTCTGATGAAAGCTGGAATGACCCTATCTACAATGACAGCTGGATGTGGCATAAGGAGGGACACTTGGGACTGAGACGATTGGTGAGATTGGGTGAGCAAATGCAGACCCTTTAAAGCACAAATGCCTGTCACCCTTTCCATGGGTCCCAACTCTCCAGTTTGAAGGGAATATTACTACAGCTATAACATGTACGGGAAACCTAGAGAACGGACACACTGTGAATACGAAAGGTTTCTAAAGCTCAACGAATTGTCCCTCTCCTGGTGCTCCGGTTCGACTTTCCATCTGATTTACTATAAATCTCCCAACTTGGAGACACAGCCCCTTTAACCTCCTGGTTCACACAGGTTGCCAATTTGGCAGAGGATTAAAGGGAAGAGGGAGAACCAATGAGAGAGTAGCTGTTAGGCATTTGGACCGGCACATATCACTGTAATTTCCCGGCAGGAAGAAGAATTAACCAAAGTCTCAGCCACCCACTGGGAACCGGTATAGGTCCTGGACCAAAATTTTGGACTTGCGGTCAGCTCACCAAAAACGAGTTGAAAAATGGAGCTCAGGGGCACAGCAATTCACAAACTGTCCGAGTAATAAAGGACAACTATCGTCCAAAAATCTGTTGAGGGAAGGCAACGAGGCGGACTTGAATGCGAGGCACAATAGCAGGAAACAGATTTCCAGAGGTACGTTGGAATCGCCTTTAAAGCACAGGCAGAGGGGCACAACTTCGACAATGATGCACTTGGCCAAAAAGGGCGTATGCGTTTTCTCCTGAATATATTCAGGAGAAAACGCATACGCCCTTTTTGGCCAAGCAAGCAAGCGGGCAATGCAAATCTGCACTACAAGAAGTATCACTTCCCACCGGTCAAAAGGGACATTCACAAAATGTGTAAAAACCAGAAAGGCAAGACAGGCCCTGGAGAACAGGGAGCCTTGTTATGCTGATGGGCGGGATGTAAATTGCCAACTGCCTCTCTGGAGGAGTACATTGTGGTCCCTAAAACAAGTAAAGAACAGAGCTACAGAGCATGGGCACTTCAAGTCTAGGGAATATACCTTGGGAAAACTGAAAATCAATAAGACAGAGCCGCCCCAAAATTTAGGGCTGCACTGCTTACAAGGACCTCAACTTGGGTACACCTTAAATATCCCAGGAAATATAAAAATGGTTCAAAAAATTGTGGTACTTACGTACGATGGAATATCCCTCAGCCATGAAATCAATGTCATAAGACCAGTAGCAGCAAAATGGGTGGATTCAGGTACGATGATTCTAAGTGAAATAAGTCACACAGAAAAAGAAACTTATCATAAGATATCACTTATGAAGATCCTGTAAACATGGCTACACTTGAACTGAGTTAGGAAAGTGAACAGTGTCTCACATTTAGAAAACACTCTTATGCCTGCTTAAGGGGGAAGGAGAGGTGGGGTGATGCATAAAACCAGAGTTTGATATAAGCACAGGTACCATTCCAAAAACCAACTATGGATTAGACAAAACCTAAACCTTCCTCAGTGAAAGGGACTCAAAACCCCATATTTCCCGCAGAGGAATATATCTGACTAGTAAGAATCTTAAAACCTATGTATTGATATGTCTCCGTAAGGGAATCAAGTGTGTCTAGACTGGCATAAACATGCCAGTGAGAATCAGCTCAAACCCAGTATAAAATGGAATTTCAAAAACAAAACAAAAAAACTGGGAAATTCTTTACAATTCCTTCAGGGTCTCTGATGAAACCTGGAATGACCCTATCTACAACGACAGCTGGATGTGGCATAAGGCTGGACACTTGGGACTGAGAGGATTGGTGAGATTGGGTGAACAAATGCAGACCCTTTAAAGCAATAATGCATGGCACACATTCCATGGGTCCCAACTCTCCAGGTTGAAGGGAATATTACTACAGTTATAACATGTACGGGAAACCTAGAGAACGGACACAATGTGAATACGAAATGTTTCTAAAACTCAACGAATTGTCCCTCTCCTGGTGCTCCGGTTTCACTTTCCTTCTGCTTTACTATCAACCTCCCAAATTGGAGAGACAGCCCCTTTAACCTCCTGGTTCGCACAGGTTGCCAATTTGGCAGAGGATGAAAGGGAAGAGGGAGAACCAATGAGAGAGTAGCTGTTAGGCATTTGGACGGGCACATATCACTGTAATTTCCCGGCAGGAAGAAGAATTAACCAAAGTCTCAGCCCCCCACCGGGAACCAGTATAGGTCCTGAACCAAAATTTTGGACTTGCGGTCAGCTCACCTAAAACGAGTTGAAAAATGGAGCTCACGGGCACAGCAATTCACAAACTGGCCGAGTAATAAAGGACAACTACCGTCCAAAAATCTGTTGAGGGAAGGCAACGAGGCAGACTTGAAAGCGAGGCAGAATAGCAAGAAACAGATTTCAAGAGGTACGTTGGAATCGCCTTTAAAGCACAGGAAGAGGGGCACAACTTCGACATTGATGCACTTGGCCAAAAAGGGCGTATGCGTTTTCTCCTGAATATATTCAGGAGAAAAAGCATACGCCCTTTTTGGACAAGCAAGCAAGCGGGCAATGCAAATCTGCACTACAAAGAAGTATCACTTCCCACCGGTCTAAAGGGACATCCACAAAATGTGTAAAAACCAGAAAGGCAAGACAGGCCCTGGAGAACAGGGAGCCTTGTTATGCTGATGGGTGGGATGTAAATTGCCAACTGCCTCTCTGGAGGAGTGCATTGTGTTCCCTAAAACAAGTAAACAACAGAGCTACAGAGCCAAGGGCACTTCCAGTCTAGGGAATATACCTTGGGAAAACTGAAAATAAAAAAGACACAGCCACCCTAAAATTTAGTGCTGCACTGCTTACAAGGACCTCCACTTGGGTACACCTTAAATATCCCAGGAAATATAAAAATGGTTCAAAAAATTGTGGTACTTACGTACGATGGAATATCCCTCAGCCATGAAATCAATGTCATAAGACCAGTAGCAGCAAAATGGGTGGATTCAGGTACGATGATTCTAAGTGAAATAAGTCACACAGAAAAAGAAACTTATCAGAAGATGTCACTTATGAAGATTCTGTAAACATGGCTACACTTGAACTGAGTTAGGAAAGAGAACAGTGTCTCACATTTAGAAAACACTCTTATGCCTGCTTAAGGGGGAAGGAGAGGTGGGGTGATGCATAAAACCAGAGCTTGATATAAGCACAGGTACCGTTCCAAAAACCAACTATGGAATAGACAAGACCTACACCTTCCTCAGTGAAAGGGACTCAAAACCCCATATTTCCCGCAGAGGAATATATCTGACTAGTAAGAATCTTAAAACCTATGTATTGATATGTCTCCATAAGGGAACCAAGTGTGTCTAGACTGGCATAAATATGGCAGCGAGAATCAGCTCAAACCCACTATAAAAAGGAATTTCAAATATAAAACAAAACCACTGGGAAATTCTTTACAATTCCTTGAGGGTCTCTGATGAAACCTGGAATGACCCTATCTACAACGACAGCTGGATGTGGCATAAGGCTGGACACTTGGGACTGAGAGGATTGGTGAGATTGGGTGAGCCAATGCAGACCCTTTAAAGCAGTAATGCATGGAACACATTCCATGGGTCCCAACTCTCCAGGTTGAAGGGAATATTACTACAGCTATAACATGTACGGGAAACCTAGAGAACGGACACACAGTGAATACGAAATGTTTCTAAAACTCAACGAATAGTCCCTCTCCTGGTGCTCCGGTTTGACTTTCCATCTGCTTTACTCTCAACCTCCCAACTTGGAGAGACAGCCCCTTTAACCTCCTGGTTCGCACAGGTTGCCAATTTGGCAGAGGATGAAAGGGAAGAGGGAGTACCAATGAGAGAGTAGCTGTTAGGCATTTGGACGGGCACATATCACTGTAATTTCCCGGCAGGAAGAAGAATTAACCAAAGTCTCAGCCCCCCACCGGGAACCAGCATAGGTCCTGAACCAAAATTTTGGACTTGCGGTCAGCTCACCTAAAACGAGTTGAAAAATGGAGCTCAGGGGCACAGCAATTCACAAACTGGCCGAGTAATAAAGGACAACTATCGTCCAATAATCTGTTGAGGGAAGGCAACGAGGCGGACTTGAAAGCGAGGCAGAATAGCAGGAAACAGATTTCAAGAGGTACGTTGGAATCGCCTTTAAAGCACAGGAAGAGGGGCACAACTTCGACAATGATGCACTTGGCCAATAAGGGCGTATGCGTTTTCTCCTGAATATATTCAGGAGAAAACGCATACGCCCTTTTTGGCCAAGCAAGCAAGCGGGCAATGCAAATCTGCACTACAAAGAAGTATCACTTCCCACCGGTCAAAAGGGACATCCACAAAATGTGTAAAAACCAGAAAGGCAAGACAGGCCGTGGAGAACAGGGAGCCTTGTTATGCTGATGGGCGGGATGTAAATTGCCAACTTCCTCTCTGGAGGAGTGCATTGCGTTCCCTAAAACAAGTAAAGAACAGAGCTACAGAGCCAAGGGCACTTCCAGTCAAGGGAATATACCTTGGGAAAACTGAAAATCAATAAGACAGAGCCACCCCAAAACTTAGGGCTGCACTGCTTACAAGGACCTCAACTTGGGTACACCTTAAATATCCCAGGAAATATAAAAATGGTTCAAAAAATTGTGGTACTTACGTATGATGGAATATCCCTCAGCCATGAAATCAATGTCATAAGACCAGTAGCAGCAAAATGGGTGGATTCAGGTACGATGATTCTAAGTGAAATAAGTCACAGAGAAAAAGAAACTTATCATAAGATATCACTTATGAAGATCCTGTAAACATGGCTACACTTGAACTGAGTTAGGAAAGAGAACCATGTCTCACATTTAGAAAACACTCTTATGCCTGCTTAAGGTGGAAGGAGAGGTGGGGTGATGCATAAAACCAGAGTTTGATATAAGCACAGGTACCGTTCCAAAAACCAACTATGGAATAGACAAGACCTACACCGTCCTCAGTGAAAGGGATTCAATGCCCCATATTTCCCGCAGAGGAATATATCTGACTAGTAAGAATCTTAAAACCTATGTATTGATATGTCTCTGTAAGGGAATCAAGTGTGTCCAGACTGGCATAAACATGGCAGCGAGAATCAGCTCAAACCCACTATAAAAAGGAATTTCAAAAACAAAACAAAAAAACTGGGAAATTCTTTACAATTCCTTCAGGGTCTCTGATGAAACCTGGAATGACCCTATCTACAATGACAGCTGGATGTGGCATAAGGCTGGACACTTGGGACTGAGAGGATTGGTGAGATTGGGTGAACAAATGCAGACCATTTAAAGCAATAATTCATGGCACACATTCCATGGGTCCCAAATCTCCAGTTTGAAGGGAATATTACTACAGCTATAACATGTACGGGAAACCTAGAGAACGGACACACTGTGAATACGAAAGGTTTCTAAAGCTCAACGAATTGTCCCTCTCCTGGTGCTCCGGTTCGACTTTCCATCTGATTTACTATAAATCTCCCAACTTGGAGACACAGCCCCTTTAACCTCCTGGTTCACACAGGTTGCCAATTTGGCAGAGGATTAAAGGGAAGAGGGAGAACCAATGAGAGAGTAGCTGTTAGGCATTTGGACCGGCACATATCACTGTAATTTCCCGGCAGGAAGAAGAATTAACCAAAGTCTCAGCCACCCACTGGGAACCGGTATAGGTCCTGGACCAAAATTTTGGACTTGCGGTCAGCTCACCAAAAACGAGTTGAAAAATGGAGCTCAGGGGCACAGCAATTCACAAACTGTCCGAGTAATAAAGGACAACTATCGTCCAAAAATCTGTTGAGGGAAGGCAACGAGGCGGACTTGAATGTGAGGCACAATAGCAGGAAACAGATTTCCAGAGGTACGTTGGAATCGCCTTTAAAGCACAGGCAGAGGGGCACAACTTCGACAATGATGCACTTGGCCAAAAAGGGCGTATGCGTTTTCTCCTGAATATATTCAGGAGAAAACGCATACGCCCTTTTTGGCCAAGCAAGCAAGCGGGCAATGCAAATCTGCACTACAAGAAGTATCACTTCCCACCGGTCAAAAGGGACATTCACAAAATGTGTAAAAACCAGAAAGGCAAGACAGGCCCTGGAGAACAGGGAGCCTTGTTATGCTGATGGGCGGGATGTAAATTGCCAACTGCCTCTCTGGAGGAGTACATTGTGGTCCCTAAAACAAGTAAAGAACAGAGCTACAGAGCATGGGCACTTCAAGTCTAGGGAATATACCTTGGGAAAACTGAAAATCAATAAGACAGAGCCGCCCCAAAATTTAGGGCTGCACTGCTTACAAGGACCTCAACTTGGGTACACCTTAAATATCCCAGGAAATATAAAAATGGTTCAAAAAATTGTGGTACTTACGTACGATGGAATATCCCTCAGCCATGAAATCAATGTCATAAGACCAGTAGCAGCAAAATGGGTGGATTCAGGTACGATGATTCTAAGTGAAATAAGTCACACAGAAAAAGAAACTTATCATAAGATATCACTTATGAAGATCCTGTAAACATGGCTACACTTGAACTGAGTTAGGAAAGTGAACAGTGTCTCACATTTAGAAAACACTCTTATGCCTGCTTAAGGGGGAAGGAGAGGTGGGGTGATGCATAAAACCAGAGTTTGATATAAGCACAGGTACCATTCCAAAAACCAACTATGGATTAGACAAAACCTAAACCTTCCTCAGTGAAAGGGACTCAAAACCCCATATTTCCCGCAGAGGAATATATCTGACTAGTAAGAATCTTAAAACCTATGTATTGATATGTCTCCGTAAGGGAATCAAGTGTGTCTAGACTGGCATAAACATGCCAGTGAGAATCAGCTCAAACCCAGTATAAAATGGAATTTCAAAAACAAAACAAAAAAACTGGGAAATTCTTTACAATTCCTTCAGGGTCTCTGATGAAACCTGGAATGACCCTATCTACAACGACAGCTGGATGTGGCATAAGGCTGGACACTTGGGACTGAGAGGATTGGTGAGATTGGGTGAACAAATGCAGACCCTTTAAAGCAATAATGCATGGCACACATTCCATGGGTCCCAACTCTCCAGGTTGAAGGGAATATTACTACAGTTATAACATGTACGGGAAACCTAGAGAACGGACACAATGTGAATACGAAATGTTTCTAAAACTCAACGAATAGTCCCTCTCCTGGTGCTCCGGTTTGACTTTCCTTCTGCTTTACTATCAACCTCCCAAATTGGAGAGACAGCCCCTTTAACCTCCTGGTTCGCACAGGTTGCCAATTTGGCAGAGGATGAAAGGGAAGAGGGAGAACCAATGAGAGAGTAGCTGTTAGGCATTTGGACGGGCACATATCACTGTAATTTCCCGGCAGGAAGAAGAATTAACCAAAGTCTCAGCCCCCCACCGGGAACCAGTATAGGTCCTGAACCAAAATTTTGGACTTGCGGTCAGCTCACCTAAAACGAGTTGAAAAATGGAGCTCACGGGCACAGCAATTCACAAACTGGCCGAGTAATAAAGGACAACTATCGTCCAAAAATCTGTTGAGGGAAGGCAACGAGGCAGACTTGAAAGCGAGGCAGAATAGCAAGAAACAGATTTCAAGAGGTACGTTGGAATCGCCTTTAAAGCACAGGAAGAGGGGCACAACTTCGACATTGATGCACTTGGCCAAAAAGGGCGTATGCGTTTTCTCCTGAATATATTCAGGAGAAAAAGCATACGCCCTTTTTGGACAAGCAAGCAAGCGGGCAATGCAAATCTGCACTACAAAGAAGTATCACTTCCCACCGGTCTAAAGGGACATCCACAAAATGTGTAAAAACCAGAAAGGCAAGACAGGCCCTGGAGAACAGGGAGCCTTGTTATGCTGATGGGTGGGATGTAAATTGCCAACTGCCTCTCTGGAGGAGTGCATTGTGTTCCCTAAAACAAGTAAACAACAGAGCTACAGAGCCAAGGGCACTTCCAGTCTAGGGAATATACCTTGGGAAAACTGAAAATAAAAAAGACACAGCCACCCTAAAATTTAGTGCTGCACTGCTTACAAGGACCTCCACTTGGGTACACCTTAAATATCCCAGGAAATATAAAAATGGTTCAAAAAATTGTGGTACTTACGTACGATGGAATATCCCTCAGCCATGAAATCAATGTCATAAGACCAGTAGCAGCAAAATGGGTGGATTCAGGTACGATGATTCTAAGTGAAATAAGTCACACAGAAAAAGAAACTTATCAGAAGATGTCACTTATGAAGATTCTGTAAACATGGCTACACTTGAACTGAGTTAGGAAAGAGAACAGTGTCTCACATTTAGAAAACACTCTTATGCCTGCTTAAGGGGGAAGGAGAGGTGGGGTGATGCATAAAACCAGAGCTTGATATAAGCACAGGTACCGTTCCAAAAACCAACTATGGAATAGACAAGACCTACACCTTCCTCAGTGAAAGGGACTCAAAACCCCATATTTCCCGCAGAGGAATATATCTGACTAGTAAGAATCTTAAAACCTATGTATTGATATGTCTCCATAAGGGAACCAAGTGTGTCTAGACTGGCATAAATATGGCAGCGAGAATCAGCTCAAACCCACTATAAAAAGGAATTTCAAATATAAAACAAAACCACTGGGAAATTCTTTACAATTCCTTGAGGGTCTCTGATGAAACCTGGAATGACCCTATCTACAACGACAGCTGGATGTGGCATAAGGCTGGACACTTGGGACTGAGAGGATTGGTGAGATTGGGTGAGCCAATGCAGACCCTTTAAAGCAGTAATGCATGGAACACATTCCATGGGTCCCAACTCTCCAGGTTGAAGGGAATATTACTACAGCTATAACATGTACGGGAAACCTAGAGAACGGACACACAGTGAATACGAAATGTTTCTAAAACTCAACGAATAGTCCCTCTCCTGGTGCTCCGGTTTGACTTTCCATCTGCTTTACTCTCAACCTCCCAACTTGGAGAGACAGCCCCTTTAACCTCCTGGTTCGCACAGGTTGCCAATTTGGCAGAGGATGAAAGGGAAGAGGGAGTACCAATGAGAGAGTAGCTGTTAGGCATTTGGACGGGCACATATCACTGTAATTTCCCGGCAGGAAGAAGAATTAACCAAAGTCTCAGCCCCCCACCGGGAACCAGCATAGGTCCTGAACCAAAATTTTGGACTTGCGGTCAGCTCACCTAAAACGAGTTGAAAAATGGAGCTCAGGGGCACAGCAATTCACAAACTGGCCGAGTAATAAAGGACAACTATCGTCCAATAATCTGTTGAGGGAAGGCAACGAGGCGGACTTGAAAGCGAGGCAGAATAGCAGGAAACAGATTTCAAGAGGTACGTTGGAATCGCCTTTAAAGCACAGGAAGAGGGGCACAACTTCGACAATGATGCACTTGGCCAATAAGGGCGTATGCGTTTTCTCCTGAATATATTCAGGAGAAAACGCATACGCCCTTTTTGGCCAAGCAAGCAAGCGGGCAATGCAAATCTGCACTACAAAGAAGTATCACTTCCCACCGGTCAAAAGGGACATCCACAAAATGTGTAAAAACCAGAAAGGCAAGACAGGCCGTGGAGAACAGGGAGCCTTGTTATGCTGATGGGCGGGATGTAAATTGCCAACTTCCTCTCTGGAGGAGTGCATTGCGTTCCCTAAAACAAGTAAAGAACAGAGCTACAGAGCCAAGGGCACTTCCAGTCAAGGGAATATACCTTGGGAAAACTGAAAATCAATAAGACAGAGCCACCCCAAAACTTAGGGCTGCACTGCTTACAAGGACCTCAACTTGGGTACACCTTAAATATCCCAGGAAATATAAAAATGGTTCAAAAAATTGTGGTACTTACGTATGATGGAATATCCCTCAGCCATGAAATCAATGTCATAAGACCAGTAGCAGCAAAATGGGTGGATTCAGGTACGATGATTCTAAGTGAAATAAGTCACAGAGAAAAAGAAACTTATCATAAGATATCACTTATGAAGATCCTGTAAACATGGCTACACTTGAACTGAGTTAGGAAAGAGAACCATGTCTCACATTTAGAAAACACTCTTATGCCTGCTTAAGGTGGAAGGAGAGGTGGGGTGATGCATAAAACCAGAGTTTGATATAAGCACAGGTACCGTTCCAAAAACCAACTATGGAATAGACAAGACCTACACCGTCCTCAGTGAAAGGGATTCAATGCCCCATATTTCCCGCAGAGGAATATATCTGACTAGTAAGAATCTTAAAACCTATGTATTGATATGTCTCTGTAAGGGAATCAAGTGTGTCCAGACTGGCATAAACATGGCAGCGAGAATCAGCTCAAACCCACTATAAAAAGGAATTTCAAAAACAAAACAAAAAAACTGGGAAATTCTTTACAATTCCTTCAGGGTCTCTGATGAAACCTGGAATGACCCTATCTACAATGACAGCTGGATGTGGCATAAGGCTGGACACTTGGGACTGAGAGGATTGGTGAGATTGGGTGAACAAATGCAGACCATTTAAAGCAATAATTCATGGCACACATTCCATGGGTCCCAAATCTCCAGGTTGAAGGGAATATTACTACAGTTATAACATGTACGGGAAACCTAGAGAACGGACACACTGTGAATACGAAAGGTTTCTAAAACTCAACGAATAGTCCCTCTCCTGGTGCTCCAGTTTGACTTTCCATCTGCTTTACTATCAACCTCCCAACTTGGAGAGACAGCCCCTTTAACCTCCTGGTTCGCACAGGTTGCCAATTTGGCAGAGGTTGAAAGGGAAGAGGGAGAACCAATGAGAGAGTAGCTGTTAGGCATTTGGACGGGCACATATCACTGTAATTTCCCGGCAGGAAGAAGAATTAACCAAAGTCTCAGCCACCCACCGGGAACCAGTATAGGTCCTGAACCAAAATTTTGGACTTACGGTCAGCTCACCTAAAACGAGTGAAAAAAGGAGCTCAGGGGCACAGCAATTCACAAACTTGCCGAGTAATAAAGGACAACTATCGTCCAAAAATCTGTTGAGGGAAGGCAAAGAGGCGGACTTGAAAGCGAGGCAGAATAGCAGGAAACAGATTTCAAGAGGTACGTTGGAATCGCCTTTAAAGCACAGGAAGAGGGGCACAACTTGGACAATGATGCACTTGGCCAAAAAGGGCGTATGCGTTTTCTCCTGAATATATTCAGGAGAAAACGCATACGCCCTTTTTGGCCAAGCAAGCAAGCGGGCAATGCAAATCTGCACTACAAAGAAGTATCACTTCCCACCGGTCAAAAGGGACATCCACAAAATGTGTAAAAACCAGAAAGGCAAGACAGGCCCTGGAGAACAGGGAGCCTTGTTATGCTGATGGGTGGGATGTATATTGCCAACTGCCTCTCTGGAGGAGTGCATTGTGTTCCCTAAAACAAATAAAGAACAGATCTACAGAGCCAAGGGCACTTCCAGTCTAGGGAATATACCTTGGGAAAACTGAAAATCAATAAGACAGAGCCACCCCAAAACTTAGGGCTGCACTGCTTACAAGGACCTCAACTTGGGTACACCTTAAATATCCCAGGAAATATAAAAATGGTTCAAAAAATTGTGGTACTTACGTACGATGGAATATCCCTCAGCAATGAAATCAATGTCATAAGACCAGTAGCAGCAAAATGGGTGGATTCAGGTACGATGATTCTAAGTGAAATAAGTCACAGAGAAAAAGAAACTTATCATAAGATATCACTTATGAAGATCCTGTAAACATGGCTACACGTGAACTGAGTTAGGAAAGAGAACCATGTCTCACATTTAGAAAACACTCTTATGCCTGCTTAAGGTGGAAGGAGAGGTGGGGTGATGCATAAAACCAGAGTTTGATATAAGCACAGGTACCATTCCAAAAACCAACTATGGAATAGACAAGACCTACACCTTCCTCAGTGAAAGGGATTCAAAGCCCCATATTTCCTGCAGAGGAATATATCTGACTAGTAAGAATCTTAAAACCTATGTATTGATATGTCTCCGTAAGGGAATCAAGTGTGTTTAGACTGGCATAAACATGGCAGCGAGAATCAGCTCAAACCCACTATCAAAAGGAATTTCAAAAACAAAACAAAAAAACTGGGAAATTCTTTACAATTCCTTCAGGGTCTCTGATGAAACCTAGAATGACCCTATCTACAACGACAGCTGGATGTGGCATAAGGCTGGACACTTGGGACAGAGAGGATTGGTGAGATTGGGTGAACAAATGCAGACCATTTAAAGCAATAATTCATGGCACACATTCCATGGGTCCCAAATCTCCAGGTTGAAGGGAATATTACTACAGTTATAACATGTACGGGAAACCTAGAGAACGGACACACTGTGAATACGAAAGGTTTCTAAAACTCAACGAATAGTCCCTCTCCTGGTGCTCCGGTTTGACTTTCCATCTGCTTTACTATCAACCTCCCAACTTGGAGAGACAGCCCCTTTAACCTCCTGGCTCGCACAGGTTGCCAATTTGGCAGAGGATGAAAGGGAAGAGGGAGAACCAATGAGAGAGTAGCTGTTAGGCATTTGGACGGGCACATATCACTGTAATTTCCCGGCAGGAAGAAGAATTAACCAAAGTCTCATCCCCCCACAAGGAACCAGTATAGGTCCTGAACCAAAAATTTGGACTTGCGGTCACCTCACCTAAAACGAGTTGAAAAATGGAGCTCAGGGGCACAGGAATTCACAAACTGGCCGAGTAATAAAGGACAACTATCGTCCAATAATCTGTTGAGGGAAGGCAACGAGGCGGACTTGAAAGCGAGGCAGAATAGCCGGAAACAGATTTCAAGAGGTACGTTGGAATCGCCTTTAAAGCACAGGAAGAGGGGCACAACTTCGACAATGATGCACTTGGCCAAAAAGGGCGTATACGTTTTCTCCTGAATATATTCAGGAGAAAACGCATACGCCCTTTTTGGCCAAGCAAGCAAGCGGGCAATGCATATCTGCACTACAAAGAAGTATCACTTCCCACCGGTCAAAAGGGACATCCACAAAATGTGTAAAAACCAGAAAGGCAAGACAGGCCCTGGAGAACAGGGAGCCTTGTTATGCTGATGGGCGGGATGTAAATTGCCAACTGCCTCTCTGGAGGAGTGCATTGTGTTCCCTAAAACAAGTAAACAACAGAGCTACAGAGCCAAGGGCACTTCCAGTCTAGGGAATATACCTTGGGAAAACTGAAAATCAATAAGACACAGCCAACTCAAAATTTAGGGCTGCACTGCTTACAAGGACCTCAACTTGGGTACACCTTAAATATCCCAGGAAATATAAAAATGGTTCAAAAAATTGTGGTACTTACATACGATGGAATATCCCTCTGCCATGAAATCAATGTCATAAGACCAGTAGAAGCAAAATGGGTGGATTCAGGTACGATGATTCTAAGTGAAATAAGTCACACAGAAACAGAAACTTATCATAAGATATCACTTATGAAGATCCTGTAAACATGGCTACACTTGAACTGAGTTAGGAAAGAGAACAGTGTCTCACATTTAGAAAACACTCTTATGCCTGCTTAAGGGGGAAGGAGAGGTGGGGTGATGCATAAAACCAGAGTTTGATATAAGCAGAGGTACCGTTCCAAAAACCAACTATGGAATAGACAAGACCTACACCTTCTTCAGTGAAAGGGACTCAAAACCCCATATTTCCCGCAGAGGAATATATCTGACTAGTAAGAATCTTAAAACCTATGTATTGATATGTCTCCGTAAGGGAATCAAGTGTGTCTAGACTGGAATAAACATGGCAGCGGGATCAGCGCAAACCCACTATAAAAAGGAATTTCAAAAACAAAACAAAAAAACTGGGAAATTCTTTACAATTCCTTCAGGGTCTCTGATGAAACCTGAAATGACCGTATCTACAACGACAGCTGGATGTGGCATAAGGCTGGACACTTGGGACTGAGAGGATTGGTGAGATTGGGTGAGCAAATGCAGACCCTTTAAAGCACAAATGCCTGGCACCCATTCCATGGGTCCCAACTCTCCAGGTTGAAGGGAATATTACTACAGCTATAACATGTACGGGAATCCTAGAAAAGGACACACTGTGAATACGAAAGGTTTCTAAAACTCAACGAATAGTCCCTCTCCTGTTGCTCCGGTTTGACTTTACATCTGCTTTACTATCAACCTCCCAACTTGGAGAGACTGCCCCTTTAACCTCCTGGTTCGCACAGGTTTCCAATTTGGCAGAGGATGAAAGGGAAGAGGGAGAACCAATGAGAGAGTAGCTGTTAGGCATTTGGACGGGCACATATCACTGTAATTTCCCGGCAGGAAGAAGAATTAACCAAAGTCTCAGCCACCCACCGGGAACCAGTATAGGTCTTTAACCAAAATTTTGGACTTGCGGTCAGCTCACCAAAAACGAGTTGAAAAATGGAGCTCATGGGCACAGAAATTCACCAACTGGCCGAGTAATAAAGGACAACTATCGTCCAAAAATATGATGAGGGAAGGCAACGAGGCGGACTTGAAAGCGAGGCAGAATAGCAGGAAACAGATTTCAAGTGGTACGTTGGAATCGCCTTTAAAGCACAGGAAGAGGGGCACAACTTCGAAAATGATGCCTTTGGCCAAAAACGGCATATGCGTTTTCTCCTGAATATATTCAGGAGAAAACGCATACGCCGTTTTTGGCCATCAAGCAAGCGGGCAATGCAAATCTGCACTACAAAAAAGTATCACTTCCCACCGGTCAAAAGGGACATCCACAAAATGTGTAAAAAACAGAAAGGCAAGACAGGCCCTGGAGAACAGGGAGCCTTGTTATGCTGATGGGCGGGATGTAAATTGCCAACTGCCTCTCTGGAGGAGTGCATTCTGTTCCCTAAAACAAGTAAACAACAGAGCTACAGAGCCAAGGGCACTTCCAGTGTAGGGAATATACCTTTGGAAATCTGAAAATCAATAAGACAGAGCCACCCCAAAATTTAGGGCTGCACTGCTTACAAGGACCTCAACTTGGGTACACCTTAAATATCCCAGGAAATATAAAAATGGTTCAAAAAATTGTGGTACTTACGTACGATGGAATATCCCTCAGGCATGAAATCAATGTCATAAGACCAGTAGCAGCAAAATGGGTGGATTCAGGTAAGATGATTCTAAGTGAAATAAGTCACAGAGAAAAAGAAACTTATCATAAGATATCACTTATGAAGATCCTGTAAACCGGGCTACATTTGAACTGAGTTAGGAAAGAGAACAGAGTCTCACATTTAGAAAACTCTCTTATGCCTGCTTAAGGGGGAAGGAGAGGTGGGGTGATGCATAAAACCAGAGTTTGATATAAGCACAGGTACCGTTCCAAAAACCAACTATGGAATAGACAAGACCTACACCTTCCTCAGTGAAAGGGACTCAAAACCCCATATTTCCCGCAGAGGAATATATCTGACTAGTAAGAATCTTAAACCTATGTATTGATATGTCTCCATAAGGGAATCAAGTGTGTCTAGACTGCCATAAACATGGCAGCGAGAATCAGCTCAAACCCACTATAAAAATGAATTTCAAAAACAAAACAAAAAAACTGGGAAATTCTTTACAATTCCTTCAGGGTCTCTGATGAAACCTGAAATGACCGTATCTACAACGACAGCTGGATGTGGCATAAGGCTGGACACTTGGGACTGAGAGGATTGGTGAGATTGGGTGAGCAAATGCAGACCCTTTAAAGCACAAATGCCTGGCACCCATTCCATGGGTCCCAACTCTCCAGGTTGAAGGGAATATTACTACAGCTATAACATGTACGGGAAACCTAGAGAACGGACACACTGTGAATACGAAAGGTTTCTAAAACTCAACGAATAGTCCCTCTCCTGGTGCTCCGGTTTGCCATTCCATCTGCTTTACTATAAACCTCCCAAATTGGAGAGACAGCCCCCTTAACCTCCTGGTTCGCACAGGTTGCCAATTTGGCAGAGGATGAAAGGGAAGAGGGAGAACCAATGAGAGAGTAGCTGTTAGGCATTTGGACGGGCACATATCACTCTAAATTCCCGTCAGGAAGAAGAATTAACCAAAGTCTCAGCCACCCACCGGGAACCAGCATAGGTCCTGAACCACAATTTTGGACTTGCGGTCAGCTCACCAAAAACGAGTTGAACAATGGAGCTCAGGGGCACAGCAATTCACAAACTGGCCGAGTAGTAAAGGACAACTATCATCCAAAAATCTGTTGAGGGAAGGCAACGAGGCGGACTTGAAAGCGAGGCAGAATAGCAGGAAACAGATTTCAAGAGGTACGTTGGAATCGCCTTTAAAGCACAGGAAGAGGGGCACAACTTCGACAATGACGCACTTGGCCAAAAAGGGCGTATACGTTTTCTCCTGAATATATTCAGGAGAAAACGCATACGCCCTTTTTGGCCAAGCAAGCAAGCGGGCAATGCATATCTGCACTACAAAGAAGTATCACTTCCCACCGGTCAAAAGGGACATCCACAAAATGTGTAAAAACCAGAAAGGCAAGACAGGCCCTGGAGAACAGGGAGCCTTGTTATGCTGATGGGCGGGATGTAAATTGCCAACTGCCTCTGTGGAGGAGTACATTGTGTTCCCTAAAACAAGTAAAGAACAGAGCTACAGAGCCAAGGGCACTTCCAGTCTAGGGAATATACATTGGGAAAACTGAAAATCAATAAGACAGAGCCACCCCAAAATTTAGGGCTGCACTGCTTACAAGGACCTCAACTTGGGTACACCTTAAATATCCCAGGAAATATAAAATGGTTCAAAAAATTGTGGTATTTACGTACGATGGAATATCCCTCAGCCATGAAATCAATGTCATAACACCAGTAGCAGCAAAATGGGTGGATTCAGGTACGATGATTCTAAGTGAAATAAGTCACACAGAAAAAAAAACTTATCATAAGATATCACTTATGAAGATCCTGTAAACATGGCTACACTTACTCAGTTAGGAAAGAGAACAGTGTCTCACATTTAGAAAACACTCTTATGCCTGCTTAAAGGGGAAGGAGAGGTGGGGTGATGCATAAAACCAGAGTTTGATATAAGCACAGGTACCGTTCCGAAAACCAACTATGGAATAGACAAGACCTACACCTTCCTCAGTGAAAGGGACTCAAAACCCCATATTTCCCGCAGAGGAATATAACTGACTAGTAAGAATCTTAAACCTATGTATTGATATGTCTCCATACGGGAATCAAGTGTGTCTAGACTTGCATAAACATGGCAGCGAGATTCAGCTCAAACCCACTATAAAAAGGAATTTCAAAAACAAAACAAAAAACTGGGAAATTATTTACAATTCCTTCAGGGTCTCTGATGAAACCTGGAATGACCCTATCTACAATGACAGCTGGATGTGGCATAAGGCTGGACACTTGGGACTGAGATGATTGGTGAGATTGGGTGAGCAAATGCAGACCCTTTAAAGCACTAATGCATGGCACCCATTCCATGGGTCCCAACTCTCCAGGTTGAAGGGAATATTACTACAGCTATAACATGTACAGGAATCCTAGAGAACGGACACACTGTGAATACAAAAGGTTTCTAAAACTCAGCGAATAGTCCCTCTCCTGGTGCTCCAGTTTGACTTTCCATCTGCTTTACTATCAACCTCCCAACTTGGAGAGACAGCCCCTTTAACCTCCTGGTTCGCACAGGTTGCAATTTGGCAGAGGATGAAAGGGAAGAGGGAGAACCAATGAGAGAGTAGCTCTTAGACATTTGGACGGGCACATATCACTGTAATTTCCCGGCAGGAAGAAGAATTAACCAAAGTCTCAGCCACCCACCGGGAACCAGTATATGTCCTGAATCAAAATTTTGAACTTGCGGTCAGCTCACCAAAAACGAGTTGAAAAATGGAGCTCAGGGGCACAGCAATTCACAAACTGGCCCAGTAATAAAGGACAACTATCGTCCAAAAATCTGTTGAGGGAAAGCAACGAGGCGGACTTGAAAGCGAGGCAGAATAGCAGGAAACAGATTTCAAGAGGTACGTTGGAATCGCCTTTAAAGCACAGGAAGAGGGGCTCAACTTCGACAATGATGCACTTGGCCAAAAAGGGCGTATGTGTTTTCTCCAGAATATATTCAGGAGAAAAGGCATACCCCCTTTTTGGCCAAGCAAGCAAGCGGGCAATGCAAATCTGCACTACAAATAAGTATCACATCCCAACGATCAAAAGGGACATCCACAAAATGTGTAAAAACCAGAAAGGCAAGACAGGCCCTGGAGAACAGGGAGCCTTGTTATGCTGATGGGCGGGATGTAAATTGCCAACTGCCTCTGTGGAGGAGTACGTTGTGTTCCCTAAAACAAGTAAAGAACAGAGCTACAGAGCCAAGGGCACTTCCAGTCTAGGGAATATACATTGGGAAAACTGAAATTCAATAAGACAGAGCCACCCCAAAATTTAGGGCTGCACTGCTTACAAGGACCTCAACTTCGGTACAACTTAAATATCCCAGGAAATATAAAAATGGTTCAAAAATTGTGGTATTTACGTACGATGGAATATCCCTCAGCCATGAAATCAATGTCATAACACCAGTAGCAGCAAAATGGGTGGATTCAGGTACGATGATTCTAAGTGAAATAAGTCACACAGAAAAAAAAACTTATCATAAGATATCACTTATGAAGATCCTGTAAACATGGCTACACTTACTCAGTTAGGAAAGAGAACAGTGTCTCACATTTAGAAAACACTCTTATGCCTGCTTAAGGGGGAAGGAGAGGTGGGGTGATGCATAAAACCAGAGTTTGATATAAGCACAGGTACCGTTCCGAAAACCAACTATGGAATAGACAAGACCTACACCTTCCTCAGTGAAAGGGACTCAAAACCCCATATTTCCCACAGAGGAATATATCTGACTAGTAACAATCTTAAACCTATGTATTGATATGTCTCCATACGAGAATCAAGTGTGTCTAGACTTGCATAAACATGGCAGCGAGATTCAGCTCAAACCCACTATAAAAAGGAATTTCAAAAACAAAACAAAAAACTGGGAAATTCTTTACAATTCCTTCAGGGTCTCTGATGAAACCTGGAATGACCCTATCTACAACGACAGCTGGATGTGGCATAAGGCTGGACACTTGGGACTGAGATGATTGGTGAGATTGGGTGAGCAAATGCAGACCCTTTAAAGCAATAATGCATGGCACCCATTCCATGGGTCCCAACTCTCCAGGTTGAAGGGAATATTACTACGGTTATAACATACACGGGAAACCTAGAGAACGGACACACTGTGAATATGAAAGCTTTCTAAAACTCAACGAATAGTCCCTCTCCTGGTGCTCCGGTTTGACTTTCCATCTGCTTTACTATCAATCTCCCAACTTGGAGAGACAGCCCCTTTAACCTCCTGGTTCGCACAGGTTTCCAATTAGGCAGAGGATGAAAGGGAAGAGGGAGAACCAATGAGAGAGTAGCTGTTAGGCATTTGGACGGGCACATATCACTCTAACTTCGTAGCAGGAAGAAGAATTAACCAAAGTCTCAGCCCCCCACCGAGAACCAGCATAGGTCCTGAACCAAAATTTTGGACTTGCGGTCAGCTCACAAAAAACGAGTTGAAAAATGGAGCTCAAGGCCACAGCAATTCAAAAACTGGCCGGGTAATAAAGGACAACTATCTTCCGAAAATCTGTTAAGGGAAGGCAACGAGGCGGACTTGAAAGCGAGGCAGAATAGCAGGAAACAGATTTCAAGAGGTACGTTGGAATCGCCTTTAAAGCACAGGAAGAGGGGCACAACTTCGACAATGATGCACTTGGCCAAAAAGGGCGTATGCGTTTTCTCCTGAATATATTCAGGAGAAAACGCATACGCCCTTTTTGGCCAAGCAAGCAAGCGGGCAACGCTAATCTGCGCTACAAAGAAGTATAACTTCCCACCGGTCAAAAGAGACATCCAAAAAATGTGTAAAAACCAGAAAGGTAAGACAGGCCCTGGAGAACAGGGAGCCTTGTTATGCTGATGGGCGGGATGTAAATTGCCAACTGCCTCTCTGGAGGAGTGCGTTGTGTTCCCTAAAACAAATAAACAACAGAGCTACAGAGCCAAGGGCACTTCCAGTCTAGGGAAAATACCTTGGGAAAACTGAAAATCAATAAGACAGAGCCACCCCAAAATTTAGGGCTGCACTGCTTACAAGGACCTCAACTTGGGTACACCTTAAATATCCCAGGAAATATAAAATGGTTCAAAAAATTGTGGTATTTACGTACGATGGAATATCCCTCAGCCATGAAATCAATGTCATAACACCAGTAGCAGCAAAATGGGTGGATTCAGGTACGATGATTCTAAGTGAAATAAGTCACACAGAAAAAAAAACTTATCATAAGATATCACTTATGAAGATCCTGTAAACATGGCTACACTTACTCAGTTAGGAAAGAGAACAGTGTCTCACATTTAGAAAACACTCTTATGCCTGCTTAAAGGGGAAGGAGAGGTGGGGTGATGCATAAAACCAGAGTTTGATATAAGCACAGGTACCGTTCCGAAAACCAACTATGGAATAGACAAGACCTACACCTTCCTCAGTGAAAGGGACTCAAAACCCCATATTTCCCGCAGAGGAATATAACTGACTAGTAAGAATCTTAAACCTATGTATTGATATGTCTCCATACGGGAATCAAGTGTGTCTAGACTTGCATAAACATGGCAGCGAGATTCAGCTCAAACCCACTATAAAAAGGAATTTCAAAAACAAAACAAAAAACTGGGAAATTATTTACAATTCCTTCAGGGTCTCTGATGAAACCTGGAATGACCCTATCTACAATGACAGCTGGATGTGGCATAAGGCTGGACACTTGGGACTGAGATGATTGGTGAGATTGGGTGAGCAAATGCAGACCCTTTAAAGCACTAATGCATGGCACCCATTCCATGGGTCCCAACTCTCCAGGTTGAAGGGAATATTACTACAGCTATAACATGTACAGGAATCCTAGAGAACGGACACACTGTGAATACAAAAGGTTTCTAAAACTCAGCGAATAGTCCCTCTCCTGGTGCTCCAGTTTGACTTTCCATCTGCTTTACTATCAACCTCCCAACTTGGAGAGACAGCCCCTTTAACCTCCTGGTTCGCACAGGTTGCAATTTGGCAGAGGATGAAAGGGAAGAGGGAGAACCAATGAGAGAGTAGCTCTTAGACATTTGGACGGGCACATATCACTGTAATTTCCCGGCAGGAAGAAGAATTAACCAAAGTCTCAGCCACCCACCGGGAACCAGTATATGTCCTGAATCAAAATTTTGAACTTGCGGTCAGCTCACCAAAAACGAGTTGAAAAATGGAGCTCAGGGGCACAGCAATTCACAAACTGGCCCAGTAATAAAGGACAACTATCGTCCAAAAATCTGTTGAGGGAAAGCAACGAGGCGGACTTGAAAGCGAGGCAGAATAGCAGGAAACAGATTTCAAGAGGTACGTTGGAATCGCCTTTAAAGCACAGGAAGAGGGGCTCAACTTCGACAATGATGCACTTGGCCAAAAAGGGCGTATGTGTTTTCTCCAGAATATATTCAGGAGAAAAGGCATACCCCCTTTTTGGCCAAGCAAGCAAGCGGGCAATGCAAATCTGCACTACAAATAAGTATCACATCCCAACGATCAAAAGGGACATCCACAAAATGTGTAAAAACCAGAAAGGCAAGACAGGCCCTGGAGAACAGGGAGCCTTGTTATGCTGATGGGCGGGATGTAAATTGCCAACTGCCTCTGTGGAGGAGTACGTTGTGTTCCCTAAAACAAGTAAAGAACAGAGCTACAGAGCCAAGGGCACTTCCAGTCTAGGGAATATACATTGGGAAAACTGAAATTCAATAAGACAGAGCCACCCCAAAATTTAGGCTGCACTGCTTACAAGGACCTCAACTTCGGTACAACTTAAATATCCCAGGAAATATAAAAATGGTTCAAAAATTGTGGTATTTACGTACGATGGAATATCCCTCAGCCATGAAATCAATGTCATAACACCAGTAGCAGCAAAATGGGTGGATTCAGGTACGATGATTCTAAGTGAAATAAGTCACACAGAAAAAAAAACTTATCATAAGATATCACTTATGAAGATCCTGTAAACATGGCTACACTTACTCAGTTAGGAAAGAGAACAGTGTCTCACATTTAGAAAACACTCTTATGCCTGCTTAAGGGGGAAGGAGAGGTGGGGTGATGCATAAAACCAGAGTTTGATATAAGCACAGGTACCGTTCCGAAAACCAACTATGGAATAGACAAGACCTACACCTTCCTCAGTGAAAGGGACTCAAAACCCCATATTTCCCACAGAGGAATATATCTGACTAGTAACAATCTTAAACCTATGTATTGATATGTCTCCATACGAGAATCAAGTGTGTCTAGACTTGCATAAACATGGCAGCGAGATTCAGCTCAAACCCACTATAAAAAGGAATTTCAAAAACAAAACAAAAAACTGGGAAATTCTTTACAATTCCTTCAGGGTCTCTGATGAAACCTGGAATGACCCTATCTACAACGACAGCTGGATGTGGCATAAGGCTGGACACTTGGGACTGAGATGATTGGTGAGATTGGGTGAGCAAATGCAGACCCTTTAAAGCAATAATGCATGGCACCCATTCCATGGGTCCCAACTCTCCAGGTTGAAGGGAATATTACTACGGTTATAACATATACGGGAAACCTAGAGAACGGACACACTGTGAATATGAAAGCTTTCTAAAACTCAACGAATAGTCCCTCTCCTGGTGCTCCGGTTTGACTTTCCATCTGCTTTACTATCAATCTCCCAACTTGGAGAGACAGCCCCTTTAACCTCCTGGTTCGCACAGGTTTCCAATTAGGCAGAGGATGAAAGGGAAGAGGGAGAACCAATGAGAGAGTAGCTGTTAGGCATTTGGACGGGCACATATCACTCTAACTTCGTAGCAGGAAGAAGAATTAACCAAAGTCTCAG
The DNA here is from genome assembly GCF_949752795.1 of Hyperoodon ampullatus. NCBI lineage: Eukaryota > Metazoa > Chordata > Mammalia > Artiodactyla > Ziphiidae > Hyperoodon > Hyperoodon ampullatus. The sequence goes on from NW_027640893.1 coordinate 107,224, forward strand.
CCCCCCACCGAGAACCAGCATAGGTCCTGAACCAAAATTTTGGACTTGCGGTCAGCTCACAAAAAACGAGTTGAAAAATGGAGCTCAAGGCCACAGCAATTCAAAAACTGGCCGGGTAATAAAGGACAACTATCTTCCGAAAATCTGTTAAGGGAAGGCAACGAGGCGGACTTGAAAGCGAGGCAGAATAGCAGGAAACAGATTTCAAGAGGTACGTTGGAATCGCCTTTAAAGCACAGGAAGAGGGGCACAACTTCGACAATGATGCACTTGGCCAAAAAGGGCGTATGCGTTTTCTCCTGAATATATTCAGGAGAAGACGCATACGCCCTTTTTGGCCAAGCAAGCAAGCGGGCAACGCTAATCTGCGCTACAAAGAAGTATCACTTCCCACCGGTCAAAAGAGACATCCAAAAAATGTGTAAAAACCAGAAAGGTAAGACAGGCCCTGGAGAACAGGGAGCCTTGTTATGCTGATGGGCGGGATGTAAATTGCCAACTGCCTCTCTGGAGGAGTGCGTTGTGTTCCCTAAAACAAATAAACAACAGAGCTACAGAGCCAAGGGCACTTCCAGTCTAGGGAAAATACCTTGGGAAAACTGAAAATCAATAAGACAGAGCCACCCCAAAATTTAGGGCTGCACTGCTTACAAGGACCTCAACTTGGGTACACCTTAAATATCCCAGGAAATATAAAAATGGTTCAAAAAATTGTGGTACTTACGTACGATGGAATATCCCTCAGCCATGAAATCAATGTCATAAGACCAGTAGCAGCAAAATGGGTGGATTCAGGTACGATGATTTTAAGTGAAATAAGTCACACAGAAAAAGAAACTTATCATAAGATATCACTTATGAAGATCCTGTAAACATAGCTACACTTGAACTGAGTTAGGAAAGAGAACAGTGTCTCACATTTAGAAAACACTCTTATGCCTGCTTAAGGGGGAAGGAGAGGTGGGGTGACGCATAAAACCAGAGTTTGATATAAGCACAGGTACCGTTCCAAAAACCAACTATGGAATAGACAAGACCTACACCTACCTCAGTGAAAGGGACTCTAAACCCCATATTTCCCGCAGAGGAATATATCTGACTAGTAAGAATCTTAAAACATATGTATTGATATGTCTCCGTAAGGGAATCAAGTGTGTCTAGACTGGCATAAACATGGCAGCGAGAATCAGCTCAAACCCACTATAAAAAGGAATTTCAAAAACAAAACAAAAAAACTGGGAAATTCTTTACAATTCCTTCAGGGTCTCGGATGAAACCTGGAATGACCCTATCTACAACGACAGCTGGATGTGGCATAAGGCTGGACACTTGGGACTGAGAAGATTGGTGAGATTGGGTGAGCCAATGCAGACCCTTTAAAGCACAAATGCCTGGCACCCATTCCATGGGTCCCAACTCTCCAGGTTGAAGGAAATATTACTACAGCTATAACATGTACGGGAAACCTAGAGAACGGACCCACTGTGAATACGAAAGGTTTCTAAAACTCAACGAATAATCCCACTCCTGGTGCTCCGGTTGGATTTTCCATCTGCTTTACTATCAACCTCCCAACTTGGAGAGACAGCCCCTTTAACCTCCTGGTTCGCACAGGTTGCCAATTTGGCAGAGGATGAAAGGGAAGAGGGAGAACCAATGAGAGAGTAGCTGTTATGCATTTGGACGGGCACATATCACTGTAATTTCCCGGCAGGAAGAAGAATTAACCAAAGTCTCAGCCACCCACCGGGAACCAGTATAGGTCCTGAACCAAAATTTTGGACTTGCGGTCAGCTCACCAAAAAAGAGTTGAAAAATTGAGCTCAGGGGCAGAGCAATTCACATACTGGCCGAGTAATAAAGGACAACTATCGTCCAAAAATCTGTTGAGGGAAGGCAACGAGGCGGACTTGAAAGCGAGGCAGAATAGCAGGAAACAGATTTCAAGAGGTACGTTGGAATCGCCTTTAAAGCACAGGAAGAGGGGCACAACTTCGACAGTGATGCACTTGGCCAAAAAGGGCGTATGCGTTTTCTCCTGAATATATTCAGGAGAAAATGCATACGCCCTTTTTGGCCAAGCAAGCAAGCGGGCAATGCAAATCTGCACTACAAAGAAGTATCACTTCCCATCGGTCAAAAGGGACATCCACAAAATGTGTAAAAACCAGAAAGGCAAGACAGGCCCTGGAGAACAGGGAGCCTTGTTATGCTGATGGGCGGAATGTAAATTGCCAACTGCCTCTCTGGAGGAGTGCATTGTGTTCCCTAAAACAAGTAAACAACAGAGCTACAGAGCCAAGGGCACTTCCAGTCTAGGGAATATACCTTGGGAAAACTGAAAATCAATAAGACAGAGCCACCCCAAAATTTAGGTCTGCACTGCTTACAAGGACCTCAACTTGGGTACACCTTAAATATCCCAGGAAATATAAAAATGGTTCAAAAAATTGTGGTACTTACGTACGATGGAATATCCCTCAGCCATGAAATCAATGTCATAAGACCAGTAGCAGCAAAATGGGTGGATTCAGGTACGATGATTCTAAGTGAAATAAGTCTCACAGAAAAAGAAACTTATCAAAAGATATCACTTATTATGATCCTATAAACATGGCTACACTTGAACTGAGTTAGGAAAGAGAACAGTGTCTCATATTTAGAAAACACTCTTATGCCTGCTTAAGGGGGAATGAGAGGTGGGGTGATGCATAAAACCAGAGTTTGATATAAGCAGAGGTACCGTTCCAAAAACCAACTATGGAATAGACAAGACCTACACCTTCCTCAGTGAAAGGGACTCAAAACACCATATTTCCCGCAGAGGAATATATCTGACTAGTAAGAATCTTAAAACCTATGTATTGATATGTCTCCGTAAGGGAATCAAGTGTGTCTAGACTGGCATAAAAATGGCAGCGAGAATCATTTCAAACCCACTATAAAAAGGAATTTCAAAAACAAAACAAAAAAACTGGTAAATTCTTTACAATTCCTTCAGGGTCTCTGATGAAACCTGGAATGACCCTATCTACAACGACAGCTGGATATGGCATAAGGAGGGACACTTGGGACTGAGACGATTGGTGAGATTGGGTGAGCAAATGCAGACCCTTTAAAGCACAAATGCTTGGCACCCATTCCATGAGTCCCAACTCTCCAGGTTGAAGGGAATATTACTACAGCTATAACATGTACGGGAAACCTAGAGAACAGACACACTGTGAATACGAAAGGATTCTAAAACTCAACGAATAGTCCCTCTCCTGGTGCTCCGGTTTGACTTTTCATCTGCTTTACTATCAACCTCCCAACTTGGAGAGACAGGCCCTTTAACCTCCTGGTTCGCACAGGTTGCCAATTTGGCAGAGGATGAAAGGGAAGAGGGAGAACCAATGAGAGAGTAGCTGTTAGGCATTTGGACGGGCACATATCACTGTAATTTCCCGGCAGGAAGAAGAATTAACCAAAGTCTCAGCCACCCACCGGGAACCAGTATAGGTCCTGAACCAAAATTTTGGACTTGCGGTCAGCTCACCAAAAACGAGTTGAAAAATGGAGCTCAGGTTCAAAGCAATTCACAAACTGGCCGATTAATAAAGGACTACTATCGTCCAAAAATCTGTTGAGGGAAGGCAACGAGGCGGACTTGAAAGCGAGGCAGAATAGCAGAAAACAGATTTCAAGAGGTACGTTGGAATCGCCTTTAAAGCACAGGAAGAGGGGCCCAAATTCGACAATGATGCACTTGGCCAAAAAGGGCGTATGCGTTTTCTCCTGAATATATTCAGGAGAAAACGCATACGCCCTTTTTGGCCAAGCAAGCAAGCGGGCAATGCAAATCTGCACTACAAAGAAGTATCACTTCCCACCGGCCAAAAGGGACATCCTCAAAATGTGTAAAAACCAGAAAGGCAAGACAGGCCCTGGAGAACAGGGAGCCTTGTTATGCTGATGGGCGGGATGTAAATTGCCAACTGCCTCTCTGGAGGAGTGCATTGTGTTCCCTAAAACAATTAAAGAACAGAGCTACAGAGCCAAGGGCACTTCCAGTCTAGGGAATATACCTTGGGAAAACTGAAAATCAATAATACAGAGCCACCCCAATATTTAGGGCTTCACTGCTTACAAGGACCTCAACTTTGGTACACCTTAAATATCCCAGGAAATATAAAAATGGTTCAAAAAATTGTGGTACTTACGTACGATGGAATATCCCTCAGCCATGAAATCAATGTCATAAGACCAGTAGCAGCAAAATGGGTGGATTCAGGTACGATGATTCTAAGTGAAATAAGTCACACAGAAAAAGATACTTATCATAAGATATCACTTATGAAGATCCTGTAAACATGGCTACACTTGAACTGAGTTAGGAAAGAGAACAGTGTCTCACATTTAGAAAAAAACTCTTATGCCTGCTTAAGGGGTACGGGGAGGTGGGGTGATGCATAAAACCAGAGTTTCATATAAGCACACGTACCGTTCCAAAAACAAACTATGAAATAGACAAGACCTACACCTTCCTCAGTGAAAGGGACTCAAAACACCATATTTCCCGCAGAAGAATATATCTGACTAGTAAGAATCTTAAAACCTATGTATTGATATGTCTCCGTAAGGGAATCAAGTGTGTCTAGACTGGCATAAACATGGCAGTGAGAATCAGCTCAAACCCAGTATAAAAAGGAATTTCAAAAACAAAACAAAAAAACTGGGAAATTCTTTACAATTCCTTCAGGGTCTCTGATGATACCTGGAATGACCCTATCTACAACGACAGCTGGATGTGGCATAAGGAGGGACACTTGGGACTGAGACGATTGGTGAGATTGGGTGAGCAAATGCAGACCCTTTAAAGCACAAATGCCTGGCACCCATTCCATGGGTCCCAACTCTCCAGGTTGAAGGGAATATTACTACAGCTATAACAGGTACGGGAAACCTAGAAAACGGAAACACTGTGAACACGAAAGTTTTCTAAAACTCAACGAATAGTCCCTCTCCTGGTGCTCCGGTTTGACTTTCCATCTGCTTTACTATCAACTTCCCATCTTGGAGAGACAGCCCCTTTAACCTCCTGGTTTGCACAGGTTTCCAATTTGGCAGGGGATGAAAGGGAAGAGGGAGAACCAATGAGAGAGTAGCCGTTAGTCATTTGGACGGGCACATATCACTGTAATTTCCCGGCAGGAAGAAGAATTAACCAAAGTCTCAGCCACCCCCCGGGAACCAGTATAGGTCCTGAACCAAAATTTTGGACTTGCGGTCAGCTCACCAAAAACGAGTTGAAAAATGGAACTCAGGGGCACAGCAATTCACAAACTGGCCCAGTAATAAAGGACAACTATCGTCCAAAAATCTGTTGAGGAAAGGCAACGAGGCGGACTTGAAAGCGAGGCCGAATAGCAGGAAACAGATTTCAAGAGGTACGTTGGAATCGCCTTTAAAGCACAGGAAGAGGGGCACAACTTCGACAATGATGCACTTGGGCAAAATGGGCGTATGCGTTTTCTCCTGAATATATTCAGCAGAAAACGTATACACCCTTTTCGGCCAAGCGAGCAAGCGGGCAATGCAAATCTGCACTACAAAGAAGTATCACTTCCCACCGGTCAAAAGGGACATCCACAAAATGTGTAAAAACCAGAAAGGCAAGACAGGCCCTGGAGAACAGGGAGCCTTGTTATGCTGATGGGCGGGATGTAAATTGCCAACTGCCTCTCTGGAGGAGTGCATTGTGTTCCCTAAACCAAGTAAACAACAGAGCTACAGAGCCAAGGGCACTTCCAGTCTAGGGAATATACCTTGGGAAAACTGAAAATCAATAAGACAGAGCCACCCCAAAATTTAGGGCTGCACTGCTTACAAGGACCTCAACTTGGGTACACCTTAAATATCCCAGGAAATATAAAAATGGTTCAAAAAATTGTGGTACTTACGTACGATGGAATATCCCTCAGCCATGAAATCAATGTCATAAGACCAGTAGCAGCAAAATGGGTGGATTCAGGTACGATGATTCTAAGTGAAATAAGTCACACAGAAAAAGAAACTTATCATAAGATATCACTTATGAAGATCCTATAAACATGGCTACACTTGAACTGAGTTAGGAAAGAGAACAGTGTCTCATATTTAGAAAACAATCTTATGCCTGCTTAAGGGGGAAGGAGAGGTGGGGTGATGCATAAAACCAGAGTTTGATATAAGCACAGGTACCGTTCCAAAAACCAACTATGGAATAGACAAGACCTACACTTTCCTCAGTGAAAGGGACTCAAAACCCCATATTTCCCGCAGAGGAATATATCTGACTAGTAAGAATCTTAAAACCTATGTATTGATATGTCTCCGTAAGGGAATCAAGTGTGTCTAGACTGGCATAAACATGGCAGCGAGAATCAGCTCAAACCCACTATAAAAAGGAATTTCAAAAACAAAACAAAAAAACGGGGAAATTCTTTACAATTCCTTCAGGGTCTCTGATGAAACCTGGAATGACCGTATCTACAATGACAGCTGGATGTGGCATAAGGCTGGACACTTGTGACTGAGAGAATTGGTGAGATTGGGTGAGCAAATGCAGACCCTTCAAAGCAATAATGCATGGCACCCATTCCATGGGTCCCAACTCTCCAGGTTGAAGGGAATATTACTACAGCTATAACATTTGCGGGAAACCTAGAGAACGGACACACTGTGAATACGAAAGGTTTCTAAAACTCAACGAATAGTCCCTCTCCTGGTGCTCCGGTTTGACTTTACATCTGCTTTACTATCAACCTCCCAAATTGGAGAGACAGCCCCTTTAACCTCCTGGTTCGCACAGGTTGCCAATTTGGCAGAGGATGAAAGGGAAGAGGGAGAACCAATGAGAGAGTAGCTGTTAGGCATTTCGACGGGCACATATCACTGTAATTTCCCGGCAGGAAGAAGAATTAACCAAAGTCTCAGCCACCCACCGGGAACCAGTATAGGTCCTGAACCAAAATTTTGCACTTGCGGTCAGCTCACAAAAAACGAGTTTAAAAATGGAGCTCAGGGGCACAGCAATTCACAAACTGGCCAAGTAATAAAGGACAACTATCGTCCAAAAATCTGTTGAGGAAATGCAACGAGGCGGACTTGAAAGCGAGGCAGAATAGCAGGAAACAGATTTCAAGAGGTACGTTGGAATCGCCTTTAAAGCACAGGAAGAGAGGCACAACTTCGACAATGATGCACTTGGCCAAAAAGGGCCTATGCGTTTTCTCCTGAATATATTCAGGAGAAAACGCATACGCCTTTTTTGGCCATGCAAGCAACCGCGCAATGCAAATCTGCACAACAAAGATGTATCACTTCCCACCGGTCAAAAGGGACATCCACAAAATGTGTAAAAACCAGAAAGGCAAGACAGGCCCTGGAGAACAGGGAGCCTTGTTATGCTGATGGGCGGGATGTAAATTGCCAACTGCCTCTCTGGAGGAGTGCATTGTGTTCCCTAAAACAAGTAAACAATAGAGCTACAGAACCAAGGGCACTTCCAGTCTAGGGAATATACCTTGGGAAAACTGAAAATCAATAAGACAGAGCCACCCCAAAATTTAGGGCTGCACTGCTTACAAGGACCTCGCTTGGATACACCTTAAGTATCCCAGGAAATTTAAAAATGGTTCAAAAAATTGTGGTACTTACGTACGATGGAATATCCCTCAGCCATGAAATCAATGTCATAAGACCAGTAGCAGCAAAATGGGTGGATTCAGGTAAGATGATTCTAAGTGAAATAAGTCACACAGAAAAAGAAACTTATCATAAGATATCACTTATGAAGATCCTATAAACATGGCTACACTTGAACTGAGTTAGGAAAGAGAACAGTGTCTCATATTTAGAAAACACTCTTATGCCTGCTTAAGGTGGAAGGAGAGGTGGGGTGATGCATAAAACCAGAGTTTGATATAAGCACAGGTACCGTTCCAAAAACCAAGTATGGAATAGACAAGACCTACACCTACCTCAGTGAAATTGACTCAAAACACCATATTTCCTGCAGAGGAATATATCTGACTAGTAAGAATCTTAAAACCTATGTATTGATATGTCTCCGTAAGGGAATCAAGTGTGTCTAGACTGGCATAAACATGGCAGCGAGAATCAGCTCAAACCCACTATAAAAAGGAATTTCAAAAACAAAACAAAAAAACTAGGAAATTCTTTACAATTCCTTCAGGGTCTCTGATGAATCCTGGAATGACCCTATATACAACGACAGCTGGATGTGTCATAAGGAGGGACACTTGGGACTGAGACGATTGGTGAGATTGGGTGAGCAAATGCAGCCCCTTTAAAGCACAAATGCTTGGCACCCATTCCATGAGTCCCAACTCTCCAGGTTGAAGGGAATATTACTACAGCTATAACATGTACGGGAAACCTAGAGAACGGACACACTGTGAATACGAAAGGTTTCTAAAACTCAACGAATAGTCCCTCTCCTGGTGCTCCGGTTTGACTTTACATCTGCTTTACTATCAACCTCCCAAATTGGAGAGACAGCCCCTTTAACCTCCTGGTTCGCACAGGTTGCCAATTTGGCAGAGGATGAAAGGGAAGAGGGAGAACCAATGAGAGAGTAGCTGTTAGGCATTTCGACGGGCACATATCACTGTAACTTCCCGGCAGGAAGAAGAATTAACCAAAGTCTCAGCCACCCACCGGGAACCAGTATAGGTCCTGAACCAAAATTTTGCACTTGCGGTCAGCTCACAAAAAACGAGTTTAAAAATGGAGCTCAGGGGCACAGCAATTCACAAACTGGCCAAGTAATAAAGGACAACTATCGTCCAAAAATCTGTTGAGGAAAGGCAACGAGGCGGACTTGAAAGCGAGGCAGAATAGCAGGAAACAGATTTCAAGAGGTACGTTGGAATCGCCTTTAAAGCACAGGAAGAGGGGCACAACTTCGACAATGATGCACTTGGCCAAAAAGGGCCTATGCGTTTTCTCCTGAATATATTCAGGAGAAAACGCATACGCCTTTTTTGGCCATGCAAGCAACCGCGCAATGCAAATCTGCACAACAAAGATGTATCACTTCCCACCGGTCAAAAGGGACATCCACAAAATGTGTAAAAACCAGAAAGGCAAGACAGGCCCTGGAGAACAGGGAGCCTTGTTATGCTGATGGGCGGGATGTAAATTGCCAACTGCCTCTCTGGAGGAGTGCATTGTGTTCCCTAAAACAAGTAAACAATAGAGCTACAGAACCAAGGGCACTTCCAGTCTAGGGAATATACCTTGGGAAAACTGAAAATCAATAAGACAGAGCCACCCCAAAATTTAGGGCTGCACTGCTTACAAGGACCTCGCTTGGATACACCTTAAGTATCCCAGGAAATTTAAAAATGGTTCAAAAAATTGTGGTACTTACGTACGATGGAATATCCCTCAGCCATGAAATCAATGTCATAAGACCAGTAGCAGCAAAATGGGTGGATTCAGGTAAGATGATTCTAAGTGAAATAAGTCACACAGAAAAAGAAACTTATCATAAGATATCACTTATGAAGATCCTATAAACATGGCTACACTTGAACTGAGTTAGGAAAGAGAACAGTGTCTCATATTTAGAAAACACTCTTATGCCTGCTTAAGGTGGAAGGAGAGGTGGGGTGATGCATAAAACCAGAGTTTGATATAAGCACAGGTACCGTTCCAAAAACCAAGTATGGAATAGACAAGACCTACACCTACCTCAGTGAAATTGACTCAAAACACCATATTTCCTGCAGAGGAATATATCTGACTAGTAAGAATCTTAAAACCTATGTATTGATATGTCTCCGTAAGGGAATCAAGTGTGTCTAGACTGGCATAAACATGGCAGCGAGAATCAGCTCAAACCCACTATAAAAAGGAATTTCAAAAACAAAACAAAAAAACTAGGAAATTCTTTACAATTCCTTCAGGGTCTCTGATGAAACCTGGAATGACCCTATATACAACGACAGCTGGATGTGTCATAAGGAGGGACACTTGGGACTGAGACGATTGGTGAGATTGGGTGAGCAAATGCAGCCCCTTTAAAGCACAAATGCTTGGCACCCATTCCATGAGTCCCAACTCTCCAGGTTGAAGGGAATATTACTACAGCCATAACATGTACGGGAAACCTAGAGAACGGACACACTGTGAATACGAAAGGTTTCTAAAACTCAACGAATAGTCCCTATCCTGGTGTTCCGGTTTGACTTTCCATCTGCTTTACTATCAACTTCCCAACTTGGAGAGACAGCCCATTTAACCTCCTGGTTCGCACAGGTTGCCAATTTGGCAGAGGATGAAAGGGAAGAGGGAGAACCAATGAGAGAGTAGCTGTTAGGCATTTCGACGGGCACATATCACTGTAACTTCCCGGCAGGAAGAAGAATTAACCAATGTCTCATCCACCCACCGGGAACCAGTATAGGTCCTGAACCAAAATTTTGGACTTGCGGTCAGCTCACCAAAAATGAGTTGAAAAATGGAGCTCAGGGGCACAGCAATTCACAAACTGGCCGAGTAATAAAGGACAACTATCGTCCAAAAATCTGTTGAGGGAAGGCAACGAGGTGGACTTGAAAGCGAGGCAGAATAGCAGGAAACAGATTTCAAGAGGTACGTTGGAATCGCCCTTAAAGCACAGGAAGAGGGGCACAACTTCGACAATGATGCACTTGGCCAAAAAGGGCGTATGCGTTTTCTCCTGAATATATTCAGGAGAAAACGCATACGCCCTTTTTGGCCAAGCAAGCAAGCGGGCAATGCAAATCTGCACTACAAAGATGTATCACTTCCCACCGGTCAAAAGGGACATCCACAAAATGTGTAAAAACCAGAAAGGCAAGACAGGCCCTGGAGAACAGGGAGCCTTGTTATGCTGATGGGCGGGATGTAAATTGCCAACTGCCTCTCTGGAGGAGTGCATTGTGTTCCCTAAAACAAGTAAACAACAGAGCTACAGAGCCAAGGGCACTTCCAGTCTAGGGAATATACCTTGGGAAAACTGAAAATCAATAAGACAGAGCCACCCCAAAATTTAGGGCTGCACTGCTTACAAGGACCTCGCTTGGATACACCTTAAGTATCCCAGGAAATATAAAAATGGTTCAAAAAATTGTGGCACTTACGTACGATGGAATATCCCTCAGCCATGAAATCAATGTCATAAGACCAGTAGCAGCAAAATGGGTGGATTCAGGTACGATGATTTTAAGTGAAATAAGTCACACAGAAAAAGAAATTTATCATGAGATATCACTTATGAAGGTCCCATAAACATGGCTACACTTGAACTGAGTTAGGAAAGAGAACAGTGTCTCATATTTAGAAAACACTCTTATGCCTGCTTAAGGGGGAAGGAGAGGTGGGGTGATGCATAAAACCAGAGTTTGATATAAGGACAGGTACCGTTCCAAAAACCAACTATGGAATAGACAAGACCTACACCTACCTCAGTGAAAGGGACTCAAAACACCATATTTCCTGCAGTGGAATATATCTGACTAGTAAGAATCTTAAAACCTATGTATTGATATGTCTCCGTAAGGGAATCAAGTGTGTCTAGACTGGCATAAACATGGCAGCGAGAATCAGCTCAAACCCACTATAAAAAGGAATTTCAAAAACAAAACAAAAAAATTCGGAAATTCTTTACAATTCCTTCAGTGTCTCTGATGAAACCTGGAATTACCGTATCTACAACGACAGCTGGATGTGGCATAAGGAGGGACACTTGGGACTGAGACGATTGGTGAGATTGGGTGAGCAATTGCAGACCCTTTAAAGCACAAATGCCTGGCACCCATTCCAAGGGCCCCAACTCTCCAGGTTGAAGGGAATATTACTACAGCTATAACATGTACGGGAAACCTAGAGAACGGACACACTGTGAATTCGAAAGGTTTCTAAAACTCAACGAATAGTCCCTCTCCTGGTGCTCCGGTTTGACTTTACATCTGCTTTACTATCAACCTCCCAAATTGGAGAGACAGCCCCTTCAACCTCCTGGTTCGCACAGGTTGCCAATTTGGCAGAGGATGAAAGGGAAGAGGGAGAACCAATGAGAGAGTAGCTGTTAGGCATTTTGACGGGAACATATCACTGTAACTTCCCGGCAGGAAGAAGAATTAACCAAAGTCTCAGCCACCCACCGGGAACCAGTATAGGACCTGAACCAAAATTTTGGACTTGCGGTCAGCTCACCAAAAACGAGTTGAAAAATGGAGCTCAGGGGCACAGCAATTCACAAACTGGCCGAGTAATAAAGGACAACTATCGTCCAAAAATCTGTTGAGGGAAGGCAACGAGGCGGACTTGAAAGCGAGGCAGAATAGCAGGAACCAGATTTCAAGAGGTACGTTGGAATCGCCCTTAAAGCACAGGAAGAGGGGCACAACTTCGACAATGATGCACTTGGCCAAAAAGGGCGTATGCGTTTTCTCCTGAATATATTCAGGAGAAAACGCATACGCCCTTTTTGGCCAAGCAAGCAAGCGGGCAATGCAAATCTGCACTACAAAGAAGTATCACTTCCCACCGGTCAAAAGGGACATCCACAAAATGTGTAAAAACCAGAAAGGAAAGACAGGCCCTGGAGAACAGGGAGCCTTGTTATGCTGATGGGCGGGATGTAAATTGCCAACTGCCTCTCTGGAGGAGTACATTGTGTTCCCTAAAACAAGTAAAGAACAGAGCTACAGAGCCAAGGGCACTTCCAGTCTAGGGAATATACCTTGGGAAAACTGAAAATCAATAAGACAGAGCCACCCCAAAATTTAGGGCTGCACTGCTTACAAGGACCTCAACTTGGGTACACCTTAAATATCCCAGGAAATATAAAAATGGTTCAAAAAATTGTGGTACTTACATACGATGGAATATCCCTCAGCCATGAAATCAATGTCATAACACCAGTAGCAGCAAAATGGGTGGATTCAGGTTCGGTGATTCTAAGTGAAATATGTCACACAGAAAAAGAAACTTATCATAAGATATCACTTATGAAGATCCTGTAAACATGGCTACACTTGAACTGAGTTAGGAAAGAGAACAGTGTCTCACATTTAGAAAACACTCCTATGCCTTCTTAAGGGGAAGGAGAGGTGGGGTGATGCATAAAACCAGAGTTTGATATAAGCACACGTACCGTTCCAAAAACCAACTATGGAATAGACAAGACCTACACCTACCTCAGTGAAAGGGACTCAAAACACCATATTTCCTGCAGAGGAATATATCTGACTAGTAAGAATCTTAAAACCTATGTATTGATATGTCTCCGTAAGGGAATCAAGTGTGTCTAGACTGGCATAAACATGGCAGCGAGAATCAGGTCAAACCCACTATAAAAAGGAATTTCAAAAACAAAACAAAAAAACTGGGAAATTCTTTACAATTCCTTCAGGGTCTCTGATGAAAGCTGGAATGACCCTATCTATAACGACAGCTGGATGTGGCATAAGGAGGGACACTTGGGACTGAGACGATTGGTGAGATTGGGTGAGCAAATGCAGCCCCTTTAAAGCACAAATGCTTGGCACCCATTCCATGAGTCCCAACTCTCCAGGTTCAAGGGAATATTACTACAGCTATAACATGTACGGGAAACCTAGAGAACGGACACACTGTGAATACGAAAGGTTTCTAAAACTCAACGAATAGTCCCTATCCTGGTGCTCCGATTTGACTTTCCATCTGCTTTACTATCAACCTCCCAACTTGGAGAGACAGCCCCTTTAACCTCCTGTTTCGCACAGGTTTCCAATTTGGCAGAGGATGAAAGGGAAGAGGGAGAACCAATGAGAGAATAGCTGTTAGGCATTTGGACGGGCACATATCACTGTAATTTCCCGGCAGGAAGAAGAAGTAACCAAAGTCTCAGCCACCCACCGGGAACCAGTATAAGTCCTAAACCAAAATTTTGGACTTGGGGTCAGCTCACCAAAAACGAGTTGAAAAATGGAGCTCAGGGGCACAGCAATTCACAAACTGGCCGAGTAATAAAGGACAACTATCATGCAAAAATCTGTTGAGGGAAGGCAACGAGGCGGACTTGAAAGTGAGGCAGAATAGCAGGAAACAGATTTCAAGAGGTACGTTGGAATCGCCTTTAAAGCACAGGAAGAGGGACACAACTTCGACAATGATGCACTTGGCCAAAAAGGGCGTATGCTTTTTCTCCTGAATATATTCAGGAGAAAACGCATACGCCCTTTTTGGCCAAGCAAGCATGCGGGCAATGCAAATCTGCACTACAAAGAAGTATCACTTCCCACCGGTCAAAAAGGACATCCACAAAATGTGTAAAACCCAGAAAGGCAAGACAGGCCCTGGAGAACAGGGAGCCTTGTTATGCTGATGGGCGAGATGTAAATTGCCAACTGCCTCTCTGGAGGAGTGCATTGTTTTCCCTAAAACAAGTAAACAACATAGCTACAGAGCCAAGGGCACTTCCAGTCTAGGGAATATACCTTGGGAAAACTGAAAATCAATAATACAGAGCCACCCCAATATTTAGGGCTGCACTGCTTACAAGGACCTCAACTTTGGTACACCTTAAATATCCCAGGAAATATAAAAATTGGTCAAAAAATTGTGGTACTTACGTACGATGGAATATCCCTCAGCCATAAAATCAATGTCATAAGACCAGTAGCAGCAAAATGGGTGGATTCAGGTAAGATGATTCTAAGTGAAATAAGTCACACAGAAAAAGATACTTATCATAAGATATCACTTATGAAGATCCTGTAAACATGGCTACACTTGAACTGAGTTAGGAAAGAGAACAGTGTCTCACATTTAGAAAACACTCTTATGCCTGCTTAAGGGGAAGGAGAGGTGGGGTGATGCATAAAACCAGAGTTTGATATAAGCACACGTACCGTTCCAAAAACCAACTATGGAATAGACAAGACCTACACCTACCTCAGTGAAAGGGACTCAAAACACCATATTTCCTGCAGAGGAATATATCTGAGTAGTAAGAATATTAAAACCTATGTATTGATATGTCTCCGTAAGGGAATCAAGTGTGTCTAGACTGGCATAAACATGGCAGCGAGAATCAGCTGAAACCCACTATAAAAAGGAATTTCAAAAACAAAACAAAAAAACTGGGAAATTCTTTACAATTCCTTCAGGGTCTCTGATGAAACCTGGAATGACCCTATATACAACGACAGCTGGATGTGTCATAAGGAGGGACACTTGGGACTGAGACGATTGGTGAGATTGGGTGAGCAAATGCAGCCCCTTTAAAGCACAAATGCTTGGCACCCATTCCATGAGTCCCAACTCTCCAGGTTGAAGGGAATATTACTACAGCTACAACATGTACGGGAAACCTAGAGAACGGACACACTGTGAATACGAAAGGTTTCTAAAACTCAACGAATAGTCCCTACCCTGGTGTTCCGGTTTGACTTTCCATCTGCTTTACTATCAACTTCCCAACTTGGAGAGACAGCCCCTTTAACCTCCTGGTTCGCACAGGTTGCCAATTTGGCAGAGGATGAAAGGGAAGAGGGAGAACCAATGAGAGAGTAGCTGTTAGGCATTTGGACGGGCACATATCACTGTAATTTCCCAGCAGGAAGAAGAATTAACCAAAGTCTCAGCCACCCACCGGGAACCAGTATAGGTCCTGAACCAAAATTTTGGACTTGCGGTCAGCTCACCAAAAACGAGTTGAAAAATGGAGCTCAGGGGCACAGCAATTCACAAATTGGCCGAGTAATAAAGGACAACTATCGTCCAAAAATCTGTTGAGGGAAGGCAACGAGGCGGACTTGAAAGCGAGGCAGAATAGCAGGAAACAGATTTCAAGAGGTACGTTGGAATCGCCTTTAAAGCACAGGAAGAGGGGCACAACTTCGACAATGATGCACTTGGCCACAAAGGGCGTATGCGTTTTCTCCTGAATATATTCAGGAGAAAACGCATACGCCCTTTTTCGCCAAGCAAGCAAGCGGGCAATGCAAATCTGCACTACAAAGATGTATCACTTCCCACCGGTCAAAAGGGACATCCACAAAATGTGTAAAAACCAGAAAGGCAAGACAGGCCCTGGAGAACAGGGAGCCTTGTTATGCTGATGGGCGGGATGTAAATTGCCAACTGCCTCTCTGGAGGAGTGCATTGTGTTCCCTAAACCAAGTAAACAACAGAGCTACAGAGCCAAGGGCACTACCAGCCTAGGGAATATACCTTGGGAAAACTGAAAATCAATAAGACAGAGCCACCCCAAAATTTAGGGCTGCACTGCTTACAAGGACCTTGCTTGGATACACCTTAAGTATCCCAGGAAATATAAAAATGGTTCAAAAAATTGTGGTACTTACCTACGATGGAATATCCCTCAGCCATGAAATCAATGTCATAAGACCAGTAGCAGCAAAATGGGTGGATTCAGGTACGATGATTCTAAGTGAAATAAGTCACACAGAAAAAGAAACTTATCATAAGATATCACTTATGAAGATCCTGTAAACATGGCTACACTTGAACTGAGTTAGGAAAGAGAACAGTGTCTCACATTTAGAAAACACTCTTATGCCTGCTTAAGGGGGAAGGAGAGGTGGGGTGATGCATAAAACCAGAGTTTGATATAAGCACAGGTACTTTTCCAAAAACCAACTATGGAATAGACAAGACCTACACCTTCCTCAGGGAAAGGGACTCAAAACCCCATATTTCCCGCAGAGGAATATATCTGACTAGTAAGAATCTTAAAACCTATGTATTGATATGTCTCCATAAGGGAATCAAGTGTGTCTAGACTGGCATAAACATGGCAGGGAGAATCAGCTCAAACCCACTATAAAAAGGAATTTCAAAAACAAAACAAAAAAACTGGGAAATTCTTTACAATTCCTTCAGGGTCTCTGATGAAACCTGGAATGACCTTATGTACAACGACAGCTGAATGAGGCATAAGGAGGGACACTTGGGACTGAGACGATTGGTGAGATTGGGTGAGCAAATGCAGACCCTTTAAAGCACAAATGCCTGGCACCCATTCCATGGGTCCCAACTCTCCAGGTTTAAGGGGATATTACTACAGATATAACATGTATGGGAAACCTAGAGAACGGACACACTGTGAATACGAAAGGTTTCTAAAACTCAACGAATAGTCCCTCTCCTGGTGCTCCGGTTTGACTTTCCATCTGCTTTACTATCAACCTCCCAACTTGGAGAGACAGCCCCTTTAACCTCCTGGTTCGCACAGGTTGCCAATTTGGCAGAGGATGAAAGGGAAGAGGGAGAACCAATGAGAGCGTAGCTGTTAGGCATTTTGACGGGCACATATCAATGTAATTTCCCGGCAGGAAGAAGAATTAACCAAAGTCTCAGCCACCCACCGGGAACCAGTATAGGTCCAGAACTAAAATTTTGGACTTGCGGTCAGCTCAAAAAAAAGAGATGAAAAATGGAGCTCAGGGGCACAGCAATTCACAAACTGGCCGAGTAATAAAGGAACACTATCGTCCAAAAATCTGTTGAGGGAAAGCAACGAGGCGGACTTGAAAGCGAGGCAGCATAGCAGGAAACAGATTTCAAGAGGTACGTTGGAATCACATTTAAAGCACAGGAAGAGGGGCACAACTTTGACAATGATGCACTTGGCCAAAAAGGGCGTATGTGTTTTCTCCAGAATATATTCAGGAGAAAACGCATACGCCCTTTTTGGCCAAGCAAGCAAGCGGGCATTGCAAATCTTCACTACAAAGAAGTATCACATCCCAACGGTCAAAAGGGACATCCACAAAATGTGTAAAAACCAGAAAGGCAGGACAGGCCCTGGAGAACAGGGAGCCTTGTTATGCTGATGGGCGGGATGTAAATTGCCAACTGCCTCTGTGGAGGAGTACATTGTGTTCCCTAAAACAAGTAAAGAACAGAGCTACAGAGCCAAGGGCACTTCCAGTCTAGGGAATATACATTGGGAAAACTGAAAATCAATAAGACAGAGCCACCCCAAAATTTAGGGCTGCACTGCTTACAAGGACCTCAACTTGGGTACACCTTAAATATCCCAGGAAATATAAAATGGTTCAAAAAATTGTGGTATTTACGTACGATGGAATATCCCTCAGGCATGAAATCAATGTCATAAGACCAGTAGCAGCAAAATGGGTGGATTCAGGTACGATGATTCTAAGTGAAATAAGTCACACAGAAAAAAAAAACTTATCATAAGATATCACTTATGAAGATCCTGTAAACATGGCTACATTTACTCAGTTAGGAAAGAGAACAGTGTCTCACATTTAGAAAACACTCTTATGCCTGCTTAAAGGGGAAGGAGAGGTGGGGTGATGCATAAAACCAGAGTTTGATATAAGCACAGGTACCGTTCCGAAAACCAACTATGGAATAGACAAGACCTACACCTTCCTCAGTGAAAGGGACACAAAACCCCATATTTCCCACAGAGGAATATATCTGACTAGTAAGAATCTTAAACCTATGTATTGATATGTCTCCATACGGGAATCAAGTGTGTCTAGACTTGCATAAACATGGCAGCGAGATTCAGCTCAAACCCACTATAAAAAGGAATTTCAAAAACAAAACAAAAAACTGGGAAATTATTTACAATTCCTTCAGGGTCTCTGATGAAACCTGGAATGACCCTATCTACAATGACAGCTGGATGTGGCATAAGGCTGGACACTTGGGACTGAGATGATTGGTGAGATTGGGTGAGCAAATGCAGACCCTTTAAAGCACTAATGCATGGCACCCATTCCATGGCTCCCAACTCTCCAGGTTGAAGGGAATATTACTACAGCTATAACATGTACAGGAAACCTAGAGAACGGACACACTGTGAATACAAAAGGTTTCTAAAACTCAACGAATAGTCCCTCTCCTGGTGCTCCAGTTTGACTTTCCATCTGCTTTACTATCAACCTCCCAACTTGGAGAGACAGCCCCTTTAACCTCCTGGTTCGCACAGGTTGCAATTTGGCAGAGGATGAAAGGGAAGAGGGAGAACCAATGAGAGAGTAGCTCTTAGACATTTGGACGGGCACATATCACTGTAATTTCCCGGCAGGAAGAAGAATTAACCAAAGTCTCAGCCACCCACCGGGAACCAGTATATGTCCTGAATCAAAATTTTGGACTTGCGGTCAGCTCACCAAAAACGAGTTGAAAAATGGAGCTCAGGGGCACAGCAATTCACAAACTGGCCCAGTAATAAAGGACAACTATCGTCCAAAAATCTGTTGAGGGAAAGCAACGAGGCGGACTTGAAAGCGAGGCAGAATAGCAGGAAGCAGATTTCAAGAGGTACGTTGGAATCGCCTTTAAAGCACAGGAAGAGGGGCTCAACTTAGACAATGATGCACTTGGCCAAAAAGGGCGTATGTGTTTTCTCCAGAATATATTCAGGAGAAAAGGCATACGCCCTTTTTGGCCAAGCAAGCAAGCGGGCAATGCAAATCTGCACTACAAATGAGTATCACATCCTAACGGTCAAAAGGGACATCCACAAAATGTGTAAAAACCAGAAAGGCAAGACAGGCCCTGGAGAACAGTGAGCCTTGTTATGCTGATGGGCGGGATGTAAATTGCCAACTGCCTCTGTGGAGGAGTACGTTGTGTTCCCTAAAACAAGTAAAGAACAGAGCTACAGAGCCAAGGGCACTTCCCGTCTAGGGAATATACATTGGGAAAACTGAAATTCAATAAGACAGAGCCACCCCAAAATTTAGGGCTGCACTGCTTACAAGGACCTCAACTTGGGTACACCTTAAATATCCCAGGAAATATAAAAATGGTTCAAAAAATTGTGGTATTTACGTACGATGGAATATCCCTCAGCCATGAAATCAATGTCATAACACCAGTAGCAGCAAAATGGGTGGATTCAGGTACGATGATTCTAAGTGAAATAAGTCACACAGAAAAAAAAACTTATCATAAGATATCACTTATGAAGATCCTGTAAACATGGCTACACTTACTCAGTTAGGAAAGAGAACAGTGTCTCACATTTAGAAAACACTCTTATGCCTGCTTAAGGGGGAAGGAGAGGTGGGGTGATGCATAAAACCAGAGTTTGATATAAGCACAGGTACCGTTCCGAAAACCAACTATGGAATAGACAAGACCTACACCTTCCTCAGTGAAAGGGACTCAAAACCCCATATTTCCCGCAGAGGAATATATCTGACTAGTAAGAATCTTAAACCTATGTATTGATATGTCTCCATACGGGAATCAAGTGTGTCTAGACTGGCATAAACATGGCAGCGAGATTCAGCTCAAACCCACTATAAAAAGGAATTTCAAAAACAAAACAAAAAACTGGGAAATTCTTTACAATTCCTTCAGGGTCTCTGATGAAACCTGGAATGACCCTATCTACAACGACAGCAGGATGTGGCATAAGGCTGGACACTTTGGACTGAGATGATTGGTGAGATTGGGTGAGCAAATGCAGACCCTTTAAAGCAATAATGCATGGCACCCATTCCATGGGTCCCAACTCTCCAGGTTGAAGGGAATATTACTACGGTTATAACATATACGGGGAACCTAGAGAACGGACACACTGTGAATATGAAAGCTTTCTAAAACTCAACGAATAGTCCCTCTCCTGGTGCTCCGGTTTGACTTTCCATCTGCTTTACTATCAATCTCCCAACTTGGAGAGACAGCCCCTTTAACCTCCTGGTTCGCACAGGTTTCCAATTTGGCAGAGGATGAAAGGGAAGAGGGAGAACCAATGAGAGAGTAGCTGTTAGGCATTTGGACGGGCACATATCACTCTACCTTCCCAGCAGGAAGAAGAATTAACCAAAGTCTCAGCCCCCCACCGGGAACCAGCATAGGTCCTGAACCAAAATTTTGGACTTGCGGTCAGCTCACAAAAAATGAGTTTAAAAATGGAGCTCTAGGGCACAGCAATTCAAAAACTGGCCGGGTAATAAAGGACAACTATCGTCCGAAAATCTGTTAAGGGAAGGCAACGAGGCGGACTTGAAAGCGAGGCAGAATAGCAGGAAACGGATTTCAAGAGGTACGTTGGAATCGCCTTTAAAGCACAGGAAGAGGGGCACAACTTCGACAATGATGCACTTGGCCAAAAAGGGCGTATGTGTTTTCTCCTGAATATATTCAGGAGAAAACGCATACGCCCTTTTTGGCCAAGCAAGCCAGCGGGCAATGCTAATATGCACTACAAAGAAGAATCACTTCACACCGGTCAAAAGGGACATCCACAAAATGTGTAAAAACCAGAAAGGTAAGACAGGCCCTGTAGAACAGGGAGCCTTGTTATGCTGATGGGCGGGATGTACATTGCCAACTGCCTCTCTGGAGGAGTGCATTGTGTTCCCTAAAACAAGTAAACAACAGAGCTACAGAGCCAAGGACACATCCAGTCTAGGGAATATACCTTGGGAAAAATGAAAATCAATAAGACAGAGTCACCCCAAAATTTAGGGCTGCACTGCTTACAAGGACCTCAACTTGGGTACACCTTAAATATCCCAGGAAATATAAAAAATGGTTCAAAAAATTGTGGTACTTACGTACGATGGAATATCCCTCAGCCATGAAATCAATGTCATAAGACCAGTAGCAGCAAAATGGGTGGATTCAGGTACGATGATTCTAAGTGAAATAAGTCACACAGAAAAACAAACTTATCATAAGATATCACTTATGAAGATCCTGTAAACATGGCTACACTTGAACTGAGTTAGGAAAGAGAACAGTGTCTCACATTTAGAAAACACTCTTATGCCTGCTTAAGGGGGAAGGAGAGGTGGGGTGATGCATAAAACCAGAGTTTGATATAAGCACAGGTACCGTTCCGAAAACCAACTATGGAATAGACAAGACCTACACCTTCCTCAGTGAAAGGGACTCAAAACCCCATATTTCCCGCAGAGGAATATATCTGACAAGTAAAAATCTTAAAACCTATGTATTGATATGTCTCCGTAAGGGAATCAAGTGTGTCTAGACTGGCATAAACATGGCAGCGAGAATCAGCTCAAACACACTCTAAAAAGGAATTTCAAAAACAAAACAAAAAAACTGTGAAATTCTTTACAATTCCTTCAGGGTCTCTGATGATACCTGGAATGACCCTATCTACACTGACAGCTGGATGTGGCATAAGGCTGGACACTTGGGACTGAGAGGATTGGTGAGATTGGGTGAGCAAATGCAGACCCTTTAAAGCACAAATGCCTGGCACCCATTCCATGGGTCCCAACTCTCAAGGTTGAAGGGAATATTACTACAGCTATAACATGTACGGGAAACCTAGAGAACGGACCCACTGTGAATACAAAAGGTTTCTAAAACTCAACGAATATTCCCTCTCCTGGTGCTCCAGTTTGACTTTCTATCTGCTTTACTATCAATCTCCCAACTTGGAGAGACATCCCCATTAACCTCCTGGTTCGCACAGGTTTCCAATTTGACAGAGGATGAAAGGGAAGAGGGAGAACCAATGAGAGAGTAGCTGTTAGGCATTTGGACGGGCACATATCACTCTAACTTCGTAGCAGGAAGAAGAATTAACCAAAGTCTCAGCCCCCCACCGAGAACCAGCATAGGTCCTGAACCAAAATTTTGGACTTGCGGTCAGCTCACAAAAAACGAGTTGAAAAATGGAGCTCAAGGCCACAGCAATTTAAAAACTGGCAGAGTAATAAAGGACAACTATCTTCCGAAAATCTGTTAAGGGAAGGCAACGAGGCGGACTTGAAAGCGAGGCAGAATAGCAGGAAACAGATTTCAAGAGGTACCTTGGAATCGCCTTTAAAGCACAGGAAGAGGGGCACAACTTCGACAATGATGCACTTGGCCAAAAAGGGCGTATGCGTTTTCTCCTGAATATATTCAGGAGAAAACGCATACGCCCTTTTTGGCCAAGCAAGCAAGCGGGCAACGCTAATCTGCACTACAAAGAAGTATCACTTCCCACCGGTCAAAAGGGACATCCACAAAATGTGTAAAAACCAGAAAGGTAAGACAGGCCCTGGAGAACAGGGAGCCTTGTTATGCTGATGGGCGGGATGTACATTGCCAACTGCCTCTCTGGAGGAGTGCATTGTGTTCCCTAAAACAAGTAAAAAACAGAGCTACAGAGCCAAGGGCACTTCCAGTCTAGGGAATATACCTTGGGAAAACTGAAAATCAATAAGACAGAGCCACCCCAAAATTTAGGGCTGCACTGCTTACAAGGACCTCAACTTGGGTACACCTTAAATATCCCAGGAAATATAAAAATGGTTCAAAAAATTGTGGTACTTACGTACGATGGAATATCCCTCAGCCATGAAATCAATGTCATAAGACCAGTAGCAGCAAAATGGGTGGATTCAGGTACGATGATTTTAAGTGAAATAAGTCACACAGAAAAAGAAACTTATCATAAGATATCACTTATGAAGATCCTGTAAACATAGCTACACTTGAACTGAGTTAGGAAAGAGAACAGTGTCTCACATTTAGAAAACACTCTTATGCCTGCTTAAGGGGGAAGGAGAGGTGGGGTGACGCATAAAACCAGAGTTTGATATAAGCACAGGTACCGTTCCAAAAACCAACTATGGAATAGACAAGACCTACACCTACCTCAGTGAAAGGGACTCTAAACCCCATATTTCCCGCAGAGGAATATATCTGACTAGTAAGAATCTTAAAACATATGTATTGATATGTCTCCGTAAGGGAATCAAGTGTGTCTAGACTGGCATAAACATGGCAGCGAGAATCAGCTCAAACCCACTATAAAAAGGAATTTCAAAAACAAAACAAAAAAACTGGGAAATTCTTTACAATTCCTTCAGGGTCTCTGATGAAACCTGGAATGACCCTATCTAAAACGACAGCTGGATGTGGCATAAGGCTGGACACTTGGGACTGAGAAGATTGGTGAGATTGGGTGAGCAAATGCAGACCCTTTAAAGCACAAATGCCTGGCACCCATTCCATGGGTCCCAACTCTCCAGGTTGAAGGAAATATTACTACAGCTATAACATGTACGGGAAACCTAGAGAACGGACCCACTGTGAATACGAAAGGTTTCTAAAACTCAACGAATAATCCCACTCCTGGTGCTCCGGTTGGATTTTCCATCTGCTTTACTATAAACCTCCCAACTTGGAGAGACAGCCCCTTTAACCTCCTGGTTCGCACAGGTTGCCAATTTGGCAGAGGATGAAAGGGAAGAGGGAGAACCAATGAGAGAGTAGCTGTTATGCATTTGGACGGGCACATATCACTGTAATTTCCCGGCAGGAAGAAGAATTAACCAAAGTCTCAGCCACCCACCGGGAACAAGTATAGGTCCTGAACCAAAATTTTGGACTTGCGGTCAGCTCACCAAAAAAGAGTTGAAAAATTGAGCTCAGGGGCAGAGCAATTCACATACTGGCCGAGTAATAAAGGACAACTATCGTCCAAAAATCTGTTGAGGGAAGGCAACGAGGCGGACTTGAAAGCGAGGCAGAACAGCAGGAAACAGATTTCAAGAGGTACGTTGGAATCGCCTTTAAAGCACAGGAAGAGGGGCACAACTTCGACAGTGATGCACTTGGCCAAAAAGGGCGTATGCGTTTTCTCCTGAATATATTCAGGAGAAAATGCATACGCCCTTTTTGGCCAAGCAAGCAAGCGGGCAATGCAAATCTGCACTACAAAGAAGTATCACTTCCCACCGGTCAAAAGGGACATCCACAAAATGTGTAAAATCCAGAAAGGCAAGACAGGCCCTGGAGAACAGGGAGCCTTGTTATGCTGATGGGCGGAATGTAAATTGCCAACTGCCTCTCTGGAGGAGTGCATTGTGTTCCCTAAAACAAGTAAAGAACAGAGCTACAGAGCCAAGGGCACTTCCAGTCTAGGGAATATACCTTGGGAAAACTGAAAATCAATAAGACAGAGCCACCACAAAATTTAGGTCTGCACTGCTTACAAGGACCTCTACTTGGGTACACCTTAAATATCCCAAGAAATATAAAAATGGTTCAAAAAATTGTGGTACTTACGTACGATGGAATATCCCTCAGCCATGAAATCAATGTGATAAGACCAGTAGCAGCAAAATGGGTGGATTCAGGTACGATGATTTTAAGTGAAATAAGTCTCACAGAAAAAGAAACTTATCAAAAGATATCACTTATTATGATCCTATAAACATGGCTACACTTGAACTGAGTTAGGAAAGAGAACAGTGTCTCACATTTAGAAAACACTCTTATGCCTGCTTAAGGGGAAGGAGAGGTGGGGTGATGCATAAAACCAGAGTTTGATATAAGCACACGTACCGTTCCAAAAACCAACTATGGAATAGACAAGACCTACACCTACCTCAGTGAAAGGGACTCAAAACACCATATTTCCTGCAGAGGAATATATCTGACTAGTAAGAATCTTAAAACCTATGTATTGATATGTCTCCGTAAGGGAATCAAGTGTGTCTAGACTGGCATAAACATGGCAGCGAGAATCAGCTCAAACCCACTATAAAAAGGAATTTCAAAAACAAAACAAAAAAACTGGGAAATTCTTTACAATTCCTTCAGGGTCTCTGATGAAACCTGGAATGACCCTATCTACAACGACAGCTGGATGTGGCATAAGGAGGGACACTTGGGACTGAGACGATTGGTGAGATTGGGTGAGCAAATGCAGCCCCTTTAAAGCACAAATGCTTGGCACCCATTCCATGAGTCCCAACTCTCCAGGTTGAAGGGAATATTACTACAGCTATAACATGTACGGGAAACCTAGAGAACGGACACACTGTGAATACGAAAGGTTTCTAAAACTCAACGAATAGTCCCTATCCTGGTGCTCCTATTTGACTTTCCATCTGCTTTACTATCAACCTCCCAACTTGGAGAGACAGCCCCTTTAACCTCCTGGTTCGCACAGGTTGCCAATTTGGCAGAGGATGAAAGGGAAGAGGGAGAACCAATGAGAGAGTAGCTGTTAGGCATTTGGACGGCACATATCACTGTAATTTCCCGGCAGGAAGAAGAATTAACCAAAGTCTCAGCCACCCCCCGGGAACCAGTATAGGTCCTGAACCAAAATTTTGGACTTGCGGTCAGCTCACCAAAAACGAGTTGAAAAATGGAGCTCAGGGGCACAGCAATTCACAAACTGGCCAAGTAATAAAGGACAACTATCGTCCAAAAATCTGTTGAGGAAAGGCAACGAGGCGGACTTGAAAGCGAGGCTGAATAGCAGGAAACAGATTTCAAGAGGTACGTTGGAATCGCATTTAAAGCACAGGAAGAGGGGCACAACTTCGACAATGATGCACTTGGCCAAAAAGGGCGTATGCGTTTTCTCCTGAATATATTCAGGAGAAAACGCATACGCCCTTTTTGGCCAAGCAAGCAAGCGGGCAATGCAAATCTGCACTACAAAGAAGTATCATTTCCCACCGGTCAAAAGGGACATCCACAAAATGTGTAAAAACCAGAAAGGCAAGACAGGCCCTGGAGAACAGGGAGCCTTGTTATGCTGATGCGCGGGATGTAAATTGCCAACTGCCTCTCTGGAGGAGTGCATTGTGTTCCCTAAAACAAGTAAACAACAGAGCTACAGAGCCAAGGGCACTTCCAGTCTAGGGAATATACCTTGGGAAAACTGAAAATCAATAAGACAGAGCCACCCCAAAATTTAGGGCTGCACTGCTTACAAGGACCTCAACTTGGGTACACCTTAAATATCCCAGGAAATATTAAAATGGTTCAAAAATTTGTGGTACTTACGTACGATGGAATATCCCTCAGCCGTGAAATCAATGTCATAAGACCAGTAGCAGCAAAATGGGTGGATTCAGGTACGATGATTCTAAGTGAAATAAGTCACACAGAAAAAGAAACTTATCATAAGATATCACTTATGAAGATCCTGTAAACATGGCTACACTTGAACTGAGTTAGGAAAGAGAACAGTGTCTCTCATTTATAAAAAACTCTTATGCCTGCTTAAGGGGTAAGGGGAGGTGGGGTGATGCATAAAACCAGAGTTTGATATAAGCACACGTACCGTTCCAAAAACAAACTATGGTATAGACAAGACCTACACCTTTCTCAGTGAAAGGGACTCAAAACACCATATTTCCCGCAGAGGAATATATCTGACTAGGAAGAATCTTAAAACCTATGTATTGATATGTCTCCGTAAGGGAATCAAGTGTGTCTAGACTGGCATAAACATGGCAGCGAGAATCAGCTCAAACCCACTATAAAAAGGAATTTCAAAAACAAAACAAAAAAACTGGGAAATTCTTTACAATTCCTTCAGGGTCTCTGATGAAACCTGGAATGACCCTATATACAACGACAGCTGGATGTGTCATAAGGAGGGACACTTGGGACTGAGACGATTGGTGAGATTGGGTGAGCAAATGCAGCCCCTTTAAAGCACAAATGCTTGGCACCCATTCCATGAGTCCCAACTCTCCAGGTTGAAGGGAATATTACTACAGCTATAACATGTACGGGAAACCTAGAGAACGGACACTCTTTGAATACGAAAGGTTTCTAAAACTCAAGAATAGTCCCTATCCTGGTGTTCCGGTTTGACATTCCATCTGCTTTACTATCAACTTCCCAACTTGGAGAGACAGCCCCTTTAACCTCCTGGTTCGCACAGGTTTCCAATTTGGCAGAGGATGAAAGGGAAGAGGGAGAACCAATGAGAGAGTAGCTGTTAGGCATTTGGACGGGCACATTTCACTGTAATTTCCCGGCAGGAAGAAGAATTAACCAAAGTCTCAGCCACCCACCGGGAACCAGTATACGTCCTGAACCAAAATTTTGGACTTGCGGTCAGCTCACCAAAAACGAGTTGAAAAATGGAGCTCAGGGGCACAGCAATTCACAAACTGGCCGAGTAATAAAGGACAACTATCGTCCAAAAATCTGTTGAGGGAAGGTAACGAGGCGGACTTCAAAGCGAGGCAGAATAGCAGGAAACAGATTTCAAGAGGTATGTTGGAATCGCCTTTAAAGCACAGGAAGAGGGGCACAACTTCGACAATGATGCACTTGGCCAAAAAGGGCGTATGCGTTTTCTCCTGAATATATTCAGGAGAAAACGCATACGCCCTTTTTGGCCAAGCAAGCAAGCGGGCAATGCAAATCTGCACTACAAAGATGTATCACTTCCCACCGGTCAAAAGGGACATCCACAAAATGTGTAAAAACCAGAAAGGCAAGACAGGCCCTGGAGTACAGGGAGCCTTGTTATGCTGATGGGCGGGATGTAAATTGCCAACTGCCTCTCTGGAGGAGTGCATTGTGTTCCCTAAAACAAGTAAACAACAGAGCTACAGAGCAAAGGGCACTTCCACTCTAGGGAATATAACTTGGGAAAACTGAAAATCAATAAGACAGAGCCACCCCAAAATTTAGGGCTGCACTGCTTACAAGGACCTCGCTTGGATACACCTTAAGTATCCCAGGAAATATAAAAATGGTTCAAAAAATTGTGGTACTTACGTACGATGGAATATCCCTCAGCCATGAAATCAATGTCATAAGACCAGTAGCAGCAAAATGGGTGGATTCAGGTACGATGAGTCTAAGTGAAATAAGTCACACAGAAAAAGATACTTATCATAAGATATCACTTATGAAGATCCTATAAACATGGCTACACTTGAACTGAGTTAGGAAAGAGAACAGTGTCTCATATTTAGAAAACACTCTTATGCCTGCTTAAGGTGGAAGGAGAGATGGGGTGATGCATAAAACCAGAGTTTGATATAAGCACAGGTACCGTTCCAAAAACCAACTATGGAATAGACTAGACCTACACCTACCTCAGTGAAAGGGACTCAAAACACCATATTTCCTGCAGAGGAATATATCTGAGTAGTAAGAATATTAAAACCTATGTATTGATATGTCTCCGTAAGGGAATCAAGTGTGTCTAGACTGGCATAAACATGGCAGCGAGAATCAGCTCAAACCCACTATAAAAAGGAATTTCAAAAACAAAACAAAAAAACTGGGAAATTCTTTACAATTCCTTCAGGGTCTCTGATGAAACCTGGAATGACCCTATATACAACGACAGCTGGATGTGTCATAAGTAGGGACACTTGGGACTGAGACGATTGGTGAGATTGGGTGAGCAAATGCAGCCCCTTTAAAGCACAAATGCTTGGCACCCATTCCATGAGTCCCAACTCTCCAGGTTGAAGGGAATATTACTACAGCTATAACATGTACGGGAAACCTAGAGAACGGACACACTGTGAATACGAAAGGTTTCTAAAACTCAACGAATAGTCCCTATCCTGGTGTTCCGGTTTGACTTTCCATCTGCTTTACTATCAACTTCCCAACTTGGAGAGACAGCCCCTTTAACCTCCTGGTTCGCACAGGTTGCCAATTTGGCATAGGATGAAAGGGAAGAGGGAGAACCAATGAGAGAGTAGCTGTTAGGCATTTGGACGGGCACATATCACTGTAATTTCCCAGCAGGAAGAAGAATTAACCAAAGTCTCAGCCACCCACCGGGAACCAGTATAGGTCCTGAACCAAAATTTTGGACTTGCGGTCAGCTCACCAAAAACGAGTTGAAAAATGGAGCTCAGGGGCACAGCAATTCACAAACTGGCCGAGTAATAAAGGACAACTATCGTCCAAAAATCTGTTCAGGGAAGGCAACGAGGCGGACTTGAAAGCGAGGCAGAATAGCAGGAAACAGATTTCAAGAGGTACAATGGAATCGCCTTTAAAGCACAGGAAGAGGAGCCCAACTTCGACAATGATGCACTTGGCCAAAAAGGGCGTATGCGTTTTCTCCTGAATATATTCAGGAGAAAACGCATACGCCCTTTTTCGCCAAGCAAGCAAGCGGGCAATGCAAATCTGCACTACTAAGATGTATCACTTCCCACCGGTCAAAAGGGACATCCACAAAATGTGTAAAAACCAGAAAGGCAAGACAGGCCCTGGAGAACAGGGAGCCTTGTTATGCTGATGGGCGGGATGTAAATTGCCAACTGCCTCTCTGGAGGAGTGCATTGTGTTCCCTAAACCAAGTAAACAACAGAGCTACAGAGCCAAGGGCACTTCCAGTCTAGGGAATATACCTTGGGAAAACTGAAAATCAATAAGACAGAGCCACCCCAAAATTTAGGGCTGCACTGCTTACAAGGACCTCGCTTGGATACACCTTAAGTATCCCAGGAAATATAAAAATGGTTCAAAAAATTGTGGTACTTACCTACGATGGAATATCCCTCAGCCATGAAATCAATGTCATAAGACCAGTAGCAGCAAAATGGGAGGATTCAGGTACGATGATTTTAAGTGAAATAAGTCACACAGAAAAAGAAACTTAACATAAGATATCACTTATGAAGATCCTGTAAACATGGCTACACTTGAACTGAGTTAGGAAAGAGAACAGTGTCTCACATTTAGAAAACACTCTTATGCCTGCTTAAGGGGGAAGGAGAGGTGGGGTGATGCATAAAACATGAGTTTGATATAAGCACACGTACCGTTCCAAAAACCAACTATGGAATAGACAAGACCTACACCTTCCTCAGTGAAAGGGACTCAAAACACCATATTTCCCGCAGAGGAATATATCTGACTAGTAAGAATCTTAAAACCTATGTATTGATATGTCTCCGTAAGGGAATCAAGTGTGTCTAGACAGGCATAAACATGGCAGCGAGAATCAGCTCAAACCCACTATAAAAAGGAATTTCAAAAACAAAACAAGAAAACTCGGAAATTCTTTACAATTCCTTCAGGGTCTCTGATGAAACCTGGAATGACCGTATCTACAACGACAGCTGGAGGTGGCATAAGGAGGGACACTTGGGACTGCGACGATTTGTGAGATTGGGTGAGCAAATGCAGACCCTTTAAAGCACAAATGCCTGGCACCCATTCCATGGGTCCCAACTCTCCAGGTTGAAGGGAATATTACTACAGCTATAACATGTATGGGAAACCTAGAGAATGGACACACTGTGAATACGAAAGGTTTCTAAAACTCAACGAATAGCCCCACTCCTGGTGCTCCGGTTTGACTTTCCATCAACTTTACTATCAACCGCCAAACTTGGAGAGACAGCCCCTTTAACCTCCTGGTTTGCACAGGTTGCCAATTTGGCAGAGGATGAAAGGGAAGAGGGAGAACCAATGAGAGAGTAGCTCTTAGGCATTTGGACGGGCACATATCACTCTAACTTCCCCGCAGGAAGAAGAATTAACCAAAGTCTCAGCCACACACCGGGAACCAGTATACGTCCTGAACCAAAATTTTGGACTTGCGGTCAGCTCACCAAAAACGAGTTGAAAAATGGAGCTCAGGGGCAGGGCAATTCACAAACTGGCTGAGTAATAAAGGACAACTATCGTCAAAAATCTGTTTTGGCAAGGCAACGAGGCGGACTTGAAAGCGAGGCAGAATAGCAGGAAACAGATTTCAAGAGCTATGTTGGAATCGCCTTTAAAGCACAGGAAGAGGTGCACAACTTCGACAATGATGCACTTGGCCAAAAAGGGCGTATGCGTTTTCTCCTGAATATATTCAGGACAAAATGCATACGCCCTTTTTGGCCAAGCAAGCAAGCGGGCAATGCAAATCTGCACTACAAAGAAGTATCACTTCCCACCGGTCAAAAGGGACATCCACAAAATGTGTAAAAACCAGAAAGGCAAGACAGGCCCTGGAGAACAGGGAGCCTTGTTATGCTGATGGGCGGGATGTAAATTGCCAACTGCCTCTCTGGAGGAGTGCACTGTGTTCCCTAAAACAAGTAAACAACAGAGCTACAGAGCCAAGGGCCCTTCCAGTCTAGGGAATATACCTTGGGAAAACTGAAAATCAATAAGACAGAGCCACCCCAAAATTTAGGGCTCCACTGCTTACAAGGACCTCAACTTGGATACACCTTAAGTATCCCGGGAAATATAAAAATGGTTCAAAAATTCTGGTACTTACGTACGATGGAATATCCCTCAGCCATGAAATCAATGTCATAAGACCAGTAGCAGCAAAATGGGTGGATTCAGGTACGATGATTCTAAGTGAAATAAGTCACACAGAAAAAGAAACTTATCATAAGATATCACTTATGAAGATCCTGTAAACATGGCTACACTTGAACTGAGTTAGGAAAGAGAACAGTATCTCATATTTAGAAAACATTCTTATGCCTGCTTAAAGTGGAATGAGAGGTGGGGTGATGCATAAAACCAGAGTTTGATATAAGGACAGGTACCGTTCCAAAAACCAACTATGGAATACACAAGACCTACTCCTTTCTCAGTGAAAGGGACTCAAAAACCCATATTTCCCGCAGAGGAATATATCTGACTAGTAAGAATCTTAAAACCTATGTATTGATATGTCTCCATAAGAGAATCAAGTGTGTCTAGAATGGCATAAACATGGCAGCGAGAATCAGCTCAAACCACTATAAAAAGGAATTTCAAAAACAAAACAAAAAAAACTGGGAAATTCTTTACAATTCCTTCAGGGTCTCTGATGAAACCTGGAATGACCCTATCTACAATGACAGCTGGATGTGGCATAAGGCTGGACACTTGGGACTGAGAGGATTGGTGAGATTGGGTGAGCAAATGCAGACCCTTTAAAGCACAAATGCCTGGCACCCATTCCATGGGTCCCAACTCTCCAGTTTGAATGGAATATTACTACAGCTATAACATGTACGGGAAACCTAGAGAACGAACACACTGTGAATACGAAAGGTTTCTAAAACTCAGCGAATAGTCCCTATCCTGGTGCTCCGTTTTGACTTTCCATCTGCTTTACTATCAACCTCCCAACTTGGAGAGAAAGCCCCTTTATCTCCTGGTTTGCACAGGTTGCCAATTTGGCAGAGGATGAAAGGGAAGAGGGAGAACCAATGAGAGAGTAGCTGTTAGGCATTTGGACGGGCACATATCACTCTAACTTCCCGGCAGGAAGAAGAATTAACCAACGTCTCAGCCACCCACCGGGAACCAGTATAGGTCCTGAACCAAAATTTTGGACTTGCGGTCAGCTCACCAAAAACGAGTTGAAAAATGGAGCTCAGGGGCACAGCAATTCACAAACTGGCCGAGTAATAAAGGACAACTATCGTCCAAAAATCTGTTGAGGGAAGGCAACGAGGCGGACTTGAAAGCGAGGCAGAATAGCAGGAAACAGATTTCAAGAGGTACGTTGGAATCGCCTTTAAAGCACAGGAAGAGTGGCACAACTTCGACAATGATGCACTTGCCCAAAAAGGGCGTATGCATTTTCTCCTGAATATATTCAGGAGAAAACGCATACGCCCTTTTTGGCCAAGCAAGCAAGCGGGCAATGCAAATCTGCACTACAAAGAAGTAT
Source organism: Hyperoodon ampullatus (assembly GCF_949752795.1). Classification (NCBI taxonomy): domain Eukaryota; kingdom Metazoa; phylum Chordata; class Mammalia; order Artiodactyla; family Ziphiidae; genus Hyperoodon; species Hyperoodon ampullatus. The sequence continues at coordinate 140,627 of NW_027640893.1, forward strand.
CACTTCCCACCGGTCAAAAGGGACATCCACAAAATGTGTAAAAACCAAAAAGGCAAGACAGGCCCTGGAGAACAGGCAGCCTTGTTATGCTGATGGGCGGCATGTAAATTGCCAACTGCCTCTCTGGAGGAGTGCATTGTGTTTCCTAAAACAAGTAAACAACAGAGCTACAGAGCCAAGGGCACTTCCAGTCTAGGGAATATACCTTGGGAAAATTGAAAATCAATAAGACAGAGCCACCCCAAAATTTAGGGCTGCACTGCTTACAAGGACCTCAACTTGGGTACACCTTAAATATCCCAGGAAATATAAAAATGGTTCAAAAAATTGTGGTACTTACGTAGGATGGAATATCCCTCAGCCATGAAATCAATGTCATAAGACCAGTAGCAGCAAAATGGGTGGATTCAGGTACGATGATTCTAAGTGAAATAAGTCACACAGAAAAAGAAACTTATCATAAGATATCACTTATGAAGATCCTGTAAACATGGCTACACTTGAACTGAGTTAGGAAAGAGAACAGTGTCTCACATTTAGAAAACACTCTTATGCCTGCTTAAGGGGGAAGGAGAGGTGGAGTGATGCATAAAACCAGAGTTTGATATAAGCACAGGTACCGTTCCAAAAACCAACTATGGAATAGACAAGACCTACACCTTCCTCAGTGAAAGGGACTCAAAACCCCATATTTCCCGCAGAGGAATATATCTGACTAGTAAGAACCTTAAAACCTATGTGTTGATATGTCTCCGTAAGGGAATCAAGTGTGTCTAGACTGGCATAAACATGGCAGCGAGAATCAGCTCAAACCCACTATAAAAAGGAATTTCAAAAACAAAACAAAAAAAATGGGAAATTCTTTACAATTCCTTCAGGGTCTCTGATGAAACCTGGAATGACCCTATCTACAACGACAGCTAGATGTGGCATAAGTAGGGGCACTTGGGACTGAGACGATTGGTGAGATTGGGTGAGCAAATGCAGACCCTTTAAAGCACAAATGCCTGGCACCCATTCCATGGGTACCAACTCTCCAGGTTGAAGGGAATATTACTACAGCTATACACGTAAGGGAAACCTAGAGAACGGACACACTGTGAATACGAAAGGTTTCTAAAACTCAACGAATAGTCCCTCTCCTGGTGATCCGGTTTGACTTTCCATCTGCTTTACTATCAACCTCCCAACTTGGAGAGACAACCCTTTTAACCTCCTGGTTCGCACAGGTTGCCAATTTGGCAGAGGATGAAAGGGAAGAGGGAGAACCAATGAGAGAGTAGCTGTTCGGCATTTGGACGGGCACATATCACTGTAATTTCCCGGCAGGAAGAAAAATTAACCAAAGTCTCAGCCACCCACCGGGAACCAGTATAGATCCTGAACCAAAATTTTGGACTTGCGGTCAGCTCACCAAAAACGAGTTGAAAAATGGAGCTCAGGGGCACAGCAATTCACAAACTGGCCGAGTAATAAAGGACAACTATCGTCCAAAAATCTGTTGAGGAAAGGCAACGAGGCGGACTTGAAAGCGAGGCAGACTAGCAGGAAACAGATTTCAAGAGGTATGTTGGAATCGCCTTTAAAGCACAGGAAGAGGGGCACAACTTCGACAATGATGCACTTGGCCAAAAAGGGCGTATGCGTTTTCTCCTGAATATATTCAGGAGAAAATGCATACGCCCTTTTTGGCCAAGCAAGCAAGCGGGCAATGCAAATCTGCACTACAAAGAAGTATCACTTCCCACTGGTCAAAAGGGACATCCACAAAATGTGTAAAAACCAGAAAGGCAAGACAGGCCCTGGAGAACAGGGAGCCTTGTTATGCTGATGGGTGGGATATAAATTGCCAACTGCCTCTCTGGAGGAGTGCACTGTGTTCCCTAAAACAAGTAAAGAACAGAGCTACAGAGCCAAGGGCACTTCCAGTCTAGGGAATATACCTTGGGAAAACTGAAAATCAATAAGACAGAGCCACCCCAAAATTTAGGGCTGCACTGCTTACAAGGACCTCAACTTGGATACACCTTAAGTATCCCAGGAAATATAAAAATGGTTCAAAAAATTGTGGTACTTACATACGATGGAATATCCCTCAGCCATGAAATCAATGTCATAAGACCAGTAGCAGCAAAATGGGTGGATTCAGGTACGATGATTCTAAGTGAAATAAGTCACACAGAAAAAGAAACTTATCATAAGATATCACTTATGAAGATCCTATAAACATGGCTACACTTGAACTGAGATAGGAAAGAGAACAGTGTCTCATATTTAGAAAACACTCTTATGCCTGCTTAAGGGGGAAGGAGAGGTGGGGTGATGCATAAAACCAGAGTTTGATATAAGCACAGGTACCGTTCCAAAAACCAACTATGGAATAGACAAAACCTACACCTTCCTCAGTGAAAGGGACTCAAAACACCATATTTCCCGCAGAGGAATATATCTGACTAGTAAGAATCTTAAAACCTATGTATTGATATGTCTCCGTAAGGGAATCAAGTGTGTCTAGACTGGCATAAACATGGCAGCGAGAATCAGCTCAAGCCCACTATAAAAAGGAATTTCAAAAACAAAACAAAAAAACTGGGAAATTCTTTACAATTCCTTCAGGGTCTCTGATGAAATCTGGAATGACCCTATCTACAACGACAGCTGGATGTGGCATAAGGCTGGACACTTGTGACTGAGAGAATTGGTGAGATTGGGTGAGCAAATGCAGACCCTTCAAAGCAATAATGCATGGCACCCATTCCATGGGTCCCAACTCTCCAGGTTGAAGGGAATATTAGTACAACTATAACATGTACGGGAAACCTAGAGAACGGACACACTGTGAATACGAAAGGTTTCTAAAACTCAACGAATAGTCCCTCTCCTGGTGCTCCGGTTTGACTTTCCATCTGCTTTACTATCAACCTCCCAACTTTGAGAGACAGCCCCTTTAACTTCCTGGTTCGCACAGGTTGCCAATTTGGCAGAGGATGAAAGGGAAGACGGAGAACCAATGAGAGAGTAGCTATTAGGCATTTGGACAGGCACATATCACTGTAATTTCCCGGCAGGAAGAAGAATTAACCAAAGTCTCAGACACCCACCGGGAACCAGTATAGGTCCTGAACCAAAATTTTGGACTTGCGGTCAGCTCACCAAAAACGAGTTGAAAAATGGAGGTCAGGGGCACAGCAATTCACAAACTGGCCGAGTAATAAAGGACAACTATCGTCCAAAAATCTGTTGAGGAAAAGCAACGAGGAGGACTTGAAAGCGAGGCAGAATCGCAGGAAACAGATTTCAAGAGATACGTTGGAATCGCCTTTAAAGCACAGGAAGATGGGCACAAATTCGACAATGATGCACTTGGCCAAAAAGGGCGTATAAGTTTTCTCCTGAATATATTCAGGAGAAAACGCATACGCCCTTTTTGGCCAAGCAAGCAAGCGGGCAATGCAAATCTGCACTACAAACATGTATCACTTCCCACCAGTCAAAAGGGATATCCACAAAATGTGTAAAAACCAGAAAGGAAAGACAGGCCCTGGAGAACAGGGAGCCTTGTTATGCTGATGGGCGGGATGTAAATTGCCAACTGCCTCTCTGGAAGAGTGCATTGTGTTCCCTAAAACAAGTAAACAACAGAGCTACAAAGCCAAGGGCACTTCCAGTCTAGGGAATATACCTTGGGAAAACTGAAAATCAATAAGACAGAGCCACCCCAAAATTTAGGGCTGCACTGCTTACAAGGACCTCAACTTGGGTACACCTTAAATATCCCAGGACATATAAAAATGGTTGAAAAAATTGTGGTACTTACGTACGATGGAATATCCCTCAGCCATGAAATCAATGTCACAAGACCAGTAGCAGCAAAATGGGAGGATTCAGGTTCGATGATTCTAAGTGAAATAAGTCACACAGAAAAAGAAACTTATCATAAGATATCACTTATGAAGATCCTATAAACATGGCTACACTTGAACTGAGTTAGGAAAGAGAACAGTGTCTCATATTTAGAAAACACTCTTATGCCTGCTTAAGGGGGAAGGAGAGGTGGGGTGATGCATAAAACCAGAGTTTGATATAAGCACAGGTACCGTTCCAAAAACCAACTATGGAATAGACAAGACCTACACCTTCCTCAGTGAAAGGGACTCAAAACCCCATATTTCCCGCAAAGGAATATATCTGACTAGTAAGAAACTTAAAACCTATGTATTGATATGTCTCCATAAGGGAATCAAGTGTGTCTAGACTGGCATATACATGGCAGCGACAATCACCTCAAACCAGTATAAAAAGGAATTTCAAAAACAAAACAAAAAAACTGGGAAATTCTTTACAATTCCTTCAGGGTCTCTGATGAAACCTGGAATGACCCTATGTACAACGACAGCTGGATGTGGCATAAGCCTGGACACATGGGACTTAGAGGATTGGTGAGACTGTGTGAGCAAATGCAGACCCTTTAAAGTACAAATGCCTGGCACCCATTCCATCGGTCCCAACTCTCTAGATTAAAGGGAATATTACTACAGCTATAACATGTACGGGAAACCTAGAGAACGGACACACTGTGAATACAAAAGTTTTCTGAAACTCAACGAATACTCCCGCTCCTGGTGCTCGGGTTTCACTTTCCATCTGCTTTACTATCAACCTCCCAACTTGGAGAGACAGCCCCTTTAACCTCCTGGTTCCCACAGGTTTCCAATTTGGCAGAGGATGAAAGGGAAGAGGGAGAACCAATGAGAGAGTAGCTGTTAGGCATTTGGACGGGCACATATCACTGTAATTTCCCGGCAGGAAGAAGAATTAACCAAAGTCTCAGCCATCCACCGGGAACCAGTATAGATACTGAACCAAAATTTTGGAATGCGGTCAGCTCACAGAAAACGAGTTGTAAAATGGAGCTCAGGGGCACAGCAATTCACAAACTAGCCGAGTAATAAAGGACAACTATCATCCAAAAATCAGTTGAGGGAAGGCAACGAGGCGGACTTGAAAGCGAGGCAGAATAGCAGGAAACAGATTTCAAGAGGTACGTTGGAATCGCCTTTAAAGCACAGGAAGAGGGGCACAACTTCGACAATGATGCACTTGGCCAAAACGGGCGTATGCGTTTTCTCCAGAATATATACAGGAGAAAATGCATACGCCCTTTTTGGCCAAGCAAGCAAGCGGGCAATGCAAATCTGCACTACAAAGAAGTATCACTTCCCACCGGTCAAAAGGGAAATCCACAAAATGTGTAAAATCCAGAAAGGCAAGACAGGCCCTGGAGAACATGGAGCCTTGTTATGCTGATGGGCGGGATGTAAACTGCCAACTGCCTCTCTGGAGGAGTGCATTGTGTTCCCTAAAACAGATAAACAACAGAGCTACAGAGCCAAGGGCACTTCAAGTGTAGGGAATATACCTTGGGAAAACTGAAAATCGATAAGACAGAGCCACCCCAAAATTTAGGGCTGCACTGCTTACCATGACCTCAACTTGTGTACACCTTAAATATCCCAGGAAATATAAAAATGGTTCAAAAAATTGTGGTACTTACGTACGATGGAATATCCCTCAGCCATGAAATCAATGTCATAAGACCAGTAGCAGCAAAATGGGTGGATTCAGGTACGATGATTCTAAGTGAAATATGTCACAGAGAAAAAGAAACTTATCATAAGATATCACTTATGAAGATCCTGTAAACATGGCTACACTTGAACTGAGTTAGGAAAGAGAACAGTGTCTCACATTTAGAAAACACGGTTATGCCTGCTTAAGGGGGAAGGAGAGGTGGGGTGATGCATAAAACCAGAGTTTGATAAAAGCACATGTACCGTTCCAAAAACCAAATATGTAATAGACAAGACCTACACATTCCTCAGTGAAAGGGACTCAAAACCCCATATTTCCCGCAGAGGAATATATCTGACTAGTAAGAATCTTAAAACCTATGTATTGATATGTCTCCGTAAGGGAATCAAGAGTGTCTAGACTGGCATAAACATGGCAGCGAGAATCAGCTCAAGCCCACTATAAAAAGGAATTTCAAAAACAAAACAAAAAAACTGGGAAATTCTTTACAATTCCTTCAGGGTCTCTGATGAAACCTGGAATGACCGTATCTACAACGACAGCTGGATGTGGCATAAGGAGGGACACTTGGGACTGAGACGATTGGTGAGATTGGGTGAGCAAATGCAGACCCTTTAAAGCACAAATGCCTGGCACCCATTCCATGGGTCCCAACTCTCCAGGTTGAAGGGAATATTACTACAGATATAACATGTACGGGAAACCTTGGGAACGGACACACTGTGAATACGAAAGGTTTCTAAAACTCAAGGAATAATCCCTCTCCTGGTGCTCCGGTTTGACTTTTCATCTGCTTTACTATCAACCTCCCATCTTGGAGAGGCAGCCCCTTTAACCTCCTCGTTCAAACAGGTTGCCAATTTGGCAGAGGATGAAAGGGAAGAGGGAGAACCAATGAGAGAATAGCTGTTAGGCATTTGGACGGGCACATATCACTCTAATTTCCTGGCCTGAAGAAGAATTAAGCAAAGTCTCAGCCACTCACCGGGAACCAGTATAACTCCTGAACCAAAATTTTGGAATGCGGTCAGCTCACAAAAAACGAGTTGAAAAATGGAACTCAGGGGCACAGCAATTCACAAACTGGCCGAGTAATAAAGGACAACTATCGTCCAAAAATCAGTTGAGGGAAGGCAACGAGGCGGACTTGAAACCGAGGCAGAATAGCAGGAAACAGATTTCAAGAGGTACGTTGGAATCGCCTTTTAAGCACTGGAAGAGAGGCACAACTTCGACAATGATGCACTTGGACAAAAAGGGCGTATGCGTTTTCTCCTGAATATATTCAGGAGGAAACGCATACGCCCTTTTTGGCCAAGCAAGCAAGCGGGCAATGCAAATCTGCACTACAAAGAAGTATCACTTCCCACCGTTCAAAAGGGACATCCACAAGATGTGTAAAAACCAGAAAGGCAAGACAGGCCCTGGAGAACAGGGAGCCTTGTTATGCTGATGGGGGGGATGTAACTTGCCAACTGCCTCTCTGGAAGAGTGCATTGTGTTCCCTAAAACAAGTAAAGAACAGAGATATAGAGCCAAGGGCACTTCCAGTCTAGGGAATATACCTTGGGAAAACTGAAAATCAATAAGCCAGAGCCACCCCAAAATTTAGGGCTGCACTGCTTACAAGGACCTCAACTTGGGTACACCTTAAATATCCCAGGAAATATAAAAATGGTTCAAAAAATTGTGGTACTTACGTACGATGGAATATCCCTCAGCCATGAAATCAATGTCATAAGACCAGTAGCAGCAAAATGGGTGGATTCAGGTACGATGATTCTAAGTGAAATAAGTCACACAGAAAAAGAAACTTATCATAAGATATCACTTATGAAGATCCTGTAAACATGGCTACACTTGAACTAAGTTAGGAAATAGAACAGAGTCTCACATTTAGGAAACACTCTTATGCTTGCTTAAGGGTGAAGGAGAGGTGGGGTGATGCATAAAACCAGAGTTTGATATAAGCACAGGTACCATTCCAAAAACCAACTATGGAATAGACAAGAGCTACACCTTCCTCAGTGAAAGGGACTCAAAACCCCATATTTCCCGCAGAGGAATATATCTGACTAGTAAGAATCTTAAAACCTATGTATTGATATGTCTCCGTAAGCGAATCAAGTGTGTCTAGACTGGCATAAACATGGCAGCGAGAATCAGCTCAAACGCACCATAAAAAGGAATTTCAAAAACTAAACAAAAAAACTCGGAAATTCTTTACAATTCCTTCAGGGTATCTGATGAAACCTGGAATGACCCTATCTACAACGACAGCTGGATGTGTCATAAGAATGGACACTTGGGACTGAGACGATTGGTGAGACTGGGTGAACAAATGCAGACCCTTTAAAGCACAAATGCCTGGCACCCACTCCATGGGTCCCAACTCTCCAGGTTGAAGGGAATATTACTACAGATATAACATATACGGGAAACCTAGAGAACGGACACACTGTGAATACGAAAGCTTTCTAAAACTCAACGAATAGTCCGTCTCCTGGTGCTCTGGTTTGATTTTCCATCTGCTTTACTATCAACCTCCCAACTTGGAGAGACAGCCCCTTTAACCTCCTGGTTCGCACAGGTTTCCAATTTGGCAGAGGATGAAAGGGAAGAGGGAGAACCAATGAGAGAGTAGCTGTTAGGCATTTGGACGGGCACATATCACACTAACTTCCCAGCAGAAAGAAGAATTAACCAAAGTCTCAGCCCCCCAACGGTAACCAGCATAGGCCCTGAACCAAAATTTTGGACATGCGGTCAGCTCACAAAAAACGAGTGGATAAATGGAGCTCAGGGGCACAGCAATTCACACACTGGCCGAGTAATAAAGGACAACTATCGTCCAAAAATCTGTTGAGGGAAGGCAACGAGGTGGATTTGAAAGCGAGGCAGAATAGCAGGAATTAGATTTCAAGAGGTACGTTGGAATCGCCCTTAAAGCACAGGAAGAGGGGCACAACTTCGACAATGATGCACTTGGCCAAAAAGGGCGTATGCGTTTTCTCCTGAATATATTCAGGAGAAAACGCATACACCCTATTTTGCCAAGCAAGCAAGCGGGCAATGCAAATCTGCACTACAAAGAAGTATCACTTCCCACCGGTCAAAATGGACATCCACAAAATGTGTAAAAACCAGAAATGTAAGACAGGCCCTGGAGAACAGGGAGCCTTGTTATGCTGATGGGCGGGATGTACGTTGCCATCTGCCTCTCTGGAGGAGTGCATTGTGTTCCCTAAAACAAGTAAACATCAGATCATCAGAGCCATGGGCACTTCCAGTCTAGGGAATATACCTTGGGAAAACTGAAAATCAATAATACAGGGCCACCCCAAAATTTAGGGCTGCACTGCTTACAAGGACCTCCACTTGGGTACACCTTAAATATCCCAGGAAATATAAAAATGGTTCAAAAAATTGTGGTACTTATGTACGATGGAATATCCCTCAGCCATGCAATCAATGGCATAAGACCAGTAGCAGCAAAATGGGTGGATTCAGGTACGATGATTCTAAGTGAAATAAGTCACACAGAAAAAGAAACTTATATTAAGATATCACTTATGAATATCCTGTAAACATGGCTACACTTGAACTCAGTTAGGAAAGAGAACAGAGTCTCACCTTTGGAAAACACTCTTATGCCTGCTTAAGGGGGAAGGAGAGGTGGGGTGATGCATAAAACCAGAGTTTGATATAAGCACAGGTACCGTTCCAAAAACCATCTATGGAATAGACAAGACCTACACCTTCCTCAGTGAAAGGGACTTGAGGCATATGTGAGTAACCGTGAGCTGAGCCCCAGGCCAGCTGCTACTGAACTTTTCCCACCCTTTCCAGGTAAAACACCTGAATATGTACAAGCGCTTGAAAGCTTAGAGGAAGGGCCGTGGAGCCACAACAGCGACAGCACGCCGGCCAACATGATGCCTGCAGGCCAGCCAGGATGGTCCTGTCCCTGGGCGCTCTTCTGGAAGCTTTCCATTGCCTTGCCTGAGATACCCCTCCTGTCCCTGCCCCCACTGCTTTTTTCCTTCCTCACCTCTGTCTGGAGAGAAATTCCCACAGAACTTGTGGGTGATACATCTTCCTGTTTACACGTGGCATCCTGGCAACTCCTGCAGAAAGTCCAGCAGAGACCCACTCACACCGGGCCACCCACAAAACCGTGGCCCCACACTCCCTCCCACCAGCACAGCCCGGAGACTGCTGACGCGTCAGAGAACATGGAGTCAGGCACAGCTTCAGGGGCTATTGCTGCCTGCAGTGCTGTTTATATTGACCTCAACCCAGGCACACCAGGGGAGGGCCGGCCGGCAGGGTCAGGCTACCCAGGTCAGCTAATCCTCAGCCCTCAGGGAATCACATTGTTGAAAATGGACCTCGCTAAGGCAGAATAGAAGCCAAGGAATAGAAGGAAACAATGCCATTTGCAGCACCGTAGGTGTGTCTAGAGGTAATCACGTGACTTGTAGTAAGTCAGAAAATGAAAGACACATATCATATCATATCTCTTATAGGTGTGACCAAAAAATGGATACCAGGGCAGATATTTCCACGGAGAAGGGCAATCACAGATTCATTCAACAAACTTATGGTTCACCAATGGAAAGGTGTGAGGATTGGTTTCATTATGATATTGGGGTTAACAGACATATACAAACACAGGTGACATATATAATCACCGAAGACCTACAGAATACCAAGAGAAGACTACTCAACATTCTGTCATAAGGTACATGGGAAAAGGATCCCAGGAAGAACAGACATATGTATATGTGTAAAAGAACCACATCTTCCACACCTACAACAAGCCAAACATTGTAATCAAATTTGATGTAATAAAAAATAAAAAATTAAATTAAAAACACGAACAAGAAGTAGTGAGACAAACTTGAGGGGCTTTCTCCTGGCACATTGCATTCTAAATTCCAATCTAAAACAGGACGTCCATTGAGGCTCTGTTGCCCTAGTAAAGAGATTTGGTAAGGGAGAACTGCTGCCACCTTGTGGCCGTTTCACACAACAGCAGCTTTAATCCCAGCGCTAATGGTCTGTTGATATTCAAAATCATTGCAGGCCTGTAAATGACACCTGCCCTGAAAACTAATCCTGGGTTCATATATCGACCAAAAAATTCAAAGGACGTCCATATTTTAAAACGACAGTTTCAAAAGGCATATTTTACACACATTAGTGTTCTGCTTCTTTTTCTTTCTTTCTGTTTTTGTTAAAAAAACGGGAATGGCAAAAAGCATCCCTCAGAATGGGCGAAAATATTTGCAAACGAATCAATGGACAAAGGATTAATCTCCAATATATATAAAGAGCTCATGCAGCTTAATATTAAAAAAACAAACAACCCAATACAAAAATGGGCAGAAGATCTAAAGAGACGTTACTTCAAAGAAGACACAGAGACGGCAAAGACGCACATGAAAAGCTGCTCAACATCACTAATTATTCGAGAAATGCAAATCAAAACTACAATGAGGTATCACCTCACACCTGTTAGAATCGGCATCATCAGAAAATCTACAATCAACGAATTCTGGGGAGGGTGTGGACAAAAGGATCCCTCTTCCACTAGTGGTGGAAATGTAAATTGATACAGTCACGATGGAGAACAGTATGGAGTTTCCTTAAAAAAACTAGAAATACAATAACCATATGATCCAGCAATCCCACTTCTGGGCATATACCCAGAGAAAACCATAAATCAAAAAGGCACATTCACCACAATGCTCATTTCAGCACTATTTACTATAGCCAGTTAATGGAAGCAACCTAAATACCCACAGACAGACGAATGGATAAAGATGTGGTACATATATGAAATGGAATATTACTCAGCCATAAGAAGGAATGAAAGTGGGTCATTTGTAGAGACGTCGATGGTTCTAGAGACTGTCATACAGAATGAAGTAAGTCAGAAAGAGAAAAACAAATATTGTATATTAATGCATATATGTGGAACCTAGAAAAATGGTACAGATGAACTGGTTTGCAGGGAAGAAATAGAGACACAGAGGTAGAGAACACACGTATGGACACCAAGTGTGGGAAGCCATGGGTTGGTGGTGGTGGGATGAGTTTGGAGATTGGGATTGACCTGTATACATGTATATGCATAAAATACGTAACTAATAATAACCTGCTGTATAAAAAAATAAATAAAATTAAATTTCAAAATTTTTAAAAATAAAATTTAAAAATAAAACAGAAAAAAGTCCTTCCCTTCACACAGATGTATTTATATGAATGAATTATTTCCATGCTTATATCTATAAATACATAAAAGAGGAATAAAATCTAACTTGAACCAAAAAAGAAAAAAAAAAACCTTAACCCTCCAGTTAAACAGAGGAAAACACTATCAGGGCACTTGCTCCAGCGGTAAACAATTCTGAAATTGGTGAGGGGTGGGGAATCATCTCCCATACAGCCAGCAGCCCACTTCTATGAAAAGAGCGTCCTCATTGCAATGGTGGGGGCCATTCCGAGGCATCTGTGAGTAACCGTGACCAGAGCCACAGGCCAGATACCTTTGAACTTTTCCCACCCTTCCGAGGTAAAACACCTGAATATGTACAAGGGCTTGAGAGCCTAGAGGAAGGGCCTTGGAGCCACACCAGCAACAGCATGCAGGCCAACTTGGTGCCTGCAGGCCAGCCAGGATGGTCCTGGCCCTGGGCGCTCTTCTGGAAGCTTTCCATTGCCTTGCCTGAGATAACCCTCCTGTCCCGGCCCCCAATGATTTTTTCCTTTCACCTCTGTCCGGAGAGAAATTCCAGCGGAAGGTATGGGTGCCACATCCTCTTCTTTACAGGTGGCAGTCTGGCAACTCCTGCAGAACGTCCAGCAGAGACCCACTCACACAGGGTCACCCACAAAGCCGTGGCCCCTCACTGCCTCCCACCAGCACAGACCCGAGACTGCTGACGGGGCAGAGAATATGGAGTCAGGCACAGCTTCAGGGGCTATTGCTGCCTGCAGCGCTGTTTATATTGACCTCAACCCAGGCACACCTGGGGAGGGCCGGCCGGCAGGGTCAGGCTACCCAGGTCAGATAATCCTCAGCCCTCAGGGAACCACATTGTTGAAAATGGACCTCGCTAAGGCAGAATAGAAGCCAAGGAATAAAAGGACACAATGCCATTTGCAGCCCCGTAGGTGTGTCTACAGGTAATCACGTGAATTGTAGTAAGTCAGAAAGTGAAGGACACATATCATATCATATCTCTTATAGGTGTGACCGAAAAATGGATACCAGGGCAGATATTTCCATGGAGTAGGGCAATCACAGATTCATTCAACAAACTTATGGTTCACTAATGGAAAGGTGTGAGGATTGGTTTCATTATGATATTGGGGTTAACAGACATATACAAACACAGGTGAAATATATAATCACCGAAGACCTACAGAATACCAAGAGAAGACTACTCAACATTCTGTCATAAGGTACATGGGAAAAGGATCCCAGGAAGAACTGACATATGTATATGTGTAAAAGAACCACATCTTCCACACCTACAACTAGCCAAACATTGTAATCAAATTTGCTGTAATAAAAAGTAAAAAAAATTAAATTAAAAACACGAACAATAAGTAGTGAGACAAACTTGAGGGGCTTTCTCCTGGCACATTCCATTCTAAATTACAATCTAGAACACGACTTCCATTGACGCTCTGTTGCCCCAGTAACCAGATCTGGTAAGGGAGAACTGCTGCCACCTTGTGGCCGTTTCACACAACAGCAGCTTTAATCCCAGCGCTAATGGTCAGTTGATATTCAAAATCATTGCAGGCCTGTAAATGACACCTGCCCTGAAAACAAATCCTGGGTTCATGTATCGACCAAAAAATTCAAAGGACGTCCACATTTCAAAACGACAGTTTCAAAAGGCATATTTTACACACATTAGTGTTCTGCTTCTTTTTCTTTCTTTCTGTTTTTGTTAAAAAAACGGGAATGGCAAAAAGCATCCCTCAGAATGGGCGAAAATATTTGCAAACGAATCAATGGACAAAGGTTTAATCTCCAATATATATAAAGAGCTCATGCAGCTTAATATTAAAAAAACAAACAACCCAATACAAAAATGGGCAGAAGATCTACAGAGACGTTTCTTCAAAGAAGACACAGAGATGGCCAAGACACACATGAAAAGCTGCTCAACATCACTAATTATTAGAGAAATGCAAATCAAAATTACAGTGAGGTATCACCTCACACCTGTTAGAATCGGCATCATCAGAAAATCTACAAACAACGAATTCTGGGGAGGGTGTGGACAAAAGGATCCCTCTTCCACTATTGGTAGAAATGTAAATTGATACAGTCACGATGGAGAACAGTATGGAGTTTCCTTTAAAAACCTAGAAATACAATTAACATATGATCCAGCAATCCCACTTCTGGGCATATACCCAGAGAAAACCATAAATCAAAAAGGCACATTCACCACAAGGGTCATTTCAGCACTATTTACGATAGCCAGGTAATGGAAGCAACCTAAATCCCCACAGACAGACGAATGGATAAAGATGTGGTACATATATAAAATGGAATATTACTCAGCCATAAGAAGGAATGAAACTGGGTCATTTGTAGAGACGTCGATGGATCTAGAGACTGTCATACAGAATGAAGTAAGTCAGAAAGAGAAAAACAAATATTGTATATTAATGCATATATGTGGAACCTAGAAAAATGGTACAGATGAACTGGTTTGCAGGGAAGAAAGAGAGACACAGAGGTAGAGAACACACGTATGGACACCAAGTGTGGGAAGCCATGGGGAGGTGGTGTTGGGATGAGTTGGGAGATTGGGATTGACCTGTATACATGTATATGCATAAAATACATAACTAATAATAACCTGCTGTATAAAAAAATAAATAAAATTAAATTTCAAAATTTTTAAAAATAAAACTTAAAAATAAAACAGAAAAAAGTTCTTCCCTTCACACAGATGTATTTATATGAATGAATTATTTCCATGCTTATATCTCTAAATACATAAAAGAGGAATAAAATCTAACTTGAACCAAAAAAGAAAAAAAAAACCTGAACCCACGAGTTAGACAGAGGAAAACCCTATCAGGGCACTTGCTCCAGCAGTAAACAATTCTGAAATTGGTCAGAGGTGGGGAATCATCTCCAATAGAGCCAGCTGCCCACTCCTACGCAAGGAGCGTCCTCATTGCAAAGCGGGGGGCCATGCCGAGGCATCTGTGAGTAACCGTGAGCTGAGCCCCAGGCCAGCTGCTGTTGAACTTTTCCCACCCTTCCCAGGTAAAACACCTGAATATGTACAAGGGCTTGAAAGCCTAGAGGAAGGGGCGTGGAGCCACACCAGCGACAGCACGCAGGCCAACTTGGTGCCTGCAGGCCAGCCAGGATGGTCCTGGCCCTGGGCGCTCTTCTGGAAGCTTTCCATTGCCCTGCCTGAGATACCCCACCTGTCCCGGCCCCCACTGCTTTTTTCCTTGCTCACATCTGTCCGGAGAGAAATTCCAGCGGAAGGTATGGGTGACACATCCTCTTCTTTACAAGTGGAAGCCTGGCAACTCCTGCAGAAAGTTCAGCAGAGACCCACTCACACCGGGCCACCCACAAAGCCGTGACCCCTCACTCCCTCCCACCACCACAGCCCCGAGACTGCTGACTGGGCAGAGAATGTGGAGTCAGGCACAGCTTCAGAGGCTATTGCTGCCTGCAGTGCTGTTTATATTGACCTCAACCCAGGCACACCTGGGGAGGGCCGGCCGGCAGGGTCAGGCTACCCAGGTCAGCTAATCCTCAGCCCTCAGGGAATCACATTGTTGAAAATGGACCTCGCTAAGGCAGAATAGAAGCCAAGGAATAAAAGGACACAATGCCATTTGCAGCACCGTAGGTGTGTCTAGAGGTAATCACATGAATTGTAGTAAGTCAGAAAGTGAAAGACACATATCATATCATATCTCTTATAGGTGTGACCGAAAAATGGATACCAGGGCAGATATTTCCACGGAGTAGGGCAATCACAGATTCATTCAACAAACTTATGGTTCACCAATGGAAAGGTGTGAGGATTGGTTTCATTATGATATTGGGGTTAACAGACATATACAAACACAGGTGACATATATAATCACCGAAGACCTACAGAATACCAAGAGAAGACTACTCAACATTCTGTCATAAGGTACATGGGAAACGGATCCCAGGAAGAACTGACATATGTATATGTGCAAAAGAACCACATCTTCCACACCTACAACTAGCCAAACATTGTAATCAAATTTGCTGTAATAAAAGATAAAAAAAATTAAATTAAAAACACGAACAATAAGTAGTGAGACAAACTTGAGGGGCTTTCTCCTGGCACATTCCATTCTAAATTCCAATCTAGAACACGACTTCCATTGACGCTCTGTTGCCCCAGTAACCAGATCTGGTAAGGGAGAACTGCTGCCACCTTGTGGCCATTTCACACAACAGCAGCTTTAATCCCAGCGCTAATGGTCAGTTGATATTCAAAATCATTGCAGGCCTGTAAATGACACCTGCCCTGAAAACAAATCCTGGGTTCATGTATCGACCAAAAAATTCAAAGGACGTCCACATTTCAAAACGACAGTTTCAAAAGGCATATTTTACACACATTAGTGTTCTGCTTCTTTTTCTTTCTTTCTGTTTTTGTTAAAAAAACGGGAATGGCAAAAAGCATCCCTCAGAATGGGCGAAAATATTTGCAAACGAATCAATGGACAAAGGTTTAATCTCCAATATATATAAAGAGCTCATGCAGCTTAATATTAAAAAAACAAACAACCCAATACAAAAATGGGCAGAAGATCTACAGAGACGTTTCTTCAAAGAAGACACAGAGATGGCCAAGACACACATGAAAAGCTGCTCAACATCACTAATTATTAGAGAAATGCAAATCAAAACTACAGTGAGGTATCACCTCACACGTGTTAGAATCGGCATCATCAGAAAATCTACAAACAACGAATTCTGGGGAGGGTGTGGACAAAAGGATCCCTCTTCCACTATTGGTAGAAATGTAAATTGATACAGTCACGATGGAGAACAGTATGGAGTTTCCTTTAAAAAGCTAGTAATAGAATTAACATATGATCCAGCAATCCCACTTCTGGGCATATACCCAGAGAAAACCATAAATCAAAAAGGCACATTCACCACAAGGGTCATTTCAGCACTATTTACGATAGCCAGGTAATGGAAGCAACCTAAATACCCACAGACAGACGAATGGATAAAGATGTGGTACATATATAAAATGGAATATTACTCAGCCATAAGAAGGAATGAAACTGGGTCATTTGTAGAGACGTCGATGGATCTAGAGACTGTCATACAGAATGAAGTAAGTCAGAAAGAGA
Organism: Hyperoodon ampullatus; assembly: GCF_949752795.1. Taxonomy (NCBI): domain Eukaryota; kingdom Metazoa; phylum Chordata; class Mammalia; order Artiodactyla; family Ziphiidae; genus Hyperoodon; species Hyperoodon ampullatus. Next base: position 157,631 of record NW_027640893.1, read on the forward strand.
AAAACAAATATTGTATATTAATGTATATATGTGGAACCTAGAAAAAGGGTACAGATGAACTGGTTTGCAGGGAAGAAAGAGAGACACAGAGGTAGAGAACACACGTATGGACACCAAGTGTGGGAAGCCATGGGGAGGTGGTGTTGGGATGAGTTGGGAGATTGGGATTGACCTGTATACATGTATATGCATAAAATACATAACTAATAATAACCTGCTGTATAAAAAAATAAATAAAATTAAATTTCAAAATTTTTAAAAATAAAACTTAAAAATAAAACAGAAAAAAGTTCTTCCCTTCACACAGATGTATTTATATGAATGAATTATTTCCATGCTTATATCTATAAATACATAAAAGAGGAATAAAATCTAACTTGAACCAAAAAAGAAAAAAAAAAACCTGAACCCACGAGTTAGACAGAGGAAAACACTATCTGGGCACTTGCTCCAGCGGTAAACAATTCTGAAATTGGTCAGAGGTGGGGAATCATCTCCAATAGAGCCAGCTGCCCACTCCTACGCAAGGAGCGTCCTCATTGCAAAGCGGGGGGCCATGCCGAGGCATCTGTGAGTAACCGTGAGCTGAGCCCCAGGCCAGCTGCTGTTGAACTTTTCCCACCCTTCCCAGGTAAAACACCTGAATATGTACAAGGGCTTGAAAGCCTAGAGGAAGGGGCGTGGAGCCACACCAGCGACAGCACGCAGGCCAACTTGGTGCCTGCAGGCCAGCCAGGATGGTCCTGGCCCTGGGCGCTCTTCTGGAAGCTTTCCATTGCCCTGCCTGAGATACCCCACCTGTCCCGGCCCCCACTGCTTTTTTCCTTGCTCACATCTGTCCGGAGAGAAATTCCAGCGGAAGGTATGGGTGACACATCCTCTTCTTTACAAGTGGAAGCCTGGCAACTCCTGCAGAAAGTTCAGCAGAGACCCACTCACACCGGGCCACCCACAAAGCCGTGACCCCTCACTCCCTCCCACCAGCACAGCCCCGAGACTGCTGACTGGGCAGAGAATATGGAGTCAGGCACAGCTTCAGGGGCTATTGCTGCCTGCAGTGCTGTTTATATTGACCTCAACCCAGGCACACCTGGGGAGGGCCGGCCGGCAGGGTCAGGCTGCCCAGGTCAGCTAATCCTCAGCCCTCAGGGAATCACATTGTTGAAAATGGACCTCGCTAAGGCAGAATAGAAGCCAAGGAATAAAAGGACACAATGCCATTTGCAGCACCGTAGGTGTGTCTAGAGGTAATCACGTGAATTGTAGTAAGTCAGAAAGTGAAAGACACATATCATATCATATCTCTTATAGGTGTGACCGAAAAATGGATACCAGGGCAGATATTTCCACGGAGTAGGGCAATCACAGATTCATTCAACAAACTTATGGTTCACCAATGGAAAGGTGTGAGGATTGGTTTCATTATGATATTGGGGTTAACAGACATATACAAACACAGGTGACATATATAATCACCGAAGACCTACAGAATACCAAGAGAAGACTACTCAACATTCTGTCATAAGGTACATGGGAAAAGGATCCCAGGAAGAACTGACATATGTATATGTGTAAAAGAACCACATCTTCCACACCTACAACTAGCCAAACATTGTAATCAAATTTGCTGTAATAAAAGATAAAAAAAATTAAATTAAAAACACGAACAATAAGTAGTGAGACAAACTTGAGGGGCTTTCTCCTGGCACATTCCATTCTAAATTACAATCTAGAACACGACTTCCATTGACGCTCTGTTGCCCCAGTAACCAGATCTGGTAAGGGAGAACTGCTGCCACCTTGTGGCCGTTTCACACAACAGCAGCTTTAATCCCAGCGCTAATGGTCAGTTGATATTCAAAATCATTGCAGGCCTGTAAATGACACCTGCCCTGAAAACAAATCCTGGGTTCATGTATCGACCAAAAAATTCAAAGGACGTCCACATTTCAAAACGACAGTTTCAAAAGGCATATTTTACACACATTAGTGTTCTGCTTCTTTTTCTTTCTTTCTGTTTTTGTTAAAAAAACGGGAATGGCAAAAAGCATCCCTCAGAATGGGCGAAAATATTTGCAAACGAATCAATGGACAAAGGTTTAATCTCCAATATATATAAAGAGCTCATGCAGCTTAATATTAAAAAAACAAACAACCCAATACAAAAATGGGCAGAAGATCTACAGAGACGTTTCTTCAAAGAAGACACAGAGATGGCCAAGACACACATGAAAAGCTGCTCAACATCACTAATTATTAGAGAAATGCAAATCAAAACTACAGTGAGGTATCACCTCACACCTGTTAGAATCGGCATCATCAGAAAATCTACAAACAACGAATTCTGGGGAGGGTGTGGACAAAAGGATCCCTCTTCCACTATTGGTAGAAATGTAAATTGATACAGTCACGATGGAGAACAGTATGGAGTTTCCTTTAAAAACCTAGAAATACAATTAACATATGATCCAGCAATCCCACTTCTGGGCATATACCCAGAGAAAACCATAAATCAAAAAGGCACATTCACCACAAGGGTCATTTCAGCACTATTTACGATAGCCAGGTAATGGAAGCAACCTAAATCCCCACAGACAGACGAATGGATAAAGATGTGGTACATATATAAAATGGAATATTACTCAGCCATAAGAAGGAATGAAACTGGGTCATTTGTAGAGACGTCGATGGATCTAGAGACTGTCATACAGAATGAAGTAAGTCAGAAAGAGAAAAACAAATATTGTATATTAATGCATATATGTGGAACCTAGAAAAATGGTACAGATGAACTGGTTTGCAGGGAAGAAAGAGAGACACAGAGGTAGAGAACACACGTATGGACACCAAGTGTGGGAAGCCATGGGGAGGTGGTGTTGGGATGAGTTGGGAGATTGGGATTGACCTGTATACATGTATATGCATAAAATACATAACTAATAATAACCTGCTGTATAAAAAAATAAATAAAATTAAATTTCAAAATTTTTAAAAATAAAACTTAAAAATAAAACAGAAAAAAGTTCTTCCCTTCACACAGATGTATTTATATGAATGAATTATTTCCATGCTTATATCTCTAAATACATAAAAGAGGAATAAAATCTAACTTGAACCAAAAAAGAAAAAAAAAACCTGAACCCACGAGTTAGACAGAGGAAAACCCTATCAGGGCACTTGCTCCAGCAGTAAACAATTCTGAAATTGGTCAGAGGTGGGGAATCATCTCCAATAGAGCCAGCTGCCCACTCCTACGCAAGGAGCGTCCTCATTGCAAAGCGGGGGGCCATGCCGAGGCATCTGTGAGTAACCGTGAGCTGAGCCCCAGGCCAGCTGCTGTTGAACTTTTCCCACCCTTCCCAGGTAAAACACCTGAATATGTACAAGGGCTTGAAAGCCTAGAGGAAGGGGCGTGGAGCCACACCAGCGACAGCACGCAGGCCAACTTGGTGCCTGCAGGCCAGCCAGGATGGTCCTGGCCCTGGGCGCTCTTCTGGAAGCTTTCCATTGCCCTGCCTGAGATACCCCACCTGTCCCGGCCCCCACTGCTTTTTTCCTTGCTCACATCTGTCCGGAGAGAAATTCCAGCGGAAGGTATGGGTGACACATCCTCTTCTTTACAAGTGGAAGCCTGGCAACTCCTGCAGAAAGTTCAGCAGAGACCCACTCACACCTGGCCACCCACAAAGCCGTGACCCCTCACTCCCTCCCACCAGCACAGCCCCGAGACTGCTGACTGGGCAGAGAATATGGCGTCAGGCAGAGTTTCAGGGGTTATTGCTGCCTGCAGTGCTGTTTATATTGACCTCAACCCAGGCACACCTGGGGAGGGCCGGCCGGCAGGGTCAGGCTACACAGGTCAGCTAATCCTCAGCCCTCAGGGAATCACATTGTTGAAAATGGACCTCGCTAAGGCAGAATAGAAGCCAAGGAATAAAAGGACACAATGCCATTTGCAGCACCGTATGTGTGTCTAGAGGTATTCACGTGAATTGTAGTAAGTTCAGAAAGTGAAAGACACATATCATATCATATCTCTTATAGGTGTGACCGAAAAATGGATACCAGGGCAGATATTTCCACGGAGAAGGGCAATCAGAGATTCATTAAACAAACTTATGGTTCACCAAAGGAAAGGTGTGAGGATTGGTTTCATTATGATATTGGGGTTAACAGACATATACAAACACAGGTGACATATATAATCACCGAAGACCTACAGAATATCAAGAGAAGACTACTCAACATTCTGTCATAAGGTACATGGGAAAAGGATCCCAGGAAGAACTGGCATATGTATATGTGTAAAAGAACCACATCTTCCACACCTACAACAAGCCAAACATTGTAATCAAATTTGCTGTAATAAAAAAATAAAAAATTAAATTAAAAACACGAACAAGATGTAGTGAGACAAACTTGAGGGGCTTTCTCCTGGCACATTCCATTCTAAATTCCAATCTAGAACACGACTTCCATTGAGGCTCTGTTGCCCCAGTAAGCAGATTTGGTAAGGGAGAGCTGCTGCCACCTTGTGGCCGTTTCACACAACAGCAGCTTTAATCCCAGCGCTAATGGTCAGTTGATATTCAAAATCATTGGAGGCCTGTAAATGACACCTGCCCTGAAAACAAATCCTCGGTTCATATATCAACCAAAAATTTCAAAGGACGTCCATATTTCAAAACGACAGTTTCAAAAGGCATATTTTACACACATTAGTGTTCTGCTTCTTTTTCTTTCTTTCTTTTTTTGTTAAAAAAACGGAATGGCAAAAAGCATCCCTCAGAATGGGCGAAAATATTTGCAAACGAATCAATGGACAAAGGTTTAATCTCCAATATATATAAAGAGCTCATGCAGCTTAATATTAAAAAAAAACAAACAACCCAATACAAAAATGGGCAGAAGATCTAAAGAGACGTTTCTTCAAAGAAGACACAGAGATGGCCAAGACGCACATGAAAAGCTGCTCAACATCACTAATAATTCGAGAAATGCAAATCAAAACTACAATGAGGTATCACCTCACACGTGTTAGAATCGGCATCATCAGAAAATCTACAAACAACGAATTCTGGGGAGGGTGTGGACAAAAGGATCCCTCTTCCACTATTGGTGGAAATGTAAATTGATACAGTCACTATGGAGAACAATATGGAGTTTCCTTTAAAAAAGCTAGTAATAGAATTACCATATGATCCAGCAATCCCACTTCTGGGCATATACCCAGAGAAAACCATAAATCAAAAAGGCACATTCACCACAATGCTCATTTCAGCACTATTTACAATAGCCAGGTAATGGAAGCAACATGAATACCCACAGACAGACGAATGGATAAAGATGTGGTACATATATAAAATGGAATATTACTCAGCCATAAGAAGGAATGAAACTGGGTCATTTGTAGAGACGTCGATGGATCTAGAGACTGTCATACAGAATGAGGTAAGTCAGAAAGAGACAAACAAATATTGTATATTAATGCATATATGTGGACCCTAGAAAAATGGAACAGATGAACTGGTTTGCAGGGAAGAAATAGAGACACAGAGGTAGAGAACACACGTATGGACACCAAGTGTGGGAAGCCATGGGGAGGTGGTGTTGGGATGAGTTGGGAGATTGGGATTGACCTGTATACATGTATATGCATAAAATACATAACTAATAATAACCTGCTGTATAAAAAAATAAATAAAATTAAATTTCAAAATTTTTAAAAATAAAACTTAAAAATAAAACAGAAAAAAGTTCTTCCCTTCACACAGATGTATTTATATGAATGAATTATTTCCATGCTTATATCTATAAATACATAAAAGAGGAATAAAATCTAACTTGAACCAAAAAAGAAAAAAAAAACCTGAACCCACGAGTTAGACAGAGGAAAACACTATCAGGGCACTTGCTCCAGCGGTAAACAATTCTGAAATTGGTCAGAGGTGGGGAATCATCTCCAATAGAGCCAGCTGCCCACTCCTACGCAAGGAGCGTCCTCATTGCAAAGCGGGGGGCCATGCCGAGGCATCTGTGAGTAACCGTGAGCTGAGCCCCAGGCCAGCTGCTGTTGAACTTTTCCCACCCTTCCCAGGTAAAACACCTGAATATGTACAAGGGCTTGAAAGCCTAGAGGAAGGGGCGTGGAGCCACACCAGCGACAGCACGCAGGCCAACTTGGTGCCTGCAGGCCAGCCAGGATGGTCCTGGCCCTGGGCGCTCTTCTGGAAGCTTTCCATTGCCCTGCCTGAGATACCCCACCTGTCCCGGCCCCCACTGCTTTTTTCCTTGCTCACATCTGTCCGGAGAGAAATTCCAGCGGAAGGTATGGGTGACACATCCTCTTCTTTACAAGTGGAAGCCTGGCAACTCCTGCAGAAAGTTCAGCAGAGACCCACTCACACCGGGCCACCCACAAAGCCGTGACCCCTCACTCCCTCCCACCAGCACAGCCCCGAGACTGCTGACTGGGCAGAGAATATGGCGTCAGGCAGAGTTTCAGGGGTTATTGCTGCCTGCAGTGCTGTTTATATTGACCTCAACCCAGGCACACCTGGGGAGGGCCGGCCGGCAGGGTCAGGCTACACAGGTCAGCTAATCCTCAGCCCTCAGGGAATCACATTGTTGAAAATGGACCTCGCTAAGGCAGAATAGAAGCCAAGGAATAAAAGGACACAATGCCATTTGCAGCACCGTATGTGTGTCTAGAGGTATTCACGTGAATTGTAGTAAGTTCAGAAAGTGAAAGACACATATCATATCATATCTCTTATAGGTGTGACCGAAAAATGGATACCAGGGCAGATATTTCCACGGAGAAGGGCAATCAGAGATTCATTAAACAAACTTATGGTTCACCAAAGGAAAGGTGTGAGGATTGGTTTCATTATGATATTGGGGTTAACAGACATATACAAACACAGGTGACATATATAATCACCGAAGACCTACAGAATATCAAGAGAAGACTACTCAACATTCTGTCATAAGGTACATGGGAAAAGGATCCCAGGAAGAACTGGCATATGTATATGTGTAAAAGAACCACATCTTCCACACCTACAACAAGCCAAACATTGTAATCAAATTTGCTGTAATAAAAAAATAAAAAATTAAATTAAAAACACGAACAAGATGTAGTGAGACAAACTTGAGGGGCTTTCTCCTGGCACATTCCATTCTAAATTCCAATCTAGAACACGACTTCCATTGAGGCTCTGTTGCCCCAGTAACCAGATTTGGTAAGGGAGAGCTGCTGCCACCTTGTGGCCGTTTCACACAACAGCAGCTTTAATCCCAGCGCTAATGGTCATTTGATATTCAAAATCATTGCAGGCCTGTAAATGACACCTGCCCTGAAAACAAATCCTCGGTTCATATATCAACCAAAAATTTCAAAGGACGTCCATATTTCAAAACGACAGTTTCAAAAGGCATATTTTACACACATTAGTGTTCTGCTTCTTTTTCTTTCTTTCTTTTTTTGTTAAAAAAACGGAATGGCAAAAAGCATCCCTCAGAATGGGCGAAAATATTTGCAAACGAATCAATGGGCAAAGGTTTAATCTCCAATATATATAAAGAGCTCATGCAGCTTAATATTAAAAAAAACAAACAACCCAATACAAAAATGGGCAGAAGATCTAAAGAGACGTTTCTTCAAAGAAGACACAGAGATGGCCAAGACGCACATGAAAAGCTGCTCAACATCACTAATTATTCGAGAAATGCAAATCAAAACTACAATGAGGTATCACCTCACACGTGTTAGAATCGGCATCATCAGAAAATCTACAAACAACGAATTCTGGGGAGGGTGTGGACAAAAGGATCCCTCTTCCACTATTGGTGGAAATGTAAATTGATACAGTCACTATGGAGAACAATATGGAGTTTCCTTTAAAAAAGCTAGTAATAGAATTACCATATGATCCAGCAATCCCACTTCTGGGCATATACCCAGAGAAAACCATAAATCAAAAAGGCACATTCACCACAATGCTCATTTCAGCACTATTTACAATAGCCAGGTAATGGAAGCAACATGAATACCCACAGACAGACGAATGGATAAAGATGTGGTACATATATAAAATGGAATATTACTCAGCCATAAGAAGGAATGAAACTGGGTCATTTGTAGAGACGTCGATGGATCTAGAGACTGTCATACAGAATGAGGTAAGTCAGAAAGAGACAAACAAATATTGTATATTAATGCATATATGTGGACCCTAGAAAAATGGAACAGATGAACTGGTTTGAAGGGAAGAAATAGAGACACAGAGGTAGAGAACACACGTATGGACACCAAGTGTGGGAAGCCATGGGGAGGTGGTGTTGGGATGAGTTGGGAGATTGGGATTGACCTGTATACATGTATATGCATAAAATACATAACTAATAATAACCTGCTGTATAAAAAAATAAATAAAATTAAATTTCAAAATTTTTAAAAATAAAACTTAAAAATAAAACAGAAAAAAGTTCTTCCCTTCACACAGATGTATTTATATGAATTAATTATTTCCATGCTTATATCTATAAATACATAAAAGAGGAATAAAATCTAACTTGAACCAAAAAAGAAAAAAAAAAACCTGATCCCACGAGTTAGACAGAGGAAAACCCTATCAGGGCACTTGCTCCAGCGGTAAACAATTCTGAAATTGGTCAGAGGTGGGGAATCATCTCCAATAGAGCCAGCTGCCCACTCCTACGCAAGGAGCGTCCTCATTGCAAAGCGGGGGGCCATGCCGAGGCATCTGTGAGTAACCGTGAGCTGAGCCCCAGGCCAGCTGCTGTTGAACTTTTCCCACCCTTCCCAGGTAAAACACCTGAATATGTACAAGGGCTTGAAAGCCTAGAGGAAGGGGCGTGGAGCCACACCAGCGACAGCACGCAGGCCAACTTGGTGCCTGCAGGCCAGCCAGGATGGTCCTGGCCCTGGGCGCTCTTCTGGAAGCTTTCCATTGCCCTGCCTGAGATACCCCACCTGTCCCGGCCCCCACTGCTTTTTTCCTTGCTCACATCTGTCCGGAGAGAAATTCCAGCGGAAGGTATGGGTGACACATCCTCTTCTTTACAAGTGGAAGCCTGGCAACTCCTGCAGAAAGTTCAGCAGAGACCCACTCACACCGGGCCACCCACAAAGCCGTGACCCCTCACTCCCTCCCACCACCACAGCCCCGAGACTGCTGACTGGGCAGAGAATGTGGAGTCAGGCACAGCTTCAGAGGCTATTGCTGCCTGCAGTGCTGTTTATATTGACCTCAACCCAGGCACACCTGGGGAGGGCCGGCCGGCAGGGTCAGGCTACCCAGGTCAGCTAATCCTCAGCCCTCAGGGAATCACATTGTTGAAAATGGACCTCGCTAAGGCAGAATAGAAGCCAAGGAATAAAAGGACACAATGCCATTTGCAGCACCGTAGGTGTGTCTAGAGGTAATCACGTGAATTGTAGTAAGTCAGAAAGTGAAAGACACATATCATATCATATCTCTTATAGGTGTGACCGAAAAATGGATACCAGGGCAGATATTTCCACGGAGTAGGGCAATCACAGATTCATTCAACAAACTTATGGTTCACCAATGGAAAGGTGTGAGGATTGGTTTCATTATGATATTGGGGTTAACAGACATATACAAACACAGGTGACATATATAATCACCGAAGACCTACAGAATACCAAGAGAAGACTACTCAACATTCTGTCATAAGGTACATGGGAAACGGATCCCAGGAAGAACTGACATATGTATATGTGCAAAAGAACCACATCTTCCACACCTACAACTAGCCAAACATTGTAATCAAATTTGCTGTAATAAAAGATAAAAAAAATTAAATTAAAAACACGAACAATAAGTAGTGAGACAAACTTGAGGGGCTTTCTCCTGGCACATTCCATTCTAAATTCCAATCTAGAACACGACTTCCATTGACGCTCTGTTGCCCCAGTAACCAGATCTGGTAAGGGAGAACTGCTGCCACCTTGTGGCCATTTCACACAACAGCAGCTTTAATCCCAGCGCTAATGGTCAGTTGATATTCAAAATCATTGCAGGCCTGTAAATGACACCTGCCCTGAAAACAAATCCTGGGTTCATGTATCGACCAAAAAATTCAAAGGACGTCCACATTTCAAAACGACAGTTTCAAAAGGCATATTTTACACACATTAGTGTTCTGCTTCTTTTTCTTTCTTTCTGTTTTTGTTAAAAAAACGGGAATGGCAAAAAGCATCCCTCAGAATGGGCGAAAATATTTGCAAACGAATCAATGGACAAAGGTTTAATCTCCAATATATATAAAGAGCTCATGCAGCTTAATATTAAAAAAACAAACAACCCAATACAAAAATGGGCAGAAGATCTACAGAGACGTTTCTTCAAAGAAGACACAGAGATGGCCAAGACACACATGAAAAGCTGCTCAACATCACTAATTATTAGAGAAATGCAAATCAAAACTACAGTGAGGTATCACCTCACACGTGTTAGAATCGGCATCATCAGAAAATCTACAAACAACGAATTCTGGGGAGGGTGTGGACAAAAGGATCCCTCTTCCACTATTGGTAGAAATGTAAATTGATACAGTCACGATGGAGAACAGTATGGAGTTTCCTTTAAAAAGCTAGTAATAGAATTAACATATGATCCAGCAATCCCACTTCTGGGCATATACCCAGAGAAAACCATAAATCAAAAAGGCACATTCACCACAAGGGTCATTTCAGCACTATTTACGATAGCCAGGTAATGGAAGCAACCTAAATACCCACAGACAGACGAATGGATAAAGATGTGGTACATATATAAAATGGAATATTACTCAGCCATAAGAAGGAATGAAACTGGGTCATTTGTAGAGACGTCGATGGATCTAGAGACTGTCATACAGAATGAAGTAAGTCAGAAAGAGAAAAACAAATATTGTATATTAATGTATATATGTGGAACCTAGAAAAATGGTACAGATGAACTGGTTTGCAGGGAAGAAAGAGAGACACAGAGGTAGAGAACACACGTATGGACACCAAGTGTGGGAAGCCATGGGGAGGTGGTGTTGGGATGAGTTGGGAGATTGGGATTGACCTGTATACATGTATATGCATAAAATACATAACTAATAATAACCTGCTGTATAAAAAAATAAATAAAATTAAATTTCAAAATTTTTAAAAATAAAACTTAAAAATAAAACAGAAAAAAGTTCTTCCCTTCACACAGATGTATTTATATGAATGAATTATTTCCATGCTTATATCTATAAATACATAAAAGAGGAATAAAATCTAACTTGAACCAAAAAAGAAAAAAAAAAACCTGAACCCACGAGTTAGACAGAGGAAAACACTATCTGGGCACTTGCTCCATCGGTAAACAATTCTGAAATTGGTCAGAGGTGGGGAATCATCTCCAATAGAGCCAGCTGCCCACTCCTACGCAAGGAGCGTCCTCATTGCAAAGCGGGGGGCCATGCCGAGGCATCTGTGAGTAACCGTGAGCTGAGCCCCAGGCCAGCTGCTGTTGAACTTTTCCCACCCTTCCCAGGTAAAACACCTGAATATGTACAAGGGCTTGAAAGCCTAGAGGAAGGGGCGTGGAGCCACACCAGCGACAGCACGCAGGCCAACTTGGTGCCTGCAGGCCAGCCAGGATGGTCCTGGCCCTGGGCGCTCTTCTGGAAGCTTTCCATTGCCCTGCCTGAGATACCCCACCTGTCCCGGCCCCCACTGCTTTTTTCCTTGCTCACATCTGTCCAGAGAGAAATTCCAGCGGAAGGTATGGGTGACACATCCTCTTCTTTACAAGTGGAAGCCTGGCAACTCCTGCAGAAAGTTCAGCAGAGACCCACTCACACCGGGCCACCCACAAAGCCGTGACCCCTCACTCCCTCCCACCACCACAGCCCCGAGACTGCTGACTGGGCAGAGAATGTGGAGTCAGGCACAGCTTCAGGGGCTATTGCTGCCTGCAGTGCTGTTTATATTGACCTCAACCCAGGCACACCTGGGGAGGGCCGGCCGGCAGGGTCAGGCTGCCCAGGTCAGCTAATCCTCAGCCCTCAGGGAATCACATTGTTGAAAATGGACCTCGCTAAGGCAGAATAGAAGCCAAGGAATAAAAGGACACAATGCCATTTGCAGCACCGTAGGTGTGTCTAGAGGTAATCACGTGAATTGTAGTAAGTCAGAAAGTGAAAGACACATATCATATCATATCTCTTATAGGTGTGACCGAAAAATGGATACCAGGGCAGATATTTCCACGGAGTAGGGCAATCACAGATTCATTCAACAAACTTATGGTTCACCAATGGAAAGGTGTGAGGATTGGTTTCATTATGATATTGGGGTTAACAGACATATACAAACACAGGTGACATATATAATCACCGAAGACCTACAGAATACCAAGAGAAGACTACTCAACATTCTGTCATAAGGTACATGGGAAAAGGATCCCAGGAAGAACTGACATATGTATATGTGTAAAAGAACCACATCTTCCACACCTACAACTAGCCAAACATTGTAATCAAATTTGCTGTAATAAAAGATAAAAAAAATTAAATTAAAAACACGAACAATAAGTAGTGAGACAAACTTGAGGGGCTTTCTCCTGGCACATTCCATTCTAAATTACAATCTAGAACACGACTTCCATTGACGCTCTGTTGCCCCAGTAACCAGATCTGGTAAGGGAGAACTGCTGCCACCTTGTGGCCGTTTCACACAACAGCAGCTTTAATCCCAGCGCTAATGGTCAGTTGATATTCAAAATCATTGCAGGCCTGTAAATGACACCTGCCCTGAAAACAAATCCTGGGTTCATGTATCGACCAAAAAATTCAAAGGACGTCCACATTTCAAAACGACAGTTTCAAAAGGCATATTTTACACACATTAGTGTTCTGCTTCTTTTTCTTTCTTTCTGTTTTTGTTAAAAAAACGGGAATGGCAAAAAGCATCCCTCAGAATGGGCGAAAATATTTGCAAACGAATCAATGGACAAAGGTTTAATCTCCAATATATATAAAGAGCTCATGCAGCTTAATATTAAAAAAACAAACAACCCAATACAAAAATGGGCAGAAGATCTACAGAGACGTTTCTTCAAAGAAGACACAGAGATGGCCAAGACACACATGAAAAGCTGCTCAACATCACTAATTATTAGAGAAATGCAAATCAAAACTACAGTGAGGTATCACCTCACACCTGTTAGAATCGGCATCATCAGAAAATCTACAAACAACGAATTCTGGGGAGGGTGTGGACAAAAGGATCCCTCTTCCACTATTGGTAGAAATGTAAATTGATACAGTCACGATGGAGAACAGTATGGAGTTTCCTTTAAAAACCTAGAAATACAATTAACATATGATCCAGCAATCCCACTTCTGGGCATATACCCAGAGAAAACCATAAATCAAAAAGGCACATTCACCACAATGCTCATTTCAGCACTATTTACGATAGCCAGGTAATGGAAGCAACCTAAATACCCACAGACAGACGAATGGATAAAGATGTGGTACATATATAAAATGGAATATTACTCAGCCATAAGAAGGAATGAAACTGGGTCATTTGTAGAGACGTCGATGGATCTAGAGACTGTCATACAGAATGAAGTAAGTCAGAAAGAGAAAAACAAATATTGTATATTAATGCATATATGTGGAACCTAGAAAAAGGGTACAGATGAACTGGTTTGCAGGGAAGAAAGAGAGACACAGAGGTAGAGAACACACGTATGGACACCAAGTGTGGGAAGCCATGGGGAGGTGGTGTTGGGATGAGTTGGGAGATTGGGATTGACCTGTATACATGTATATGCATAAAATACATAACTAATAATAACCTGCTGTATAAAAAAATAAATAAAATTAAATTTCAAAATTTTTAAAAATAAAACTTAAAAATAAAACAGAAAAAAGTTCTTCCCTTCACACAGATGTATTTATATGAATGAATTATTTCCATGCTTATATCTCTAAATACATAAAAGAGGAATAAAATCTAACTTGAACCAAAAAAGAAAAAAAAACCTGAACCCACGAGTTAGACAGAGGAAAACCCTATCAGGGCACTTGCTCCAGCAGTAAACAATTCTGAAATTGGTCAGAGGTGGGGAATCATCTCCAATAGAGCCAGCTGCCCACTCCTACGCAAGGAGCGTCCTCATTGCAAAGCGGGGGGCCATGCCGAGGCATCTGTGAGTAACCGTGAGCTGAGCCCCAGGCCAGCTGCTGTTGAACTTTTCCCACCCTTCCCAGGTAAAACACCTGAATATGTACAAGGGCTTGAAAGCCTAGAGGAAGGGGCGTGGAGCCACACCAGCGACAGCACGCAGGCCAACTTGGTGCCTGCAGGCCAGCCAGGATGGTCCTGGCCCTGGGCGCTCTTCTGGAAGCTTTCCATTGCCCTGCCTGAGATACCCCACCTGTCCCGGCCCCCACTGCTTTTTTCCTTGCTCACATCTGTCCGGAGAGAAATTCCAGCGGAAGGTATGGGTGACACATCCTCTTCTTTACAAGTGGAAGCCTGGCAACTCCTGCAGAAAGTCCAGCAGAGACCCACTCACAGCGGACCACCCACAAAGCCGTGACCCCTCACTCCCTCCCACCAGCACAGCCCCGAGACTGCTGACTGGGCAGAGAATGTGGAGTCAGGCAGAGCTTCAGGGGTTATTGCTGCCTGCAGTGCTGTTTATATTGACCTCAACCCAGGCACACCTGGGGAGGGCCGGCCGGCAGGGTCAGGCTACCCAGGTCAGCTAATCCTCAGCCCTCAGGGAATCACATTGTTGAAAATGGACCTCGCTAAGGCAGAATAGAAGCCAAGGAATAAAAGGACACAATGCCATTTGCAGCACCGTATGTGTGTCTAGAGGTATTCACGTGAATTGTAGTAAGTCAGAAAGTGAAAGACAATATCATATCATATCTCTTATAGGTGTGACCGAATAATGGATACCAGGGCAGATATTTCCACGGAGTAGGGCAATCACAGATTCATTCAACAAACTTATGGTTCACCAATGGAAAGGTGTGAGGATTGGTTTCATTATGATATTGGGGTTAACAGACATATACAAACACAGGTGACATATATAATCACCGAAGACCTACAGAATACCAAGAGAAGACTACTCAACATTCTGTCATAAGGTACATGGGAAAAGGATCCCAGGAAGAACTGACATATGTATATGTGTAAAAGAACCACATCTTCCACACCTACAACTAGCCAAACATTGTAATCAAATTTGCTGTAATAAAAGATAAAAAAAATTAAATTAAAAACACGAACAATAAGTAGTGAGACAAACTTGAGGGGCTTTCTCCTGGCACATTCCATTCTAAATTACAATCTAGAACACGACTTCCATTGACGCTCTGTTGCCCCAGTAACCAGATCTGGTAAGGGAGAACTGCTGCCACCTTGTGGCCGTTTCACACAACAGCAGCTTTAATCCCAGCGCTAATGGTCAGTTGATATTCAAAATCATTGCAGGCCTGTAAATGACACCTGCCCTGAAAACAAATCCTGGGTTCATGTATCGACCAAAAAATTCAAAGGACGTCCACATTTCAAAACGACAGTTTCAAAAGGCATATTTTACACACATTAGTGTTCTGCTTCTTTTTCTTTCTTTCTGTTTTTGTTAAAAAAACGGGAATGGCAAAAAGCATCCCTCAGAATGGGCGAAAATATTTGCAAACGAATCAATGGACAAAGGTTTAATCTCCAATATATATAAAGAGCTCATGCAGCTTAATATTAAAAAAACAAACAACCCAATACAAAAATGGGCAGAAGATCTACAGAGACGTTTCTTCAAAGAAGACACAGAGATGGCCAAGACACACATGAAAAGCTGCTCAACATCACTAATTATTAGAGAAATGCAAATCAAAACTACAGTGAGGTATCACCTCACACGTGTTAGAATCGGCATCATCAGAAAATCTACAAACAACGAATTCTGGGGAGGGTGTGGACAAAAGGATCCCTCTTCCACTATTGGTAGAAATGTAAATTGATACAGTCACGATGGAGAACAGTATGGAGTTTCCTTTAAAAAGCTAGTAATAGAATTAACATATGATCCAGCAATCCCACTTCTGGGCATATACCCAGAGAAAACCATAAATCAAAAAGGCACATTCACCACAAGGGTCATTTCAGCACTATTTACGATAGCCAGGTAATGGAAGCAACCTAAATACCCACAGACAGACGAATGGATAAAGATGTGGTACATATATAAAATGGAATATTACTCAGCCATAAGAAGGAATGAAACTGGGTCATTTGTAGAGACGTCGATGGATCTAGAGACTGTCATACAGAATGAAGTAAGTCAGAAAGAGAAAAACAAATATTGTATATTAATGTATATATGTGGAACCTAGAAAAATGGTACAGATGAACTGGTTTGCAGGGAAGAAAGAGAGACACAGAGGTAGAGAACACACGTATGGACACCAAGTGTGGGAAGCCATGGGGAGGTGGTGTTGGGATGAGTTGGGAGATTGGGATTGACCTGTATACATGTATATGCATAAAATACATAACTAATAATAACCTGCTGTATAAAAAAATAAATAAAATTAAATTTCAAAATTTTTAAAAATAAAACTTAAAAATAAAACAGAAAAAAGTTCTTCCCTTCACACAGATGTATTTATATGAATGAATTATTTCCATGCTTATATCTATAAATACATAAAAGAGGAATAAAATCTAACTTGAACCAAAAAAGAAAAAAAAAAACCTGAACCCACGAGTTAGACAGAGGAAAACACTATCTGGGCACTTGCTCCAGCGGTAAACAATTCTGAAATTGGTCAGAGGTGGGGAATCATCTCCAATAGAGCCAGCTGCCCACTCCTACGCAAGGAGCGTCCTCATTGCAAAGCGGGGGGCCATGCCGAGGCATCTGTGAGTAACCGTGAGCTGAGCCCCAGGCCAGCTGCTGTTGAACTTTTCCCACCCTTCCCAGGTAAAACACCTGAATATGTACAAGGGCTTGAAAGCCTAGAGGAAGGGGCGTGGAGCCACACCAGCGACAGCACGCAGGCCAACTTGGTGCCTGCAGGCCAGCCAGGATGGTCCTGGCCCTGGGCGCTCTTCTGGAAGCTTTCCATTGCCCTGCCTGAGATACCCCACCTGTCCCGGCCCCCACTGCTTTTTTCCTTGCTCACATCTGTCCAGAGAGAAATTCCAGCGGAAGGTATGGGTGACACATCCTCTTCTTTACAAGTGGAAGCCTGGCAACTCCTGCAGAAAGTTCAGCAGAGACCCACTCACACCGGGCCACCCACAAAGCCGTGACCCCTCACTCCCTCCCACCACCACAGCCCCGAGACTGCTGACTGGGCAGAGAATGTGGAGTCAGGCACAGCTTCAGGGGCTATTGCTGCCTGCAGTGCTGTTTATATTGACCTCAACCCAGGCACACCTGGGGAGGGCCGGCCGGCAGGGTCAGGCTGCCCAGGTCAGCTAATCCTCAGCCCTCAGGGAATCACATTGTTGAAAATGGACCTCGCTAAGGCAGAATAGAAGCCAAGGAATAAAAGGACACAATGCCATTTGCAGCACCGTAGGTGTGTCTAGAGGTAATCACGTGAATTGTAGTAAGTCAGAAAGTGAAAGACACATATCATATCATATCTCTTATAGGTGTGACCGAAAAATGGATACCAGGGCAGATATTTCCACGGAGTAGGGCAATCACAGATTCATTCAACAAACTTATGGTTCACCAATGGAAAGGTGTGAGGATTGGTTTCATTATGATATTGGGGTTAACAGACATATACAAACACAGGTGACATATATAATCACCGAAGACCTACAGAATACCAAGAGAAGACTACTCAACATTCTGTCATAAGGTACATGGGAAAAGGATCCCAGGAAGAACTGACATATGTATATGTGTAAAAGAACCACATCTTCCACACCTACAACTAGCCAAACATTGTAATCAAATTTGCTGTAATAAAAGATAAAAAAAATTAAATTAAAAACACGAACAATAAGTAGTGAGACAAACTTGAGGGGCTTTCTCCTGGCACATTCCATTCTAAATTACAATCTAGAACACGACTTCCATTGACGCTCTGTTGCCCCAGTAACCAGATCTGGTAAGGGAGAACTGCTGCCACCTTGTGGCCGTTTCACACAACAGCAGCTTTAATCCCAGCGCTAATGGTCAGTTGATATTCAAAATCATTGCAGGCCTGTAAATGACACCTGCCCTGAAAACAAATCCTGGGTTCATGTATCGACCAAAAAATTCAAAGGACGTCCACATTTCAAAACGACAGTTTCAAAAGGCATATTTTACACACATTAGTGTTCTGCTTCTTTTTCTTTCTTTCTGTTTTTGTTAAAAAAACGGGAATGGCAAAAAGCATCCCTCAGAATGGGCGAAAATATTTGCAAACGAATCAATGGACAAAGGTTTAATCTCCAATATATATAAAGAGCTCATGCAGCTTAATATTAAAAAAACAAACAACCCAATACAAAAATGGGCAGAAGATCTACAGAGACGTTTCTTCAAAGAAGACACAGAGATGGCCAAGACACACATGAAAAGCTGCTCAACATCACTAATTATTAGAGAAATGCAAATCAAAACTACAGTGAGGTATCACCTCACACGTGTTAGAATCGGCATCATCAGAAAATCTACAAACAACGAATTCTGGGGAGGGTGTGGACAAAAGGATCCCTCTTCCACTATTGGTAGAAATGTAAATTGATACAGTCACGATGGAGAACAGTATGGAGTTTCCTTTAAAAAGCTAGTAATAGAATTAACATATGATCCAGCAATCCCACTTCTGGGCATATACCCAGAGAAAACCATAAATCAAAAAGGCACATTCACCACAAGGGTCATTTCAGCACTATTTACGATAGCCAGGTAATGGAAGCAACCTAAATACCCACAGACAGACGAATGGATAAAGATGTGGTACATATATAAAATGGAATATTACTCAGCCATAAGAAGGAATGAAACTGGGTCATTTGTAGAGACGTCGATGGATCTAGAGACTGTCATACAGAATGAAGTAAGTCAGAAAGAGAAAAACAAATATTGTATATTAATGTATATATGTGGAACCTAGAAAAATGGTACAGATGAACTGGTTTGCAGGGAAGAAAGAGAGACACAGAGGTAGAGAACACACGTATGGACACCAAGTGTGGGAAGCCATGGGGAGGTGGTGTTGGGATGAGTTGGGAGATTGGGATTGACCTGTATACATGTATATGCATAAAATACATAACTAATAATAACCTGCTGTATAAAAAAATAAATAAAATTAAATTTCAAAATTTTTAAAAATAAAACTTAAAAATAAAACAGAAAAAAGTTCTTCCCTTCACACAGATGTATTTATATGAATGAATTATTTCCATGCTTATATCTATAAATACATAAAAGAGGAATAAAATCTAACTTGAACCAAAAAAGAAAAAAAAAAACCTGAACCCACGAGTTAGACAGAGGAAAACACTATCTGGGCACTTGCTCCAGCGGTAAACAATTCTGAAATTGGTCAGAGGTGGGGAATCATCTCCAATAGAGCCAGCTGCCCACTCCTACGCAAGGAGCGTCCTCATTGCAAAGCGGGGGGCCATGCCGAGGCATCTGTGAGTAACCGTGAGCTGAGCCCCAGGCCAGCTGCTGTTGAACTTTTCCCACCCTTCCCAGGTAAAACACCTGAATATGTACAAGGGCTTGAAAGCCTAGAGGAAGGGGCGTGGAGCCACACCAGCGACAGCACGCAGGCCAACTTGGTGCCTGCAGGCCAGCCAGGATGGTCCTGGCCCTGGGCGCTCTTCTGGAAGCTTTCCATTGCCCTGCCTGAGATACCCCACCTGTCCCGGCCCCCACTGCTTTTTTCCTTGCTCACATCTGTCCGGAGAGAAATTCCAGCGGAAGGTATGGGTGACACATCCTCTTCTTTACAAGTGGAAGCCTGGCAACTCCTGCAGAAAGTCCAGCAGAGACCCACTCACAGCGGACCACCCACAAAGCCGTGACCCCTCACTCCCTCCCACCAGCACAGCCCCGAGACTGCTGACTGGGCAGAGAATGTGGAGTCAGGCAGAGCTTCAGGGGTTATTGCTGCCTGCAGTGCTGTTTATATTGACCTCAACCCAGGCACACCTGGGGAGGGCCGGCCGGCAGGGTCAGGCTACCCAGGTCAGCTAATCCTCAGCCCTCAGGGAATCACATTGTTGAAAATGGACCTCGCTAAGGCAGAATAGAAGCCAAGGAATAAAAGGACACAATGCCATTTGCAGCACCGTATGTGTGTCTAGAGGTATTCACGTGAATTGTAGTAAGTCAGAAAGTGAAAGACAATATCATATCATATCTCTTATAGGTGTGACCGAATAATGGATACCAGGGCAGATATTTCCACGGAGTAGGGCAATCACAGATTCATTCAACAAACTTATGGTTCACCAATGGAAAGGTGTGAGGATTGGTTTCATTATGATATTGGGGTTAACAGACATATACAAACACAGGTGACATATATAATCACCGAAGACCTACAGAATACCAAGAGAAGACTACTCAACATTCTGTCATAAGGTACATGGGAAAAGGATCCCAGGAAGAACTGACATATGTATATGTGTAAAAGAACCACATCTTCCACACCTACAACTAGCCAAACATTGTAATCAAATTTGCTGTAATAAAAGATAAAAAAAATTAAATTAAAAACACGAACAATAAGTAGTGAGACAAACTTGAGGGGCTTTCTCCTGGCACATTCCATTCTAAATTACAATCTAGAACACGACTTCCATTGACGCTCTGTTGCCCCAGTAACCAGATCTGGTAAGGGAGAACTGCTGCCACCTTGTGGCCGTTTCACACAACAGCAGCTTTAATCCCAGCGCTAATGGTCAGTTGATATTCAAAATCATTGCAGGCCTGTAAATGACACCTGCCCTGAAAACAAATCCTGGGTTCATGTATCGACCAAAAAATTCAAAGGACGTCCACATTTCAAAACGACAGTTTCAAAAGGCATATTTTACACACATTAGTGTTCTGCTTCTTTTTCTTTCTTTCTGTTTTTGTTAAAAAAACGGGAATGGCAAAAAGCATCCCTCAGAATGGGCGAAAATATTTGCAAACGAATCAATGGACAAAGGTTTAATCTCCAATATATATAAAGAGCTCATGCAGCTTAATATTAAAAAAACAAACAACCCAATACAAAAATGGGCAGAAGATCTACAGAGACGTTTCTTCAAAGAAGACACAGAGATGGCCAAGACACACATGAAAAGCTGCTCAACATCACTAATTATTAGAGAAATGCAAATCAAAACTACAGTGAGGTATCACCTCACACCTGTTAGAATCGGCATCATCAGAAAATCTACAAACAACGAATTCTGGGGAGGGTGTGGACAAAAGGATCCCTCTTCCACTATTGGTAGAAATGTAAATTGATACAGTCACGATGGAGAACAGTATGGAGTTTCCTTTAAAAACCTAGAAATACAATTAACATATGATCCAGCAATCCCACTTCTGGGCATATACCCAGAGAAAACCATAAATCAAAAAGGCACATTCACCACAAGGGTCATTTCAGCACTATTTACGATAGCCAGGTAATGGAAGCAACCTAAATACCCACAGACAGACGAATGGATAAAGATGTGGTACATATATAAAATGGAATATTACTCAGCCATAAGAAGGAATGAAACTGGGTCATTTGTAGAGACGTCGATGGATCTAGAGACTGTCATACAGAATGAAGTAAGTCAGAAAGAGAAAAACAAATATTGTATATTAATGCATATATGTGGAACCTAGAAAAAGGGTACAGATGAACTGGTTTGCAGGGAAGAAAGAGAGACACAGAGGTAGAGAACACACGTATGGACACCAAGTGTGGGAAGCCATGGGGAGGTGGTGTTGGGATGAGTTGGGAGATTGGGATTGACCTGTATACATGTATATGCATAAAATACATAACTAATAATAACCTGCTGTATAAAAAAATAAATAAAATTAAATTTCAAAATTTTTAAAAATAAAACTTAAAAATAAAACAGAAAAAAGTTCTTCCCTTCACACAGATGTATTTATATGAATGAATTATTTCCATGCTTATATCTCTAAATACATAAAAGAGGAATAAAATCTAACTTGAACCAAAAAAGAAAAAAAAACCTGAACCCACGAGTTAGACAGAGGAAAACCCTATCAGGGCACTTGCTCCAGCAGTAAACAATTCTGAAATTGGTCAGAGGTGGGGAATCATCTCCAATAGAGCCAGCTGCCCACTCCTACGCAAGGAGCGTCCTCATTGCAAAGCGGGGGGCCATGCCGAGGCATCTGTGAGTAACCGTGAGCTGAGCCCCAGGCCAGCTGCTGTTGAACTTTTCCCACCCTTCACAGGTAAAACACCTGAATATGTACAAGGGCTTGAAAGCCTAGAGGAAGGGGCGTGGAGCCACACCAGCGACAGCACGCAGGCCAACTTGGTGCCTGCAGGCCAGCCAGGATGGTCCTGGCCCTGGGCGCTCTTCTGGAAGCTTTCCATTGCCCTGCCTGAGATACCCCACCTGTCCCGGCCCCCACTGCTTTTTTCCTTGCTCACATCTGTCCGGAGAGAAATTCCAGCAGAAGGTATGGGTGACACATCCTCTTCTTTACAAGTGGAAGCCTGGCAACTCCTGCAGAAAGTCCAGCAGAGACCCACTCACAGCGGACCACCCACAAAGCCGTGACCCCTCACTCCCTCCCACCAGCACAGCCCCGAGACTGCTGACTGGGCAGAGAATATGGCGTCAGGCAGAGCTTCAGGGGTTATTGCTGCCTGCAGTGCTGTTTATATTGACCTCAACCCAGGCACACCTGGGGAGGGCCGGCCGGCAGGGTCAGGCTACCCAGGTCAGCTAATCCTCAGCCCTCAGGGAATCACATTGTTGAAAATGGACCTCGCTAAGGCAGAATAGAAGCCAAGGAATAAAAGGACACAATGCCATTTGCAGCACCGTATGTGTGTCTAGAGGTATTCACGTGAATTGTAGTAAGTCAGAAAGTGAAAGACACATATCATATCATATCTCTTATAGGTGTGACCGAAAAATGGATACCAGGGCAGATATTTCCACGGAGAAGGGCAATCAGAGATTCATTAAACAAACTTATGGTTCACCAAAGGAAAGGTGTGAGGATTGGTTTCATTATGATATTGGGGTTAACAGACATATACAAACACAGGTGACATATATAATCACCGAAGACCTACAGAATACCAAGAGAAGACTACTCAACATTCTGTCATAAGGTACATGGGAAAAGGATCCCAGGAAGAACTGGCATATGTATATGTGTAAAAGAACCACATCTTCCACACCTACAACAAGCCAAACATTGTAATCAAATTTGCTGTAATAAAAAAATAAAAAATTAAATTAAAAACACGAACAAGATGTAGTGAGACAAACTTGAGGGGCTTTCTCCTGGCACATTCCATTCTAAATTCCAATCTAGAACACGACTTCCATTGAGGCTCTGTTGCCCCAGTAACCAGATTTGGTAAGGGAGAGCTGCTGCCACCTTGTGGCCGTTTCACACAACAGCAGCTTTAATCCCAGCGCTAATGGTCATTTGATATTCAAAATCATTGCAGGCCTGTAAATGACACCTGCCCTGAAAACAAATCCTCGGTTCATATATCGACCAAAAATTTCAAAGGACGTCCATATTTCAAAACGACAGTTTCAAAAGGCATATTTTACACACATTAGTGTTCTGCTTCTTTTTCTTTCTTTCTTTTTTTGTTAAAAAAACGGAATGGCAAAAAGCATCCCTCAGAATGGGCGAAAATATTTGCAAACGAATCAATGGACAAAGGTTTAATCTCCAATATATATAAAGAGCTCATGCAGCTTAATATTAAAAAAACAAACAACCCAATACAAAAATGGGCAGAAGATCTAAAGAGACGTTTCTTCAAAGAAGACACAGAGATGGCCAAGACGCACATGAAAAGCTGCTCAACATCACTAATTATTCGAGAAATGCAAATCAAAACTACAATGAGGTATCACCTCACACGTGTTAGAATTGGCATCATCAGAAAATCTACAAACAACGAATTCTGGGGAGGGTGTGGACAAAAGGATCCCTCTTCCACTATTGGTGGAAATGTAAATTGATACAGTCACTATGGAGAACTATATGGAGTTTCCTTTAAAAAAGCTAGTAATAGAATTACCATATGATCCAGCAATCCCACTTCTGGGCATATACCCAGAGAAAACCATAAATCAAAAAGGCACATTCACCACAATGCTCATTTCAGCACTATTTACAATAGCCAGGTAATGGAAGCAACATGAATACCCACAGACAGACGAATGGATAAAGATGTGGTACATATATAAAATGGAATATTACTCAGCCATAAGAAGGAATGAAACTGGGTCATTTGTAGAGACGTCGATGGATCTAGAGACTGTCATACAGAATGAAGTAAGTCAGAAAGAGAAAAACAAATATTGTATATTAATGCATATATGTGGAACCTAGAAAAATGGTACAGATGAACTGGTTTGCAGGGAAGAAAGAGAGACACAGAGGTAGAGAACACACGTATGGACACCAAGTGTGGGAAGCCATGGGGAGGTGGTGTTGGGATGAGTTGGGAGATTGGGATTGACCTGTATACATGTATATGCATAAAATACATAACTAATAATAACCTGCTGTATAAAAAAATAAATAAAATTAAATTTCAAAATTTTTAAAAATAAAACTTAAAAATAAAACAGAAAAAAGTTCTTCCCTTCACACAGATGTATTTATATGAATGAATTATTTCCATGCTTATATCTCTAAATACATAAAAGAGGAATAAAATCTAACTTGAACCAAAAAAGAAAAAAAAAAACCTGAACCCACGAGTTAGACAGAGGAAAACACTATCTGGGCACTTGCTCCAGCGGTAAACAATTCTGAAATTGGTCAGAGGTGGGGAATCATCTCCAATAGAGCCAGCTGCCCACTCCTACGCAAGGAGCGTCCTCATTGCAAAGCGGGGGGCCATGCCGAGGCATCTGTGAGTAACCGTGAGCTGAGCCCCAGGCCAGCTGCTGTTGAACTTTTCCCACCCTTCCCAGGTAAAACACCTGAATATGTACAAGGGCTTGAAAGCCTAGAGGAAGGGGCGTGGAGCCACACCAGCGACAGCACGCAGGCCAACTTGGTGCCTGCAGGCCAGCCAGGATGGTCCTGGCCCTGGGCGCTCTTCTGGAAGCTTTCCATTGCCCTGCCTGAGATACCCCACCTGTCCCGGCCCCCACTGCTTTTTTCCTTGCTCACATCTGTCCGGAGAGAAATTCCAGCGGAAGGTATGGGTGACACATCCTCTTCTTTACAAGTGGAAGCCTGGCAACTCCTGCAGAAAGTTCAGCAGAGACCCACTCACACCGGGCCACCCACAAAGCCGTGACCCCTCACTCCCTCCCACCACCACAGCCCCGAGACTGCTGACTGGGCAGAGAATGTGGAGTCAGGCACAGCTTCAGGGGCTATTGCTGCTTGCAGTGCTGTTTATATTGACCTCAACCCAGGCACACCTGGGGAGGGCCGGCCGGCAGGGTCAGGCTGCCCAGGTCAGCTAATCCTCAGCCCTCAGGGAATCACATTGTTGAAAATGGACCTCGCTAAGGCAGAATAGAAGCCAAGGAATAAAAGGACACAATGCCATTTGCAGCACCGTAGGTGTGTCTAGAGGTAATCACGTGAATTGTAGTAAGTCAGAAAGTGAAAGACACATATCATATCATATCTCTTATAGGTGTGACCGAAAAATGGATACCAGGGCAGATATTTCCACGGAGTAGGGCAATCACAGATTCATTCAACAAACTTATGGTTCACCAATGGAAAGGTGTGAGGATTGGTTTCATTATGATATTGGGGTTAACAGACATATACAAACACAGGTGACATATATAATCACCGAAGACCTACAGAATACCAAGAGAAGACTACTCAACATTCTGTCATAAGGTACATGGGAAAAGGATCCCAGGAAGAACTGACATATGTATATGTGTAAAAGAACCACATCTTCCACACCTACAACTAGCCAAACATTGTAATCAAATTTGCTGTAATAAAAGATAAAAAAAATTAAATTAAAAACACGAACAATAAGTAGTGAGACAAACTTGAGGGGCTTTCTCCTGGCACATTCCATTCTAAATTACAATCTAGAACACGACTTCCATTGAGGCTCTGTTGCCCCAGTAACCAGATCTGGTAAGGGAGAACTGCTGCCACCTTGTGGCCGTTTCACACAACAGCAGCTTTAATCCCAGCGCTAATGGTCAGTTGATATTCAAAATCATTGCAGGCCTGTAAATGACACCTGCCCTGAAAACAAATCCTGGGTTCATGTATCGACCAAAAAATTCAAAGGACGTCCACATTTCAAAACGACAGTTTCAAAAGGCATATTTTACACACATTAGTGTTCTGCTTCTTTTTCTTTCTTTCTGTTTTTGTTAAAAAAACGGGAATGGCAAAAAGCATCCCTCAGAATGGGCGAAAATATTTGCAAACGAATCAATGGACAAAGGTTTAATCTCCAATATATATAAAGAGCTCATGCAGCTTAATATTAAAAAAACAAACAACCCAATACAAAAATGGGCAGAAGATCTACAGAGACGTTTCTTCAAAGAAGACACAGAGATGGCCAAGACACACATGAAAAGCTGCTCAACATCACTAATTATTAGAGAAATGCAAATCAAAACTACAGTGAGGTATCACCTCACACCTGTTAGAATCGGCATCATCAGAAAATCTACAAACAACGAATTCTGGGGAGGGTGTGGACAAAAGGATCCCTCTTCCACTATTGGTAGAAATGTAAATTGATACAGTCACGATGGAGAACAGTATGGAGTTTCCTTTAAAAACCTAGAAATACAATTAACATATGATCCAGCAATCCCACTTCTGGGCATATACCCAGAGAAAACCATAAATCAAAAAGGCACATTCACCACAAGGGTCATTTCAGCACTATTTACGATAACCAGGTAATGGAAGCAACCTAAATACCCACAGACAGACGAATGGATAAAGATGTGGTACATATATAAAATGGAATATTACTCAGCCATAAGAAGGAATGAAACTGGGTCATTTGTAGAGACGTCGATGGATCTAGAGACTGTCATACAGAATGAAGTAAGTCAGAAAGAGAAAAACAAATATTGTATATTAATGCATATATGTGGAACCTAGAAAAATGGTACAGATGAACTGGTTTGCAGGGAAGAAAGAGAGACACAGAGGTAGAGAACACACGTATGGACACCAAGTGTGGGAAGCCATGGGGAGGTGGTGTTGGGATGAGTTGGGAGATTGGGATTGACCTGTATACATGTATATGCATAAAATACATAACTAATAATAACCTGCTGTATAAAAAAATAAATAAAATTAAATTTCAAAATTTTTAAAAATAAAACTTAAAAATAAAACAGAAAAAAGTTCTTCCCTTCACACAGATGTATTTATATGAATGAATTATTTCCATGCTTATATCTCTAAATACATAAAAGAGGAATAAAATCTAACTTGAACCAAAAAAGAAAAAAAAAACCTGAACTCACGAGTTAGACAGAGGAAAACCCTATCAGGGCACTTGCTCCAGCAGTAAACAATTCTGAAATTGGTCAGAGGTGGGGAATCATCTCCAATAGAGCCAGCTGCCCACTCCTACGCAAGGAGCGTCCTCATTGCAAAGCGGGGGGCCATGCCGAGGCATCTGTGAGTAACCGTGAGCTGAGCCCCAGGCCAGCTGCTGTTGAACTTTTCCCACCCTTCCCAGGTAAAACACCTGAATATGTACAAGGGCTTGAAAGCCTAGAGGAAGGGGCGTGGAGCCACACCAGCGACAGCACGCAGGCCAACTTGGTGCCTGCAGGCCAGCCAGGATGGTCCTGGCCCTGGGCGCTCTTCTGGAAGCTTTCCATTGCCCTGCCTGAGATACCCCACCTGTCCCGGCCCCCACTGCTTTTTTCCTTGCTCACATCTGTCCGGAGAGAAATTCCAGCGGAAGGTATGGGTGACACATCCTCTTCTTTACAAGTGGAAGCCTGGCAACTCCTGCAGAAAGTCCAGCAGAGACCCACTCACACCGGGCCACCCACAAAGCCGTGACCCCTCACTCCCTCCCACCACCACAGCCCCGAGACTGCTGACTGGGCAGAGAATATGGCGTCAGGCAGAGTTTCAGGGGTTATTGCTGCCTGCAGTGCTGTTTATATTGACCTCAACCCAGGCACACCTGGGGAGGGCCGGCCGGCAGGGTCAGGCTACAGAGGTCAGCTAATCCTCAGCCCTCAGGGAATCACATTGTTGAAAATGGACCTCGCTAAGGCAGAATAGAAGCCAAGGAATAAAAGGACACAATGCCATTTGCAGCACCGTATGTGTGTCTAGAGGTATTCACGTGAATTGTAGTAAGTTCAGAAAGTGAAAGACACATATCATATCATATCTCTTATAGGTGTGACCGAAAAATGGATACCAGGGCAGATATTTCCACGGAGAAGGGCAATCAGAGATTCATTAAACAAACTTATGGTTCACCAAAGGAAAGGTGTGAGGATTGGTTTCATTATGATATTGGGGTTAACAGACATATACAAACACAGGTGACATATATAATCACCGAAGACCTACAGAATATCAAGAGAAGACTACTCAACATTCTGTCATAAGGTACATGGGAAAAGGATCCCAGGAAGAACTGGCATATGTATATGTGTAAAAGAACCACATCTTCCACACCTACAACAAGCCAAACATTGTAATCAAATTTGCTGTAATAAAAAAATAAAAAATTAAATTAAAAACACGAACAAGATGTAGTGAGACAAACTTGAGGGGCTTTCTCCTGGCACATTCCATTCTAAATTCCAATCTAGAACACGACTTCCATTGAGGCTCTGTTGCCCCAGTAACCAGATTTGGTAAGGGAGAGCTGCTGCCACCTTGTGGCCGTTTCACACAACAGCAGCTTTAATCCCAGCGCTAATGGTCAGTTGATATTCAAAATCATTGCAGGCCTGTAAATGACACCTGCCCTGAAAACAAATCCTCGGTTCATATATCAACCAAAAATTTCAAAGGACGTCCATATTTCAAAACGACAGTTTCAAAAGGCATATTTTACACACATTAGTGTTCTGCTTCTTTTTCTTTCTTTCTTATTTTGTTAAAAAAACGGAATGGCAAAAAGCATCCCTCAGAATGGGCGAAAATATTTGCAAACGAATCAATGGGCAAAGGTTTAATCTCCAATATATATAAAGAGCTCATGCAGCTTAATATTAAAAAAAACAAACAACCCAATACAAAAATGGGCAGAAGATCTAAAGAGACGTTTCTTCAAAGAAGACACAGAGATGGCCAAGACGCACATGAAAAGCTGCTCAACATCACTAATTATTCGAGAAATGCAAATCAAAACTACAATGAGGTATCACCTCACACGTGTTAGAATCGGCATCATCAGAAAATCTACAAACAACGAATTCTGGGGAGGGTGTGGACAAAAGGATCCCTCTTCCACTATTGGTGGAAATGTAAATTGATACAGTCACGATGGAGAACAGTATGGAGTTTCCTTTAAAAAGCTAGTAATAGAATTAACATATGATCCAGCAATCCCACTTCTGGGCATATACCCAGAGAAAACCATAAATCAAAAAGGCACATTCACCACAAGGGTCATTTCAGCACTATTTACGATAGCCAGGTAATGGAAGCAACCTAAATACCCACAGACAGACGAATGGATAAAGATGTGGTACATATATAAAATGGAATATTACTCAGCCATAAGAAGGAATGAAACTGGGTCATTTGTAGAGACGTCGATGGATCTAGAGACTGTCATACAGAATGAAGTAAGTCAGAAAGAGAAAAACAAATATTGTATATTAATGTATATATGTGGAACCTAGAAAAATGGTACAGATGAACTGGTTTGCAGGGAAGAAAGAGAGACACAGAGGTAGAGAACACACGTATGGACACCAAGTGTGGGAAGCCATGGGGAGGTGGTGTTGGGATGAGTTGGGAGATTGGGATTGACCTGTATACATGTATATGCATAAAATACATAACTAATAATAACCTGCTGTATAAAAAAATAAATAAAATTAAATTTCAAAATTTTTAAAAATAAAACTTAAAAATAAAACAGAAAAAAGTTCTTCCCTTCACACAGATGTATTTATATGAATGAATTATTTCCATGCTTATATCTCTAAATACATAAAAGAGGAATAAAATCTAACTTGAACCAAAAAAGAAAAAAAAAAACCTGAACCCACGAGTTAGACAGAGGAAAACACTATCTGGGCACTTGCTCCAGCGGTAAACAATTCTGAAATTGGTCAGAGGTGGGGAATCATCTCCAATAGAGCCAGCTGCCCACTCCTACGCAAGGAGCGTCCTCATTGCAAAGCGGGGGGCCATGCCGAGGCATCTGTGAGTAACCGTGAGCTGAGCCCCAGGCCAGCTGCTGTTGAACTTTTCCCACCCTTCCCAGGTAAAACACCTGAATATGTACAAGGGCTTGAAAGCCTAGAGGAAGGGGCGTGGAGCCACACCAGTGACAGCACGCAGGCCAACTTGGTGCCTGCAGGCCAGCCAGGATGGTCCTGGCCCTGGGCGCTCTTCTGGAAGCTTTCCATTGCCCTGCCTGAGATACCCCACCTGTCCCGGCCCCCACTGCTTTTTTCCTTGCTCACATCTGTCCAGAGAGAAATTCCAGCGGAAGGTATGGGTGACACATCCTCTTCTTTACAAGTGGAAGCCTGGCAACTCCTGCAGAAAGTTCAGCAGAGACCCACTCACACCGGGCCACCCACAAAGCCGTGACCCCTCACTCCCTCCCACCACCACAGCCCCGAGACTGCTGACTGGGCAGAGAATGTGGAGTCAGGCACAGCTTCAGAGGCTATTGCTGCCTGCAGTGCTGTTTATATTGACCTCAACCCAGGCACACCTGGGGAGGGCCGGCCGGCAGGGTCAGGCTGCCCAGGTCAGCTAATCCTCAGCCCTCAGGGAATCACATTGTTGAAAATGGACCTCGCTAAGGCAGAATAGAAGCCAAGGAATAAAAGGACACAATGCCATTTGCAGCACCGTAGGTGTGTCTAGAGGTAATCACGTGAATTGTAGTAAGTCAGAAAGTGAAAGACACATATCATATCATATCTCTTATAGGTGTGACCGAAAAATGGATACCAGGGCAGATATTTCCACGGAGTAGGGCAATCACAGATTCATTCAACAAACTTATGGTTCACCAATGGAAAGGTGTGAGGATTGGTTTCATTATGATATTGGGGTTAACAGACATATACAAACACAGGTGACATATATAATCACCGAAGACCTACAGAATACCAAGAGAAGACTACTCAACATTCTGTCATAAGGTACATGGGAAAAGGATCCCAGGAAGAACTGACATATGTATATGTGTAAAAGAACCACATCTTCCACACCTACAACTAGCCAAACATTGTAATCAAATTTGCTGTAATAAAAGATAAAAAAAATTAAATTAAAAACACGAACAATAAGTAGTGAGACAAACTTGAGGGGCTTTCTCCTGGCACATTCCATTCTAAATTACAATCTAGAACACGACTTCCATTGAGGCTCTGTTGCCCCAGTAACCAGATCTGGTAAGGGAGAACTGCTGCCACCTTGTGGCCGTTTCACACAACAGCAGCTTTAATCCCAGCGCTAATGGTCAGTTGATATTCAAAATCATTGCAGGCCTGTAAATGACACCTGCCCTGAAAACAAATCCTGGGTTCATGTATCGACCAAAAAATTCAAAGGACGTCCACATTTCAAAACGACAGTTTCAAAAGGCATATTTTACACACATTAGTGTTCTGCTTCTTTTTCTTTCTTTCTGTTTTTGTTAAAAAAACGGGAATGGCAAAAAGCATCCCTCAGAATGGGCGAAAATATTTGCAAACGAATCAATGGACAAAGGTTTAATCTCCAATATATATAAAGAGCTCATGCAGCTTAATATTAAAAAAACAAACAACCCAATACAAAAATGGGCAGAAGATCTACAGAGACGTTTCTTCAAAGAAGACACAGAGATGGCCAAGACACACATGAAAAGCTGCTCAACATCACTAATTATTAGAGAAATGCAAATCAAAACTACAGTGAGGTATCACCTCAAACCTGTTAGAATCGGCATCATCAGAAAATCTACAAACAACGAATTCTGGGGAGGGTGTGGACAAAAGGATCCCTCTTCCACTATTGGTAGAAATGTAAATTGATACAGTCACGATGGAGAACAGTATGGAGTTTCCTTTAAAAACCTAGAAATACAATTAACATATGATCCAGCAATCCCACTTCTGGGCATATACCCAGAGAAAACCATAAATCAAAAAGGCACATTCACCACAATGCTCATTTCAGCACTATTTACGATAGCCAGGTAATGGAAGCAACCTAAATACCCACAGACAGACGAATGGATAAAGATGTGGTACATATATAAAATGGAATATTACTCAGCCATAAGAAGGAATGAAACTGGGTCATTTGTAGAGACGTCGATGGATCTAGAGACTGTCATACAGAATGAAATAAGTCAGAAAGAGAAAAACAAATATTGTATATTAATGCATATATGTGGAACCTAGAAAAAGGGTACAGATGAACTGGTTTGCAGGGAAGAAAGAGAGACACAGAGGTAGAGAACACACGTATGGACACCAAGTGTGGGAAGCCATGGGGAGGTGGTGTTGGGATGAGTTGGGAGATTGGGATTGACCTGTATACATGTATATGCATAAAATACATAACTAATAATAACCTGCTGTATAAAAAAATAAATAAAATTAAATTTCAAAATTTTTAAAAATAAAACTTAAAAATAAAACAGAAAAAAGTTCTTCCCTTCACACAGATGTATTTATATGAATGAATTATTTCCATGCTTATATCTCTAAATACATAAAAGAGGAATAAAATCTAACTTGAACCAAAAAAGAAAAAAAAACCTGAACCCACGAGTTAGACAGAGGAAAACCCTATCAGGGCACTTGCTCCAGCGGTAAACAATTCTGAAATTGGTCAGAGGTGGGGAATCATCTCCAATAGAGCCAGCTGCCCACTCCTACGCAAGGAGCGTCCTCATTGCAAAGCGGGGGGCCATGCCGAGGCATCTGTGAGTAACCGTGAGCTGAGCCCCAGGCCAGCTGCTGTTGAACTTTTCCCACCCTTCCCAGGTAAAACACCTGAATATGTACAAGGGCTTGAAAGCCTAGAGGAAGGGGCGTGGAGCCACACCAGCGACAGCACGCAGGCCAACTTGGTGCCTGCAGGCCAGCCAGGATGGTCCTGGCCCTGGGCGCTCTTCTGGAAGCTTTCCATTGCCCTGCCTGAGATACCCCACCTGTCCCGGCCCCCACTGCTTTTTTCCTTGCTCACATCTGTCCGGAGAGAAATTCCAGCGGAAGGTATGGGTGACACATCCTCTTCTTTACAAGTGGAAGCCTGGCAACTCCTGCAGAAAGTCCAGCAGAGACCCACTCACAGCGGACCACCCACAAAGCCGTGACCCCTCACTCCCTCCCACCAGCACAGCCCCGAGACTGCTGACTGGGCAGAGAATATGGCGTCAGGCAGAGCTTCAGGGGTTATTGCTGCCTGCAGTGCTGTTTATATTGACCTCAACCCAGGCACACCTGGGGAGGGCCGGCCGGCAGGGTCAGGCTACAGAGGTCAGCTAATCCTCAGCCCTCAGGGAATCACATTGTTGAAAATGGACCTCGCTAAGGCAGAATAGAAGCCAAGGAATAAAAGGACACAATGCCATTTGCAGCACCGTATGTGTGTCCAGAGGTATTCACGTGAATTGTAGTAAGTCAGAAAGTGAAAGACACATATCCTATCATATCTCTTATAGGTGTGACCGAAAAATGGATACCAGGGCAGATATTTCCACGGAGTAGGGCAATCACAGATTCATTCAACAAACTTATGGTTCACCAATGGAAAGGTGTGAGGATTGGTTTCATTATGATATTGGGGTTAACAGACATATACAAACACAGGTGACATATATAATCACCGAAGACCTACAGAATACCAAGAGAAGACTACTCAACATTCTGTCATAAGGTACATGGGAAAAGGATCCCAGGAAGAACTGACATATGTATATGTGTAAAAGAACCACATCTTCCACACCTACAACTAGCCAAACATTGTAATCAAATTTGCTGTAATAAAAGATAAAAAAAATTAAATTAAAAAAACGAACAATAAGTAGTGAGACAAACTTGAGGGGCTTTCTCCTGGCACATTCCATTCTAAATTACAATCTAGAACACGACTTCCATTGACGCTCTGTTGCCCCAGTAACCAGATCTGGTAAGGGAGAACTGCTGCCACCTTGTGGCCGTTTCACACAACAGCAGCTTTAATCCCAGCGCTAATGGTCAGTTGATATTCAAAATCATTGCAGGCCTGTAAATGACACCTGCCCTGAAAACAAATCCTGGGTTCATGTATCGACCAAAAAATTCAAAGGACGTCCACATTTCAAAACGACAGTTTCAAAAGGCATATTTTACACACATTAGTGTTCTGCTTCTTTTACTTTCTTTCTGTTTTTGTTAAAAAAACGGGAATGGCAAAAAGCATCCCTCAGAATGGGCGAAAATATTTGCAAACGAATCAATGGACAAAGGTTTAATCTCCAATATATATAAAGAGCTCATGCAGCTTAATATTAAAAAAACAAACAACCCAATACAAAAATGGGCAGAAGATCTACAGAGACGTTTCTTCAAAGAAGACACAGAGATGGCCAAGACACACATGAAAAGCTGCTCAACATCACTAATTATTAGAGAAATGCAAATCAAAACTACAGTGAGGTATCACCTCACACCTGTTAGAATCGGCATCATCAGAAAATCTACAAACAACGAATTCTGGGGAGGGTGTGGACAAAAGGATCCCTCTTCCACTATTGGTAGAAATGTAAATTGATACAGTCACGATGGAGAACAGTATGGAGTTTCCTTTAAAAAAGCTAGTAATAGAATTACCATATGATCCAGCAATCCCACTTCTGGGCATATACCCAGAGAAAACCATAAATCAAAAAGGCACATTCACCACAATGCTCATTTCAGCACTATTTACAATAGCCAGGTAATGGAAGCAACATGAATACCCACAGACAGACGAATGGATAAAGATGTGGTACATATATAAAATGGAATATTACTCAGCCATAAGAAGGAATGAAACTGGGTCATTTGTAGAGACGTCGATGGATCTAGAGACTGTCATACAGAATGAGGTAAGTCAGAAAGAGACAAACAAATATTGTATATTAATGCATATATGTGGACCCTAGAAAAATGGAACAGATGAACTGGTTTGAAGGGAAGAAATAGAGACACAGAGGTAGAGAACACACGTATGGACACCAAGTGTGGGAAGCCATGGGGAGGTGGTGTTGGGATGAGTTGGGAGATTGGGATTGACCTGTATACATGTATATGCATAAAATACATAACTAATAATAACCTGCTGTATAAAAAAATAAATAAAATTAAATTTCAAAATTTTTAAAAATAAAACTTAAAAATAAAACAGAAAAAAGTTCTTCCCTTCACACAGATGTATTTATATGAATGAATTATTTCCATGCTTATATCTCTAAATACATAAAAGAGGAATAAAATCTAACTTGAACCAAAAAAGAAAAAAAAACCTGAACCCACGAGTTAGACAGAGGAAAACCCTATCAGGGCACTTGCTCCAGCAGTAAACAATTCTGAAATTGGTCAGAGGTGGGGAATCATCTCCAATAGAGCCAGCTGCCCACTCCTACGCAAGGAGCGTCCTCA
This sequence comes from Hyperoodon ampullatus, assembly GCF_949752795.1. Classification (NCBI taxonomy): domain Eukaryota; kingdom Metazoa; phylum Chordata; class Mammalia; order Artiodactyla; family Ziphiidae; genus Hyperoodon; species Hyperoodon ampullatus. Next base: position 193,689 of record NW_027640893.1, read on the forward strand.
TTGCAAAGCGGGGGGCCATGCCGAGGCATCTGTGAGTAACCGTGAGCTGAGCCCCAGGCCAGCTGCTGTTGAACTTTTCCCACCCTTCCCAGGTAAAACACCTGAATATGTACAAGGGCTTGAAAGCCTAGAGGAAGGGGCGTGGAGCCACACCAGCGACAGCACGCAGGCCAACTTGGTGCCTGCAGGCCAGCCAGGATGGTCCTGGCCCTGGGCGCTCTTCTGGAAGCTTTCCATTGCCCTGCCTGAGATACCCCACCTGTCCCGGCCCCCACTGCTTTTTTCCTTGCTCACATCTGTCCGGAGAGAAATTCCAGCGGAAGGTATGGGTGACACATCCTCTTCTTTACAAGTGGAAGCCTGGCAACTCCTGCAGAAAGTCCAGCAGAGACCCACTCACAGCGGACCACCCACAAAGCCGTGACCCCTCACTCCCTCCCACCAGCACAGCCCCGAGACTGCTGACTGGGCAGAGAATATGGCGTCAGGCAGAGCTTCAGGGGTTATTGCTGCCTGCAGTGCTGTTTATATTGACCTCAACCCAGGCACACCTGGGGAGGGCCGGCCGGCAGGGTCAGGCTACCCAGGTCAGCTAATCCTCAGCCCTCAGGGAATCACATTGTTGAAAATGGACCTCGCTAAGGCAGAATAGAAGCCAAGGAATAAAAGGACACAATGCCATTTGCAGCACCGTAGGTGTGTCTAGAGGTATTCACGTGAATTGTAGTAAGTCAGAAAGTGAAAGACACATATCATATCATATCTCTTATAGGTGTGACCGAAAAATGGATACCAGGGCAGATATTTCCACGGAGAAGGGCAATCAGAGATTCATTAAACAAACTTATGGTTCACCAAAGGAAAGGTGTGAGGATTGGTTTCATTATGATATTGGGGTTAACAGACATATACAAACACAGGTGACATATATAATCACCGAAGACCTACAGAATACCAAGAGAAGACTACTCAACATTCTGTCATAAGGTACATGGGAAAAGGATCCCAGGAAGAACTGGCATATGTATATGTGTAAAAGAACCACATCTTCCACACCTACAACAAGCCAAACATTGTAATCAAATTTGCTGTAATAAAAAAATAAAAAATTAAATTAAAAACACGAACAAGATGTAGTGAGACAAACTTGAGGGGCTTTCTCCTGGCACATTCCATTCTAAATTCCAATCTAGAACACGACTTCCATTGAGGCTCTGTTGCCCCAGTAACCAGATTTGGTAAGGGAGAGCTGCTGCCACCTTGTGGCCGTTTCACACAACAGCAGCTTTAATCCCAGCGCTAATGGTCATTTGATATTCAAAATCATTGCAGGCCTGTAAATGACACCTGCCCTGAAAACAAATCCTCGGTTCATATATCGACCAAAAATTTCAAAGGACGTCCATATTTCAAAACGACAGTTTCAAAAGGCATATTTTACACACATTAGTGTTCTGCTTCCTTTTCTTTCTTTCTTTTTTTGTTAAAAAAACGGAATGGCAAAAAGCATCCCTCAGAATGGGCGAAAATATTTGCAAACGAATCAATGGACAAAGGTTTAATCTCCAATATATATAAAGAGCTCATGCAGCTTAATATTAAAAAAACAAACAACCCAATACAAAAATGGGCAGAAGATCTAAAGAGACGTTTCTTCAAAGAAGACACAGAGATGGCCAAGACGCACATGAAAAGCTGCTCAACATCACTAATTATTCGAGAAATGCAAATCAAAACTACAATGAGGTATCACCTCACACGTGTTAGAATCGGCATCATCAGAAAATCTACAAACAACGAATTCTGGGGAGGGTGTGGACAAAAGGATCCCTCTTCCACTATTGGTGGAAATGTAAATTGATACAGTCACTATGGAGAACTATATGGAGTTTCCTTTAAAAATGCTAGTAATAGAATTACCATATGATCCAGCAATCCCACTTCTGGGCATATACCCAGAGAAAACCATAAATCAAAAAGGCACATTCACCACAATGCTCATTTCAGCACTATTTACAATAGCCAGGTAATGGAAGCAACATGAATACCCACAGACAGACGAATGGATAAAGATGTGGTACATATATAAAATGGAATATTACTCAGCCATAAGAAGGAATGAAACTGGGTCATTTGTAGAGACGTCGATGGATCTAGAGACTGTCATACAGAATGAAGTAAGTCAGAAAGAGAAAAACAAATATTGTATATTAATGCATATATGTGGAACCTAGAAAAATGGTACAGATGAACTGGTTTGCAGGGAAGAAAGAGAGACACAGAGGTAGAGAACACACGTATGGACACCAAGTGTGGGAAGCCATGGGGAGGTGGTGTTGGGATGAGTTGGGAGATTGGGATTGACCTGTATACATGTATATGCATAAAATACATAACTAATAATAACCTGCTGTATAAAAAAATAAATAAAATTAAATTTCAAAATTTTTAAAAATAAAACTTAAAAATAAAACAGAAAAAAGTTCTTCCCTTCACACAGATGTATTTATATGAATGAATTATTTCCATGCTTATATCTCTAAATACATAAAAGAGGAATAAAATCTAACTTGAACCAAAAAAGAAAAAAAAAAACCTGAACCCACGAGTTAGACAGAGGAAAACACTATCTGGGCACTTGCTCCAGCGGTAAACAATTCTGAAATTGGTCAGAGGTGGGGAATCATCTCCAATAGAGCCAGCTGCCCACTCCTACGCAAGGAGCGTCCTCATTGCAAAGCGGGGGGCCATGCCGAGGCATCTGTGAGTAACCGTGAGCTGAGCCCCAGGCCAGCTGCTGTTGAACTTTTCCCACCCTTCCCAGGTAAAACACCTGAATATGTACAAGGGCTTGAAAGCCTAGAGGAAGGGGCGTGGAGCCACACCAGCGACAGCACGCAGGCCAACTTGGTGCCTGCAGGCCAGCCAGGATGGTCCTGGCCCTGGGCGCTCTTCTGGAAGCTTTCCATTGCCCTGCCTGAGATACCCCACCTGTCCCGGCCCCCACTGCTTTTTTCCTTGCTCACATCTGTCCGGAGAGAAATTCCAGCGGAAGGTATGGGTGACACATCCTCTTCTTTACAAGTGGAAGCCTGGCAACTCCTGCAGAAAGTTCAGCAGAGACCCACTCACACCGGGCCACCCACAAAGCCGTGACCCCTCACTCCCTCCCACCACCACAGCCCCGAGACTGCTGACTGGGCAGAGAATGTGGAGTCAGGCACAGCTTCAGGGGCTATTGCTGCCTGCAGTGCTGTTTATATTGACCTCAACCCAGGCACACCTGGGGAGGGCCGGCCGGCAGGGTCAGGCTGCCCAGGTCAGCTAATCCTCAGCCCTCAGGGAATCACATTGTTGAAAATGGACCTCGCTAAGGCAGAATAGAAGCCAAGGAATAAAAGGACACAATGCCATTTGCAGCACCGTAGGTGTGTCTAGAGGTAATCACGTGAATTGTAGTAAGTCAGAAAGTGAAAGACACATATCATATCATATCTCTTATAGGTGTGACCGAAAAATGGATACCAGGGCAGATATTTCCACGGAGTGGGGCAATCACAGATTCATTCAACAAACTTATGGTTCACCAATGGAAAGGTGTGAGGATTGGTTTCATTATGATATTGGGGTTAACAGACATATACAAACACAGGTGACATATATAATCACCGAAGACCTACAGAATACCAAGAGAAGACTACTCAACATTCTGTCATAAGGTACATGGGAAAAGGATCCCAGGAAGAACTGACATATGTATATGTGTAAAAGAACCACATCTTCCACACCTACAACTAGCCAAACATTGTAATCAAATTTGCTGTAATAAAAGATAAAAAAAATTAAATTAAAAACACGAACAATAAGTAGTGAGACAAACTTGAGGGGCTTTCTCCTGGCACATTCCATTCTAAATTACAATCTAGAACACGACTTCCATTGACGCTCTGTTGCCCCAGTAACCAGATCTGGTAAGGGAGAACTGCTGCCACCTTGTGGCCGTTTCACACAACAGCAGCTTTAATCCCAGCGCTAATGGTCAGTTGATATTCAAAATCATTGCAGGCCTGTAAATGACACCTGCCCTGAAAACAAATCCTGGGTTCATGTATCGACCAAAAAATTCAAAGGACGTCCACATTTCAAAACGACAGTTTCAAAAGGCATATTTTACACACATTAGTGTTCTGCTTCTTTTTCTTTCTTTCTGTTTTTGTTAAAAAAACGGGAATGGCAAAAAGCATCCCTCAGAATGGGCGAAAATATTTGCAAACGAATCAATGGACAAAGGTTTAATCTCCAATATATATAAAGAGCTCATGCAGCTTAATATTAAAAAAACAAACAACCCAATACAAAAATGGGCAGAAGATCTACAGAGACGTTTCTTCAAAGAAGACACAGAGATGGCCAAGACACACATGAAAAGCTGCTCAACATCACTAATTATTAGAGAAATGCAAATCAAAACTACAGTGAGGTATCACCTCACACCTGTTAGAATCGGCATCATCAGAAAATCTACAAACAACGAATTCTGGGGAGGGTGTGGACAAAAGGATCCCTCTTCCACTATTGGTAGAAATGTAAATTGATACAGTCACGATGGAGAACAGTATGGAGTTTCCTTTAAAAACCTAGAAATACAATTAACATATGATCCAGCAATCCCACTTCTGGGCATATACCCAGAGAAAACCATAAATCAAAAAGGCACATTCACCACAATGCTCATTTCAGCACTATTTACGATAGCCAGGTAATGGAAGCAACCTAAATACCCACAGACAGACGAATGGATAAAGATGTGGTACATATATAAAATGGAATATTACTCAGCCATAAGAAGGAATGAAACTGGGTCATTTGTAGAGACGTCGATGGATCTAGAGACTGTCATACAGAATGAAGTAAGTCAGAAAGAGAAAAACAAATATTGTATATTAATGCATATATGTGGAACCTAGAAAAAGGGTACAGATGAACTGGTTTGCAGGGAAGAAAGAGAGACACAGAGGTAGAGAACACACGTATGGACACCAAGTGTGGGAAGCCATGGGGAGGTGGTGTTGGGATGAGTTGGGAGATTGGGATTGACCTGTATACATGTATATGCATAAAATACATAACTAATAATAACCTGCTGTATAAAAAAATAAATAAAATTAAATTTCAAAATTTTTAAAAATAAAACTTAAAAATAAAACAGAAAAAAGTTCTTCCCTTCACACAGATGTATTTATATGAATGAATTATTTCCATGCTTATATCTCTAAATACATAAAAGAGGAATAAAATCTAACTTGAACCAAAAAAGAAAAAAAAAAACCTGAACCCACGAGTTAGACAGAGGAAAACACTATCTGGGCACTTGCTCCAGCGGTAAACAATTCTGAAATTGGTCAGAGGTGGGGAATCATCTCCAATAGAGCCAGCTGCCCACTCCTACGCAAGGAGCGTCCTCATTGCAAAGCGGGGGGCCATGCCGAGGCATCTGTGAGTAACCGTGAGCTGAGCCCCAGGCCAGCTGCTGTTGAACTTTTCCCACCCTTCCCAGGTAAAACACCTGAATATGTACAAGGGCTTGAAAGCCTAGAGGAAGGGGCGTGGAGCCACACCAGCGACAGCACGCAGGCCAACTTGGTGCCTGCAGGCCAGCCAGGATGGTCCTGGCCCTGGGCGCTCTTCTGGAAGCTTTCCATTGCCCTGCCTGAGATACCCCACCTGTCCCGGCCCCCACTGCTTTTTTCCTTGCTCACATCTGTCCGGAGAGAAATTCCAGCGGAAGGTATGGGTGACACATCCTCTTCTTTACAAGTGGAAGCCTGGCAACTCCTGCAGAAAGTTCAGCAGAGACCCACTCACACCGGGCCACCCACAAAGCCGTGACCCCTCACTCCCTCCCACCACCACAGCCCCGAGACTGCTGACTGGGCAGAGAATGTGGAGTCAGGCACAGCTTCAGGGGCTATTGCTGCCTGCAGTGCTGTTTATATTGACCTCAACCCAGGCACACCTGGGGAGGGCCGGCCGGCAGGGTCAGGCTGCCCAGGTCAGCTAATCCTCAGCCCTCAGGGAATCACATTGTTGAAAATGGACCTCGCTAAGGCAGAATAGAAGCCAAGGAATAAAAGGACACAATGCCATTTGCAGCACCGTAGGTGTGTCTAGAGGTAATCACGTGAATTGTAGTAAGTCAGAAAGTGAAAGACACATATCATATCATATCTCTTATAGGTGTGACCGAAAAATGGATACCAGGGCAGATATTTCCACGGAGTGGGGCAATCACAGATTCATTCAACAAACTTATGGTTCACCAATGGAAAGGTGTGAGGATTGGTTTCATTATGATATTGGGGTAAACAGACATATACAAACACAGGTGACATATATAATCACCGAAGACCTACAGAATACCAAGAGAAGACTACTCAACATTCTGTCATAAGGTACATGGGAAAAGGATCCCAGGAAGAACTGACATATGTATATGTGTAAAAGAACCACATCTTCCACACCTACAACTAGCCAAACATTGTAATCAAATTTGCTGTAATAAAAGATAAAAAAAATTAAATTAAAAACACGAACAATAAGTAGTGAGACAAACTTGAGGGGCTTTCTCCTGGCACATTCCATTCTAAATTACAATCTAGAACACGACTTCCATTGACGCTCTGTTGCCCCAGTAACCAGATCTGGTAAGGGAGAACTGCTGCCACCTTGTGGCCGTTTCACACAACAGCAGCTTTAATCCCAGCGCTAATGGTCAGTTGATATTCAAAATCATTGCAGGCCTGTAAATGACACCTGCCCTGAAAACAAATCCTGGGTTCATGTATCGACCAAAAAATTCAAAGGACGTCCACATTTCAAAACGACAGTTTCAAAAGGCATATTTTACACACATTAGTGTTCTGCTTCTTTTTCTTTCTTTCTGTTTTTGTTAAAAAAACGGGAATGGCAAAAAGCATCCCTCAGAATGGGCGAAAATATTTGCAAACGAATCAATGGACAAAGGTTTAATCTCCAATATATATAAAGAGCTCATGCAGCTTAATATTAAAAAAACAAACAACCCAATACAAAAATGGGCAGAAGATCTACAGAGACGTTTCTTCAAAGAAGACACAGAGATGGCCAAGACACACATGAAAAGCTGCTCAACATCACTAATTATTAGAGAAATGCAAATCAAAACTACAGTGAGGTATCACCTCACACCTGTTAGAATCGGCATCATCAGAAAATCTACAAACAACGAATTCTGGGGAGGGTGTGGACAAAAGGATCCCTCTTCCACTATTGGTAGAAATGTAAATTGATACAGTCACGATGGAGAACAGTATGGAGTTTCCTTTAAAAACCTAGAAATACAATTAACATATGATCCAGCAATCCCACTTCTGGGCATATACCCAGAGAAAACCATAAATCAAAAAGGCACATTCACCACAATGCTCATTTCAGCACTATTTACGATAGCCAGGTAATGGAAGCAACCTAAATACCCACAGACAGACGAATGGATAAAGATGTGGTACATATATAAAATGGAATATTACTCAGCCATAAGAAGGAATGAAACTGGGTCATTTGTAGAGACGTCGATGGATCTAGAGACTGTCATACAGAATGAAGTAAGTCAGAAAGAGAAAAACAAATATTGTATATTAATGCATATATGTGGAACCTAGAAAAAGGGTACAGATGAACTGGTTTGCAGGGAAGAAAGAGAGACACAGAGGTAGAGAACACACGTATGGACACCAAGTGTGGGAAGCCATGGGGAGGTGGTGTTGGGATGAGTTGGGAGATTGGGATTGACCTGTATACATGTATATGCATAAAATACATAACTAATAATAACCTGCTGTATAAAAAAATAAATAAAATTAAATTTCAAAATTTTTAAAAATAAAACTTAAAAATAAAACAGAAAAAAGTTCTTCCCTTCACACAGATGTATTTATATGAATGAATTATTTCCATGCTTATATCTCTAAATACATAAAAGAGGAATAAAATCTAACTTGAACCAAAAAAGAAAAAAAAAACCTGAACCCACGAGTTAGACAGAGGAAAACCCTATCAGGGCACTTGCTCCAGCAGTAAACAATTCTGAAATTGGTCAGAGGTGGGGAATCATCTCCAATAGAGCCAGCTGCCCACTCCTACGCAAGGAGCGTCCTCATTGCAAAGCGGGGGGCCATGCCGAGGCATCTGTGAGTAACCGTGAGCTGAGCCCCAGGCCAGCTGCTGTTGAACTTTTCCCACCCTTCCCAGGTAAAACACCTGAATATGTACAAGGGCTTGAAAGCCTAGAGGAAGGGGCGTGGAGCCACACCAGCGACAGCACGCAGGCCAACTTGGTGCCTGCAGGCCAGCCAGGATGGTCCTGGCCCTGGGCGCTCTTCTGGAAGCTTTCCATTGCCCTGCCTGAGATACCCCACCTGTCCCGGCCCCCACTGCTTTTTTCCTTGCTCACATCTGTCCGGAGAGAAATTCCAGCGGAAGGTATGGGTGACACATCCTCTTCTTTACAAGTGGAAGCCTGGCAACTCCTGCAGAAAGTCCAGCAGAGACCCACTCACAGCGGACCACCCACAAAGCCGTGACCCCTCACTCCCTCCCACCAGCACAGCCCCGAGACTGCTGACTGGGCAGAGAATATGGCGTCAGGCAGAGCTTCAGGGGTTATTGCTGCCTGCAGTGCTGTTTATATTGACCTCAACCCAGGCACACCTGGGGAGGGCCGGCCGGCAGGGTCAGGCTACCCAGGTCAGCTAATCCTCAGCCCTCAGGGAATCACATTGTTGAAAATGGACCTCGCTAAGGCAGAATAGAAGCCAAGGAATAAAAGGACACAATGCCATTTGCAGCACCGTATGTGTGTCTAGAGGTATTCACGTGAATTGTAGTAAGTCAGAAAGTGAAAGACACATATCATATCATATCTCTTATAGGTGTGACCGAAAAATGGATACCAGGGCAGATATTTCCATGGAGAAGGGCAATCAGAGATTCATTAAACAAACTTATGGTTCACCAAAGGAAAGGTGTGAGGATTGGTTTCATTATGATATTGGGGTTAACAGACATATACAAACACAGGTGACATATATAATCACCGAAGACCTACAGAATACCAAGAGAAGACTACTCAACATTCTGTCATAAGGTACATGGGAAAAGGATCCCAGGAAGAACTGGCATATGTATATGTGTAAAAGAACCACATCTTCCACACCTACAACAAGCCAAACATTGTAATCAAATTTGCTGTAATAAAAAAATAAAAAATTAAATTAAAAACACGAACAAGATGTAGTGAGACAAACTTGAGGGGCTTTCTCCTGGCACATTCCATTCTAAATTCCAATCTAGAACACGACTTCCATTGAGGCTCTGTTGCCCCAGTAACCAGATTTGGTAAGGGAGAGCTGCTGCCACCTTGTGGCCGTTTCACACAACAGCAGCTTTAATCCCAGCGCTAATGGTCAGTTGATATTCAAAATCATTGCAGGCCTGTAAATGACACCTGCCCTGAAAACAAATCCTCGGTTCATATATCGACCAAAAATTTCAAAGGACGTCCATATTTCAAAACGACAGTTTCAAAAGGCATATTTTACACACATTAGTGTTCTGCTTCTTTTTCTTTCTTTCTTTTTTTGTTAAAAAAACGGAATGGCAAAAAGCATCCCTCAGAATGGGCGAAAATATTTGCAAACGAATCAATGGACAAAGGTTTAATCTCCAATATATATAAAGAGCTCATGCAGCTTAATATTAAAAAAACAAACAACCCAATACAAAAATGGGCAGAAGATCTAAAGAGACGTTTCTTCAAAGAAGACACAGAGATGGCCAAGATGCACATGAAAAGCTGCTCAACATCACTAATTATTCGAGAAATGCAAATCAAAACTACAATGAGGTATCACCTCACACGTGTTAGAATCGGCATCATCAGAAAATCTACAAACAACGAATTCTGGGGAGGGTGTGGACAAAAGGATCCCTCTTCCACTATTGGTGGAAATGTAAATTGATACAGTCACTATGGAGAACTATATGGAGTTTCCTTTAAAAAAGCTAGTAATAGAATTACCATATGATCCAGCAATCCCACTTCTGGGCATATACCCAGAGAAAACCATAAATCAAAAAGGCACATTCACCACAATGCTCATTTCAGCACTATTTACAATAGCCAGGTAATGGAAGCAACATGAATACCCACAGACAGACGAATGGATAAAGATGTGGTACATATATAAAATGGAATATTACTCAGCCATAAGAAGGAATGAAACTGGGTCATTTGTAGAGACGTCGATGGATCTAGAGACTGTCATACAGAATGAAGTAAGTCAGAAAGAGAAAAACAAATATTGTATATTAATGCATATATGTGGAACCTAGAAAAATGGTACAGATGAACTGGTTTGCAGGGAAGAAAGAGAGACACAGAGGTAGAGAACACACGTATGGACACCAAGTGTGGGAAGCCATGGGGAGGTGGTGTTGGGATGAGTTGGGAGATTGGGATTGACCTGTATACATGTATATGCATAAAATACATAACTAATAATAACCTGCTGTATAAAAAAATAAATAAAATTAAATTTCAAAATTTTTAAAAATAAAACTTAAAAATAAAACAGAAAAAAGTTCTTCCCTTCACACAGATGTATTTATATGAATGAATTATTTCCATGCTTATATCTCTAAATACATAAAAGAGGAATAAAATCTAACTTGAACCAAAAAAGAAAAAAAAAAACCTGAACCCACGAGTTAGACAGAGGAAAACACTATCTGGGCACTTGCTCCAGCGGTAAACAATTCTGAAATTGGTCAGAGGTGGGGAATCATCTCCAATAGAGCCAGCTGCCCACTCCTACGCAAGGAGCGTCCTCATTGCAAAGCGGGGGGCCATGCCGAGGCATCTGTGAGTAACCGTGAGCTGAGCCCCAGGCCAGCTGCTGTTGAACTTTTCCCACCCTTCCCAGGTAAAACACCTGAATATGTACAAGGGCTTGAAAGCCTAGAGGAAGGGGCGTGGAGCCACACCAGCGACAGCACGCAGGCCAACTTGGTGCCTGCAGGCCAGCCAGGATGGTCCTGGCCCTGGGCGCTCTTCTGGAAGCTTTCCATTGCCCTGCCTGAGATACCCCACCTGTCCCGGCCCCCACTGCTTTTTTCCTTGCTCACATCTGTCCGGAGAGAAATTCCAGCGGAAGGTATGGGTGACACATCCTCTTCTTTACAAGTGGAAGCCTGGCAACTCCTGCAGAAAGTTCAGCAGAGACCCACTCACACCGGGCCACCCACAAAGCCGTGACCCCTCACTCCCTCCCACCACCACAGCCCCGAGACTGCTGACTGGGCAGAGAATGTGGAGTCAGGCACAGCTTCAGGGGCTATTGCTGCCTGCAGTGCTGTTTATATTGACCTCAACCCAGGCACACCTGGGGAGGGCCGGCCGGCAGGGTCAGGCTGCCCAGGTCAGCTAATCCTCAGCCCTCAGGGAATCACATTGTTGAAAATGGACCTCGCTAAGGCAGAATAGAAGCCAAGGAATAAAAGGACACAATGCCATTTGCAGCACCGTAGGTGTGTCTAGAGGTAATCACGTGAATTGTAGTAAGTCAGAAAGTGAAAGACACATATCATATCATATCTCTTATAGGTGTGACCGAAAAATGGATACCAGGGCAGATATTTCCACGGAGTAGGGCAATCACAGATTCATTCAACAAACTTATGGTTCACCAATGGAAAGGTGTGAGGATTGGTTTCATTATGATATTGGGGTTAACAGACATATACAAACACAGGTGACATATATAATCACCGAAGACCTACAGAATACCAAGAGAAGACTACTCAACATTCTGTCATAAGGTACATGGGAAAAGGATCCCAGGAAGAACTGACATATGTATATGTGTAAAAGAACCACATCTTCCACACCTACAACTAGCCAAACATTGTAATCAAATTTGCTGTAATAAAAGATAAAAAAAATTAAATTAAAAACACGAACAATAAGTAGTGAGACAAACTTGAGGGGCTTTCTCCTGGCACATTCCATTCTAAATTACAATCTAAAACACGACTTCCATTGAGGCTCTGTTGCCCCAGTAACCAGATCTGGTAAGGGAGAACTGCTGCCACCTTGTGGCCGTTTCACACAACAGCAGCTTTAATCCCAGCGCTAATGGTCAGTTGATATTCAAAATCATTGCAGGCCTGTAAATGACACCTGCCCTGAAAACAAATCCTGGGTTCATGTATCGACCAAAAAATTCAAAGGACGTCCACATTTCAAAACGACAGTTTCAAAAGGCATATTTTACACACATTAGTGTTCTGCTTCTTTTTCTTTCTTTCTGTTTTTGTTAAAAAAACGGGAATGGCAAAAAGCATCCCTCAGAATGGGCGAAAATATTTGCAAACGAATCAATGGACAAAGGTTTAATCTCCAATATATATAAAGAGCTCATGCAGCTTAATATTAAAAAAACAAACAACCCAATACAAAAATGGGCAGAAGATCTACAGAGACGTTTCTTCAAAGAAGACACAGAGATGGCCAAGACACACATGAAAAGCTGCTCAACATCACTAATTATTAGAGAAATGCAAATCAAAACTACAGTGAGGTATCACCTCACACCTGTTAGAATCGGCATCATCAGAAAATCTACAAACAACGAATTCTGGGGAGGGTGTGGACAAAAGGATCCCTCTTCCACTATTGGTAGAAATGTAAATTGATACAGTCACGATGGAGAACAGTATGGAGTTTCCTTTAAAAACCTAGAAATACAATTAACATATGATCCAGCAATCCCACTTCTGGGCATATACCCAGAGAAAACCATAAATCAAAAAGGCACATTCACCACAAGGGTCATTTCAGCACTATTTACGATAACCAGGTAATGGAAGCAACCTAAATACCCACAGACAGACGAATGGATAAAGATGTGGTACATATATAAAATGGAATATTACTCAGCCATAAGAAGGAATGAAACTGGGTCATTTGTAGAGACGTCGATGGATCTAGAGACTGTCATACAGAATGAAGTAAGTCAGAAAGAGAAAAACAAATATTGTATATTAATGCATATATGTGGAACCTAGAAAAATGGTACAGATGAACTGGTTTGCAGGGAAGAAAGAGAGACACAGAGGTAGAGAACACACGTATGGACACCAAGTGTGGGAAGCCATGGGGAGGTGGTGTTGGGATGAGTTGGGAGATTGGGATTGACCTGTATACATGTATATGCATAAAATACATAACTAATAATACCCTGCTGTATAAAAAAATAAATAAAATTAAATTTCAAAATTTTTAAAAATAAAACTTAAAAATAAAACAGAAAAAAGTTCTTCCCTTCACACAGATGTATTTATATGAATGAATTATTTCCATGCTTATATCTCTAAATACATAAAAGAGGAATAAAATCTAACTTGAACCAAAAAAGAAAAAAAAAACCTGAACTCACGAGTTAGACAGAGGAAAACCCTATCAGGGCACTTGCTCCAGCAGTAAACAATTCTGAAATTGGTCAGAGGTGGGGAATCATCTCCAATAGAGCCAGCTGCCCACTCCTACGCAAGGAGCGTCCTCATTGCAAAGCGGGGGGCCATGCCGAGGCATCTGTGAGTAACCGTGAGCTGAGCCCCAGGCCAGCTGCTGTTGAACTTTTCCCACCCTTCCCAGGTAAAACACCTGAATATGTACAAGGGCTTGAAAGCCTAGAGGAAGGGGCGTGGAGCCACACCAGCGACAGCACGCAGGCCAACTTGGTGCCTGCAGGCCAGCCAGGATGGTCCTGGCCCTGGGCGCTCTTCTGGAAGCTTTCCATTGCCCTGCCTGAGATACCCCACCTGTCCCGGCCCCCACTGCTTTTTTCCTTGCTCACATCTGTCCGGAGAGAAATTCCAGCGGAAGGTATGGGTGACACATCCTCTTCTTTACAAGTGGAAGCCTGGCAACTCCTGCAGAAAGTCCAGCAGAGACCCACTCACACCGGGCCACCCACAAAGCCGTGACCCCTCACTCCCTCCCACCACCACAGCCCCGAGACTGCTGACTGGGCAGAGAATATGGCGTCAGGCAGAGTTTCAGGGGTTATTGCTGCCTGCAGTGCTGTTTATATTGACCTCAACCCAGGCACACCTGGGGAGGGCCGGCCGGCAGGGTCAGGCTACAGAGGTCAGCTAATCCTCAGCCCTCAGGGAATCACATTGTTGAAAATGGACCTCGCTAAGGCAGAATAGAAGCCAAGGAATAAAAGGACACAATGCCATTTGCAGCACCGTATGTGTGTCTAGAGGTATTCACGTGAATTGTAGTAAGTTCAGAAAGTGAAAGACACATATCATATCATATCTCTTATAGGTGTGACCGAAAAATGGATACCAGGGCAGATATTTCCACGGAGAAGGGCAATCAGAGATTCATTAAACAAACTTATGGTTCACCAAAGGAAAGGTGTGAGGATTGGTTTCATTATGATATTGGGGTTAACAGACATATACAAACACAGGTGACATATATAATCACCGAAGACCTACAGAATATCAAGAGAAGACTACTCAACATTCTGTCATAAGGTACATGGGAAAAGGATCCCAGGAAGAACTGGCATATGTATATGTGTAAAAGAACCACATCTTCCACACCTACAACAAGCCAAACATTGTAATCAAATTTGCTGTAATAAAAAAATAAAAAATTAAATTAAAAACACGAACAAGATGTAGTGAGACAAACTTGAGGGGCTTTCTCCTGGCACATTCCATTCTAAATTCCAATCTAGAACACGACTTCCATTGAGGCTCTGTTGCCCCAGTAACCAGATTTGGTAAGGGAGAGCTGCTGCCACCTTGTGGCCGTTTCACACAACAGCAGCTTTAATCCCAGCGCTAATGGTCAGTTGATATTCAAAATCATTGCAGGCCTGTAAATGACACCTGCCCTGAAAACAAATCCTCGGTTCATATATCAACCAAAAATTTCAAAGGACGTCCATATTTCAAAACGACAGTTTCAAAAGGCATATTTTACACACATTAGTGTTCTGCTTCTTTTTCTTTCTTTCTTATTTTGTTAAAAAAACGGAATGGCAAAAAGCATCCCTCAGAATGGGCGAAAATATTTGCAAACGAATCAATGGGCAAAGGTTTAATCTCCAATATATATAAAGAGCTCATGCAGCTTAATATTAAAAAAAACAAACAACCCAATACAAAAATGGGCAGAAGATCTAAAGAGACGTTTCTTCAAAGAAGACACAGAGATGGCCAAGACGCACATGAAAAGCTGCTCAACATCACTAATTATTCGAGAAATGCAAATCAAAACTACAATGAGGTATCACCTCACACGTGTTAGAATCGGCATCATCAGAAAATCTACAAACAACGAATTCTGGGGAGGGTGTGGACAAAAGGATCCCTCTTCCACTATTGGTGGAAATGTAAATTGATACAGTCACTATGGAGAACAATATGGAGTTTCCTTTAAAAAAGCTAGTAATAGAATTACCTACCATATGATCCAGCAATCCCACTTCTGGGCATATACCCAGAGAAAACCATAAATCAAAAAGGCACATTCACCACAATGCTCATTTCAGCACTATTTACAATAGCCAGGTAATGGAAGCAACATGAATACCCACAGACAGACGAATGGATAAAGATGTGGTACATATATAAAATGGAATATTACTCAGCCATAAGAAGGAATGAAACTGGGTCATTTGTAGAGACGTCGATGGATCTAGAGACTGTCATACAGAATGAGGTAAGTCAGAAAGAGACAAACAAATATTGTATATTAATGCATATATGTGGACCCTAGAAAAATGGAACAGATGAACTGGTTTGAAGGGAAGAAATAGAGACACAGAGGTAGAGAACACACGTATGGACACCAAGTGTGGGAAGCCATGGGGAGGTGGTGTTGGGATGAGTTGGGAGATTGGGATTGACCTGTATACATGTATATGCATAAAATACATAACTAATAATAACCTGCTGTATAAAAAAATAAATAAAATTAAATTTCAAAATTTTTAAAAATAAAACTTAAAAATAAAACAGAAAAAAGTTCTTCCCTTCACACAGATGTATTTATATGAATGAATTATTTCCATGCTTATATCTATAAATACATAAAAGAGGAATAAAATCTAACTTGAACCAAAAAAGAAAAAAAAAAACCTGATCCCACGAGTTAGACAGAGGAAAACCCTATCAGGGCACTTGCTCCAGCGGTAAACAATTCTGAAATTGGTCAGAGGTGGGGAATCATCTCCAATAGAGCCAGCTGCCCACTCCTACGCAAGGAGCGTCCTCATTGCAAAGCGGGGGGCCATGCCGAGGCATCTGTGAGTAACCGTGAGCTGAGCCCCAGGCCAGCTGCTGTTGAACTTTTCCCACCCTTCCCAGGTAAAACACCTGAATATGTACAAGGGCTTGAAAGCCTAGAGGAAGGGGCGTGGAGCCACACCAGCGACAGCACGCAGGCCAACTTGGTGCCTGCAGGCCAGCCAGGATGGTCCTGGCCCTGGGCGCTCTTCTGGAAGCTTTCCATTGCCCTGCCTGAGATACCCCACCTGTCCCGGCCCCCACTGCTTTTTTCCTTGCTCACATCTGTCCGGAGAGAAATTCCAGCGGAAGGTATGGGTGACACATCCTCTTCTTTACAAGTGGAAGCCTGGCAACTCCTGCAGAAAGTTCAGCAGAGACCCACTCACACCGGGCCACCCACAAAGCCGTGACCCCTCACTCCCTCCCACCACCACAGCCCCGAGACTGCTGACTGGGCAGAGAATGTGGAGTCAGGCACAGCTTCAGAGGCTATTGCTGCCTGCAGTGCTGTTTATATTGACCTCAAACCAGGCACACCTGGGGAGGGCCGGCCGGCAGGGTCAGGCTACCCAGGTCAGCTAATCCTCAGCCCTCAGGGAATCACATTGTTGAAAATGGACCTCGCTAAGGCAGAATAGAAGCCAAGGAATAAAAGGACACAATGCCATTTGCAGCACCGTAGGTGTGTCTAGAGGTAATCACGTGAATTGTAGTAAGTCAGAAAGTGAAAGACACATATCATATCATATCTCTTATAGGTGTGACCGAAAAATGGATACCAGGGCAGATATTTCCACGGAGTAGGGCAATCACAGATTCATTCAACAAACTTATGGTTCACCAATGGAAAGGTGTGAGGATTGGTTTCATTATGATATTGGGGTTAACAGACATATACAAACACAGGTGACATATATAATCACCGAAGACCTACAGAATACCAAGAGAAGACTACTCAACATTCTGTCATAAGGTACATGGGAAACGGATCCCAGGAAGAACTGACATATGTATATGTGCAAAAGAACCACATCTTCCACACCTACAACTAGCCAAACATTGTAATCAAATTTGCTGTAATAAAAGATAAAAAAAATTAAATTAAAAACACGAACAATAAGTAGTGAGACAAACTTGAGGGGCTTTCTCCTGGCACATTCCATTCTAAATTACAATCTAGAACACGACTTCCATTGACGCTCTGTTGCCCCAGTAACCAGATCTGGTAAGGGAGAACTGCTGCCACCTTGTGGCCATTTCACACAACAGCAGCTTTAATCCCAGCGCTAATGGTCAGTTGATATTCAAAATCATTGCAGGCCTGTAAATGACACCTGCCCTGAAAACAAATCCTGGGTTCATGTATCGACCAAAAAATTCAAAGGACGTCCACATTTCAAAACGACAGTTTCAAAAGGCATATTTTACACACATTAGTGTTCTGCTTCTTTTTCTTTCTTTCTGTTTTTGTTAAAAAAACGGGAATGGCAAAAAGCATCCCTCAGAATGGGCGAAAATATTTGCAAACGAATCAATGGACAAAGTTTTAATCTCCAATATATATAAAGAGCTCATGCAGCTTAATATTAAAAAAACAACCCAATACAAAAATGGGCAGAAGATCTACAGAGACGTTTCTTCAAAGAAGACACAGAGATGGCCAAGACACACATGAAAAGCTGCTCAACATCACGAATTATTAGAGAAATGCAAATCAAAACTACAGTGAGGTATCACCTCACACGTGTTAGAATCGGCATCATCAGAAAATCTACAAACAACGAATTCTGGGGAGGGTGTGGACAAAAGGATCCCTCTTCCACTATTGGTAGAAATGTAAATTGATACAGTCACGATGGAGAACAGTATGGAGTTTCCTTTAAAAAGCTAGTAATAGAATTAACATATGATCCAGCAATCCCACTTCTGGGCATATACCCAGAGAAAACCATAAATCAAAAAGGCACATTCACCACAAGGGTCATTTCAGCACTATTTACGATAGCCAGGTAATGGAAGCAACCTAAATACCCACAGACAGACGAATGGATAAAGATGTGGTACATATATAAAATGGAATATTACTCAGCCATAAGAAGGAATGAAACTGGGTCATTTGTAGAGACGTCGATGGATCTAGAGACTGTCATACAGAATGAAGTAAGTCAGAAAGAGAAAAACAAATATTGTATATTAATGTATATATGTGGAACCTAGAAAAATGGTACAGATGAACTGGTTTGCAGGGAAGAAAGAGAGACACAGAGGTAGAGAACACACGTATGGACACCAAGTGTGGGAAGCCATGGGGAGGTGGTGTTGGGATGAGTTGGGAGATTGGGATTGACCTGTATACATGTATATGCATAAAATACATAACTAATAATAACCTGCTGTATAAAAAAATAAATAAAATTAAATTTCAAAATTTTTAAAAATAAAACTTAAAAATAAAACAGAAAAAAGTTCTTCCCTTCACACAGATGTATTTATATGAATGAATTATTTCCATGCTTATATCTCTAAATACATAAAAGAGGAATAAAATCTAACTTGAACCAAAAAAGAAAAAAAAAAACCTGAACCCACGAGTTAGACAGAGGAAAACACTATCTGGGCACTTGCTCCAGCGGTAAACAATTCTGAAATTGGTCAGAGGTGGGGAATCATCTCCAATAGAGCCAGCTGCCCACTCCTACGCAAGGAGCGTCCTCATTGCAAAGCGGGGGGCCATGCCGAGGCATCTGTGAGTAACCGTGAGCTGAGCCCCAGGCCAGCTGCTGTTGAACTTTTCCCACCCTTCCCAGGTAAAACACCTGAATATGTACAAGGGCTTGAAAGCCTAGAGGAAGGGGCGTGGAGCCACACCAGTGACAGCACGCAGGCCAACTTGGTGCCTGCAGGCCAGCCAGGATGGTCCTGGCCCTGGGCGCTCTTCTGGAAGCTTTCCATTGCCCTGCCTGAGATACCCCACCTGTCCCGGCCCCCACTGCTTTTTTCCTTGCTCACATCTGTCCAGAGAGAAATTCCAGCGGAAGGTATGGGTGACACATCCTCTTCTTTACAAGTGGAAGCCTGGCAACTCCTGCAGAAAGTTCAGCAGAGACCCACTCACACCGGGCCACCCACAAAGCCGTGACCCCTCACTCCCTCCCACCACCACAGCCCCGAGACTGCTGACTGGGCAGAGAATGTGGAGTCAGGCACAGCTTCAGAGGCTATTGCTGCCTGCAGTGCTGTTTATATTGACCTCAACCCAGGCACACCTGGGGAGGGCCGGCCGGCAGGGTCAGGCTGCCCAGGTCAGCTAATCCTCAGCCCTCAGGGAATCACATTGTTGAAAATGGACCTCGCTAAGGCAGAATAGAAGCCAAGGAATAAAAGGACACAATGCCATTTGCAGCACCGTAGGTGTGTCTAGAGGTAATCACGTGAATTGTAGTAAGTCAGAAAGTGAAAGACACATATCATATCATATCTCTTATAGGTGTGACCGAAAAATGGATACCAGGGCAGATATTTCCACGGAGTAGGGCAATCACAGATTCATTCAACAAACTTATGGTTCACCAATGGAAAGGTGTGAGGATTGGTTTCATTATGATATTGGGGTTAACAGACATATACAAACACAGGTGACATATATAATCACCGAAGACCTACAGAATACCAAGAGAAGACTACTCAACATTCTGTCATAAGGTACATGGGAAAAGGATCCCAGGAAGAACTGACATATGTATATGTGTAAAAGAACCACATCTTCCACACCTACAACTAGCCAAACATTGTAATCAAATTTGCTGTAATAAAAGATAAAAAAAATTAAATTAAAAACACGAACAATAAGTAGTGAGACAAACTTGAGGGGCTTTCTCCTGGCACATTCCATTCTAAATTACAATCTAGAACACGACTTCCATTGAGGCTCTGTTGCCCCAGTAACCAGATCTGGTAAGGGAGAACTGCTGCCACCTTGTGGCCGTTTCACACAACAGCAGCTTTAATCCCAGCGCTAATGGTCAGTTGATATTCAAAATCATTGCAGGCCTGTAAATGACACCTGCCCTGAAAACAAATCCTGGGTTCATGTATCGACCAAAAAATTCAAAGGACGTCCACATTTCAAAACGACAGTTTCAAAAGGCATATTTTACACACATTAGTGTTCTGCTTCTTTTTCTTTCTTTCTGTTTTTGTTAAAAAAACGGGAATGGCAAAAAGCATCCCTCAGAATGGGCGAAAATATTTGCAAACGAATCAATGGACAAAGGTTTAATCTCCAATATATATAAAGAGCTCATGCAGCTTAATATTAAAAAAACAAACAACCCAATACAAAAATGGGCAGAAGATCTACAGAGACGTTTCTTCAAAGAAGACACAGAGATGGCCAAGACACACATGAAAAGCTGCTCAACATCACTAATTATTAGAGAAATGCAAATCAAAACTACAGTGAGGTATCACCTCAAACCTGTTAGAATCGGCATCATCAGAAAATCTACAAACAACGAATTCTGGGGAGGGTGTGGACAAAAGGATCCCTCTTCCACTATTGGTAGAAATGTAAATTGATACAGTCACGATGGAGAACAGTATGGAGTTTCCTTTAAAAACCTAGAAATACAATTAACATATGATCCAGCAATCCCACTTCTGGGCATATACCCAGAGAAAACCATAAATCAAAAAGGCACATTCACCACAATGCTCATTTCAGCACTATTTACGATAGCCAGGTAATGGAAGCAACCTAAATACCCACAGACAGACGAATGGATAAAGATGTGGTACATATATAAAATGGAATATTACTCAGCCATAAGAAGGAATGAAACTGGGTCATTTGTAGAGACGTCGATGGATCTAGAGACTGTCATACAGAATGAAATAAGTCAGAAAGAGAAAAACAAATATTGTATATTAATGCATATATGTGGAACCTAGAAAAAGGGTACAGATGAACTGGTTTGCAGGGAAGAAAGAGAGACACAGAGGTAGAGAACACACGTATGGACACCAAGTGTGGGAAGCCATGGGGAGGTGGTGTTGGGATGAGTTGGGAGATTGGGATTGACCTGTATACATGTATATGCATAAAATACATAACTAATAATAACCTGCTGTATAAAAAAATAAATAAAATTAAATTTCAAAATTTTTAAAAATAAAACTTAAAAATAAAACAGAAAAAAGTTCTTCCCTTCACACAGATGTATTTATATGAATGAATTATTTCCATGCTTATATCTCTAAATACATAAAAGAGGAATAAAATCTAACTTGAACCAAAAAAGAAAAAAAAACCTGAACCCACGAGTTAGACAGAGGAAAACCCTATCAGGGCACTTGCTCCAGCGGTAAACAATTCTGAAATTGGTCAGAGGTGGGGAATCATCTCCAATAGAGCCAGCTGCCCACTCCTACGCAAGGAGCGTCCTCATTGCAAAGCGGGGGGCCATGCCGAGGCATCTGTGAGTAACCGTGAGCTGAGCCCCAGGCCAGCTGCTGTTGAACTTTTCCCACCCTTCCCAGGTAAAACACCTGAATATGTACAAGGGCTTGAAAGCCTAGAGGAAGGGGCGTGGAGCCACACCAGCGACAGCACGCAGGCCAACTTGGTGCCTGCAGGCCAGCCAGGATGGTCCTGGCCCTGGGCGCTCTTCTGGAAGCTTTCCATTGCCCTGCCTGAGATACCCCACCTGTCCCGGCCCCCACTGCTTTTTTCCTTGCTCACATCTGTCCGGAGAGAAATTCCAGCGGAAGGTATGGGTGACACATCCTCTTCTTTACAAGTGGAAGCCTGGCAACTCCTGCAGAAAGTCCAGCAGAGACCCACTCACAGCGGACCACCCACAAAGCCGTGACCCCTCACTCCCTCCCACCAGCACAGCCCCGAGACTGCTGACTGGGCAGAGAATATGGCGTCAGGCAGAGCTTCAGGGGTTATTGCTGCCTGCAGTGCTGTTTATATTGACCTCAACCCAGGCACACCTGGGGAGGGCCGGCCGGCAGGGTCAGGCTACAGAGGTCAGCTAATCCTCAGCCCTCAGGGAATCACATTGTTGAAAATGGACCTCGCTAAGGCAGAATAGAAGCCAAGGAATAAAAGGACACAATGCCATTTGCAGCACCGTATGTGTGTCCAGAGGTATTCACGTGAATTGTAGTAAGTCAGAAAGTGAAAGACACATATCCTATCATATCTCTTATAGGTGTGACCGAAAAATGGATACCAGGGCAGATATTTCCACGGAGTAGGGCAATCACAGATTCATTCAACAAACTTATGGTTCACCAATGGAAAGGTGTGAGGATTGGTTTCATTATGATATTGGGGTTAACAGACATATACAAACACAGGTGACATATATAATCACCGAAGACCTACAGAATACCAAGAGAAGACTACTCAACATTCTGTCATAAGGTACATGGGAAAAGGATCCCAGGAAGAACTGACATATGTATATGTGTAAAAGAACCACATCTTCCACACCTACAACTAGCCAAACATTGTAATCAAATTTGCTGTAATAAAAGATAAAAAAAATTAAATTAAAAAAACGAACAATAAGTAGTGAGACAAACTTGAGGGGCTTTCTCCTGGCACATTCCATTCTAAATTACAATCTAGAACACGACTTCCATTGACGCTCTGTTGCCCCAGTAACCAGATCTGGTAAGGGAGAACTGCTGCCACCTTGTGGCCGTTTCACACAACAGCAGCTTTAATCCCAGCGCTAATGGTCAGTTGATATTCAAAATCATTGCAGGCCTGTAAATGACACCTGCCCTGAAAACAAATCCTGGGTTCATGTATCGACCAAAAAATTCAAAGGACGTCCACATTTCAAAACGACAGTTTCAAAAGGCATATTTTACACACATTAGTGTTCTGCTTCTTTTACTTTCTTTCTGTTTTTGTTAAAAAAACGGGAATGGCAAAAAGCATCCCTCAGAATGGGCGAAAATATTTGCAAACGAATCAATGGACAAAGGTTTAATCTCCAATATATATAAAGAGCTCATGCAGCTTAATATTAAAAAAACAAACAACCCAATACAAAAATGGGCAGAAGATCTACAGAGACGTTTCTTCAAAGAAGACACAGAGATGGCCAAGACACACATGAAAAGCTGCTCAACATCACTAATTATTAGAGAAATGCAAATCAAAACTACAGTGAGGTATCACCTCACACCTGTTAGAATCGGCATCATCAGAAAATCTACAAACAACGAATTCTGGGGAGGGTGTGGACAAAAGGATCCCTCTTCCACTATTGGTAGAAATGTAAATTGATACAGTCACGATGGAGAACAGTATGGAGTTTCCTTTAAAAAAGCTAGTAATAGAATTACCATATGATCCAGCAATCCCACTTCTGGGCATATACCCAGAGAAAACCATAAATCAAAAAGGCACATTCACCACAATGCTCATTTCAGCACTATTTACAATAGCCAGGTAATGGAAGCAACATGAATACCCACAGACAGACGAATGGATAAAGATGTGGTACATATATAAAATGGAATATTACTCAGCCATAAGAAGGAATGAAACTGGGTCATTTGTAGAGACGTCGATGGATCTAGAGACTGTCATACAGAATGAGGTAAGTCAGAAAGAGACAAACAAATATTGTATATTAATGCATATATGTGGACCCTAGAAAAATGGAACAGATGAACTGGTTTGAAGGGAAGAAATAGAGACACAGAGGTAGAGAACACACGTATGGACACCAAGTGTGGGAAGCCATGGGGAGGTGGTGTTGGGATGAGTTGGGAGATTGGGATTGACCTGTATACATGTATATGCATAAAATACATAACTAATAATAACCTGCTGTATAAAAAAATAAATAAAATTAAATTTCAAAATTTTTAAAAATAAAACTTAAAAATAAAACAGAAAAAAGTTCTTCCCTTCACACAGATGTATTTATATGAATGAATTATTTCCATGCTTATATCTCTAAATACATAAAAGAGGAATAAAATCTAACTTGAACCAAAAAAGAAAAAAAAACCTGAACCCACGAGTTAGACAGAGGAAAACCCTATCAGGGCACTTGCTCCAGCAGTAAACAATTCTGAAATTGGTCAGAGGTGGGGAATCATCTCCAATAGAGCCAGCTGCCCACTCCTACGCAAGGAGCGTCCTCATTGCAAAGCGGGGGGCCATGCCGAGGCATCTGTGAGTAACCGTGAGCTGAGCCCCAGGCCAGCTGCTGTTGAACTTTTCCCACCCTTCCCAGGTAAAACACCTGAATATGTACAAGGGCTTGAAAGCCTAGAGGAAGGGGCGTGGAGCCACACCAGCGACAGCACGCAGGCCAACTTGGTGCCTGCAGGCCAGCCAGGATGGTCCTGGCCCTGGGCGCTCTTCTGGAAGCTTTCCATTGCCCTGCCTGAGATACCCCACCTGTCCCGGCCCCCACTGCTTTTTTCCTTGCTCACATCTGTCCGGAGAGAAATTCCAGCGGAAGGTATGGGTGACACATCCTCTTCTTTACAAGTGGAAGCCTGGCAACTCCTGCAGAAAGTCCAGCAGAGACCCACTCACAGCGGACCACCCACAAAGCCGTGACCCCTCACTCCCTCCCACCAGCACAGCCCCGAGACTGCTGACTGGGCAGAGAATATGGCGTCAGGCAGAGCTTCAGGGGTTATTGCTGCCTGCAGTGCTGTTTATATTGACCTCAACCCAGGCACACCTGGGGAGGGCCGGCCGGCAGGGTCAGGCTACCCAGGTCAGCTAATCCTCAGCCCTCAGGGAATCACATTGTTGAAAATGGACCTCGCTAAGGCAGAATAGAAGCCAAGGAATAAAAGGACACAATGCCATTTGCAGCACCGTAGGTGTGTCTAGAGGTATTCACGTGAATTGTAGTAAGTCAGAAAGTGAAAGACACATATCATATCATATCTCTTATAGGTGTGACCGAAAAATGGATACCAGGGCAGATATTTCCACGGAGAAGGGCAATCAGAGATTCATTAAACAAACTTATGGTTCACCAAAGGAAAGGTGTGAGGATTGGTTTCATTATGATATTGGGGTTAACAGACATATACAAACACAGGTGACATATATAATCACCGAAGACCTACAGAATACCAAGAGAAGACTACTCAACATTCTGTCATAAGGTACATGGGAAAAGGATCCCAGGAAGAACTGGCATATGTATATGTGTAAAAGAACCACATCTTCCACACCTACAACAAGCCAAACATTGTAATCAAATTTGCTGTAATAAAAAAATAAAAAATTAAATTAAAAACACGAACAAGATGTAGTGAGACAAACTTGAGGGGCTTTCTCCTGGCACATTCCATTCTAAATTCCAATCTAGAACACGACTTCCATTGAGGCTCTGTTGCCCCAGTAACCAGATTTGGTAAGGGAGAGCTGCTGCCACCTTGTGGCCGTTTCACACAACAGCAGCTTTAATCCCAGCGCTAATGGTCATTTGATATTCAAAATCATTGCAGGCCTGTAAATGACACCTGCCCTGAAAACAAATCCTCGGTTCATATATCGACCAAAAATTTCAAAGGACGTCCATATTTCAAAACGACAGTTTCAAAAGGCATATTTTACACACATTAGTGTTCTGCTTCTTTTTCTTTCTTTCTTTTTTTGTTAAAAAAACGGAATGGCAAAAAGCATCCCTCAGAATGGGCGAAAATATTTGCAAACGAATCAATGGACAAAGGTTTAATCTCCAATATATATAAAGAGCTCATGCAGCTTAATATTAAAAAAACAAACAACCCAATACAAAAATGGGCAGAAGATCTAAAGAGACGTTTCTTCAAAGAAGACACAGAGATGGCCAAGACGCACATGAAAAGCTGCTCAACATCACTAATTATTCGAGAAATGCAAATCAAAACTACAATGAGGTATCACCTCACACGTGTTAGAATCGGCATCATCAGAAAATCTACAAACAACGAATTCTGGGGAGGGTGTGGACAAAAGGATCCCTCTTCCACTATTGGTGGAAATGTAAATTGATACAGTCACTATGGAGAACTATATGGAGTTTCCTTTAAAAATGCTAGTAATAGAATTACCATATGATCCAGCAATCCCACTTCTGGGCATATACCCAGAGAAAACCATAAATCAAAAAGGCACATTCACCACAATGCTCATTTCAGCACTATTTACAATAGCCAGGTAATGGAAGCAACATGAATACCCACAGACAGACGAATGGATAAAGATGTGGTACATATATAAAATGGAATATTACTCAGCCATAAGAAGGAATGAAACTGGGTCATTTGTAGAGACGTCGATGGATCTAGAGACTGTCATACAGAATGAAGTAAGTCAGAAAGAGAAAAACAAATATTGTATATTAATGTATATATGTGGAACCTAGAAAAATGGTACAGATGAACTGGTTTGCAGGGAAGAAAGAGAGACACAGAGGTAGAGAACACACGTATGGACACCAAGTGTGGGAAGCCATGGGGAGGTGGTGTTGGGATGAGTTGGGAGATTGGGATTGACCTGTATACATGTATATGCATAAAATACATAACTAATAATAACCTGCTGTATAAAAAAATAAATAAAATTAAATTTCAAAATTTTTAAAAATAAAACTTAAAAATAAAACAGAAAAAAGTTCTTCCCTTCACACAGATGTATTTATATGAATGAATTATTTCCATGCTTATATCTCTAAATACATAAAAGAGGAATAAAATCTAACTTGAACCAAAAAAGAAAAAAAAAAACCTGAACCCACGAGTTAGACAGAGGAAAACACTATCTGGGCACTTGCTCCAGCGGTAAACAATTCTGAAATTGGTCAGAGGTGGGGAATCATCTCCAATAGAGCCAGCTGCCCACTCCTACGCAAGGAGCGTCCTCATTGCAAAGCGGGGGGCCATGCCGAGGCATCTGTGAGTAACCGTGAGCTGAGCCCCAGGCCAGCTGCTGTTGAACTTTTCCCACCCTTCCCAGGTAAAACACCTGAATATGTACAAGGGCTTGAAAGCCTAGAGGAAGGGGCGTGGAGCCACACCAGTGACAGCACGCAGGCCAACTTGGTGCCTGCAGGCCAGCCAGGATGGTCCTGGCCCTGGGCGCTCTTCTGGAAGCTTTCCATTGCCCTGCCTGAGATACCCCACCTGTCCCGGCCCCCACTGCTTTTTTCCTTGCTCACATCTGTCCAGAGAGAAATTCCAGCGGAAGGTATGGGTGACACATCCTCTTCTTTACAAGTGGAAGCCTGGCAACTCCTGCAGAAAGTTCAGCAGAGACCCACTCACACCGGGCCACCCACAAAGCCGTGACCCCTCACTCCCTCCCACCACCACAGCCCCGAGACTGCTGACTGGGCAGAGAATGTGGAGTCAGGCACAGCTTCAGGGGCTATTGCTGCCTGCAGTGCTGTTTATATTGACCTCAACCCAGGCACACCTGGGGAGGGCCGGCCGGCAGGGTCAGGCTGCCCAGGTCAGCTAATCCTCAGCCCTCAGGGAATCACATTGTTGAAAATGGACCTCGCTAAGGCAGAATAGAAGCCAAGGAATAAAAGGACACAATGCCATTTGCAGCACCGTAGGTGTGTCTAGAGGTAATCACGTGAATTGTAGTAAGTCAGAAAGTGAAAGACACATATCATATCATATCTCTTATAGGTGTGACCGAAAAATGGATACCAGGGCAGATATTTCCACGGAGTAGGGCAATCACAGATTCATTCAACAAACTTATGGTTCACCAATGGAAAGGTGTGAGGATTGGTTTCATTATGATATTGGGGTTAACAGACATATACAAACACAGGTGACATATATAATCACCGAAGACCTACAGAATACCAAGAGAAGACTACTCAACATTCTGTCATAAGGTACATGGGAAAAGGATCCCAGGAAGAACTGACATATGTATATGTGTAAAAGAACCACATCTTCCACACCTACAACTAGCCAAACATTGTAATCAAATTTGCTGTAATAAAAGATAAAAAAAATTAAATTAAAAACACGAACAATAAGTAGTGAGACAAACTTGAGGGGCTTTCTCCTGGCACATTCCATTCTAAATTACAATCTAGAACACGACTTCCATTGACGCTCTGTTGCCCCAGTAACCAGATCTGGTAAGGGAGAACTGCTGCCACCTTGTGGCCGTTTCACACAACAGCAGCTTTAATCCCAGCGCTAATGGTCAGTTGATATTCAAAATCATTGCAGGCCTGTAAATGACACCTGCCCTGAAAACAAATCCTGGGTTCATGTATCGACCAAAAAATTCAAAGGACGTCCACATTTCAAAACGACAGTTTCAAAAGGCATATTTTACACACATTAGTGTTCTGCTTCTTTTTCTTTCTTTCTGTTTTTGTTAAAAAAACGGGAATGGCAAAAAGCATCCCTCAGAATGGGCGAAAATATTTGCAAACGAATCAATGGACAAAGGTTTAATCTCCAATATATATAAAGAGCTCATGCAGCTTAATATTAAAAAAACAAACAACCCAATACAAAAATGGGCAGAAGATCTACAGAGACGTTTCTTCAAAGAAGACACAGAGATGGCCAAGACACACATGAAAAGCTGCTCAACATCACTAATTATTAGAGAAATGCAAATCAAAACTACAGTGAGGTATCACCTCACACCTGTTAGAATCGGCATCATCAGAAAATCTACAAACAACGAATTCTGGGGAGGGTGTGGACAAAAGGATCCCTCTTCCACTATTGGTAGAAATGTAAATTGATACAGTCACGATGGAGAACAGTATGGAGTTTCCTTTAAAAACCTAGAAATACAATTAACATATGATCCAGCAATCCCACTTCTGGGCATATACCCAGAGAAAACCATAAATCAAAAAGGCACATTCACCACAATGCTCATTTCAGCACTATTTACGATAGCCAGGTAATGGAAGCAACCTAAATACCCACAGACAGACGAATGGATAAAGATGTGGTACATATATAAAATGGAATATTACTCAGCCATAAGAAGGAATGAAACTGGGTCATTTGTAGAGACGTCGATGGATCTAGAGACTGTCATACAGAATGAAGTAAGTCAGAAAGAGAAAAACAAATATTGTATATTAATGCATATATGTGGAACCTAGAAAAAGGGTACAGATGAACTGGTTTGCAGGGAAGAAAGAGAGACACAGAGGTAGAGAACACACGTATGGACACCAAGTGTGGGAAGCCATGGGGAGGTGGTGTTGGGATGAGTTGGGAGATTGGGATTGACCTGTATACATGTATATGCATAAAATACATAACTAATAATAACCTGCTGTATAAAAAAATAAATAAAATTAAATTTCAAAATTTTTAAAAATAAAACTTAAAAATAAAACAGAAAAAAGTTCTTCCCTTCACACAGATGTATTTATATGAATGAATTATTTCCATGCTTATATCTCTAAATACATAAAAGAGGAATAAAATCTAACTTGAACCAAAAAAGAAAAAAAAACCTGAACCCACGAGTTAGACAGAGGAAAACCCTATCAGGGCACTTGCTCCAGCAGTAAACAATTCTGAAATTGGTCAGAGGTGGGGAATCATCTCCAATAGAGCCAGCTGCCCACTCCTACGCAAGGAGCGTCCTCATTGCAAAGCGGGGGGCCATGCCGAGGCATCTGTGAGTAACCGTGAGCTGAGCCCCAGGCCAGCTGCTGTTGAACTTTTCCCACCCTTCCCAGGTAAAACACCTGAATATGTACAAGGGCTTGAAAGCCTAGAGGAAGGGGCGTGGAGCCACACCAGCGACAGCACGCAGGCCAACTTGGTGCCTGCAGGCCAGCCAGGATGGTCCTGGCCCTGGGCGCTCTTCTGGAAGCTTTCCATTGCCCTGCCTGAGATACCCCACCTGTCCCGGCCCCCACTGCTTTTTTCCTTGCTCACATCTGTCCGGAGAGAAATTCCAGCGGAAGGTATGGGTGACACATCCTCTTCTTTACAAGTGGAAGCCTGGCAACTCCTGCAGAAAGTCCAGCAGAGACCCACTCACAGCGGACCACCCACAAAGCCGTGACCCCTCACTCCCTCCCACCAGCACAGCCCCGAGACTGCTGACTGGGCAGAGAATATGGCGTCAGGCAGAGCTTCAGGGGTTATTGCTGCCTGCAGTGCTGTTTATATTGACCTCAACCCAGGCACACCTGGGGAGGGCCGGCCGGCAGGGTCAGGCTACCCAGGTCAGCTAATCCTCAGCCCTCAGGGAATCACATTGTTGAAAATGGACCTCGCTAAGGCAGAATAGAAGCCAAGGAATAAAAGGACACAATGCCATTTGCAGCACCGTATGTGTGTCTAGAGGTATTCACGTGAATTGTAGTAAGTCAGAAAGTGAAAGACACATATCATATCATATCTCTTATAGGTGTGACCGAAAAATGGATACCAGGGCAGATATTTCCACGGAGAAGGGCAATCAGAGATTCATTAAACAAACTTATGGTTCACCAAAGGAAAGGTGTGAGGATTGGTTTCATTATGATATTGGGGTTAACAGACATATACAAACACAGGTGACATATATAATCACCGAAGACCTACAGAATACCAAGAGAAGACTACTCAACATTCTGTCATAAGGTACATGGGAAAAGGATCCCAGGAAGAACTGGCATATGTATATGTGTAAAAGAACCACATCTTCCACACCTACAACAAGCCAAACATTGTAATCAAATTTGCTGTAATAAAAAAATAAAAAATTAAATTAAAAACACGAACAAGATGTAGTGAGACAAACTTGAGGGGCTTTCTCCTGGCACATTCCATTCTAAATTCCAATCTAGAACACGACTTCCATTGAGGCTCTGTTGCCCCAGTAACCAGATTTGGTAAGGGAGAGCTGCTGCCACCTTGTGGCCGTTTCACACAACAGCAGCTTTAATCCCAGCGCTAATGGTCATTTGATATTCAAAATCATTGCAGGCCTGTAAATGACACCTGCCCTGAAAACAAATCCTCGGTTCATATATCGACCAAAAATTTCAAAGGACGTCCATATTTCAAAACGACAGTTTCAAAAGGCATATTTTACACACATTAGTGTTCTGCTTCCTTTTCTTTCTTTCTTTTTTTGTTAAAAAAACGGAATGGCAAAAAGCATCCCTCAGAATGGGCGAAAATATTTGCAAACGAATCAATGGACAAAGGTTTAATCTCCAATATATATAAAGAGCTCATGCAGCTTAATATTAAAAAAACAAACAACCCAATACAAAAATGGGCAGAAGATCTAAAGAGACGTTTCTTCAAAGAAGACACAGAGATGGCCAAGACGCACATGAAAAGCTGCTCAACATCACTAATTATTCGAGAAATGCAAATCAAAACTACAATGAGGTATCACCTCACACGTGTTAGAATCGGCATCATCAGAAAATCTACAAACAACGAATTCTGGGGAGGGTGTGGACAAAAGGATCCCTCTTCCACTATTGGTGGAAATGTAAATTGATACAGTCACTATGGAGAACTATATGGAGTTTCCTTTAAAAATGCTAGTAATAGAATTACCATATGATCCAGCAATCCCACTTCTGGGCATATACCCAGAGAAAACCATAAATCAAAAAGGCACATTCACCACAATGCTCATTTCAGCACTATTTACAATAGCCAGGTAATGGAAGCAACATGAATACCCACAGACAGACGAATGGATAAAGATGTGGTACATATATAAAATGGAATATTACTCAGCCATAAGAAGGAATGAAACTGGGTCATTTGTAGAGACGTCGATGGATCTAGAGACTGTCATACAGAATGAAGTAAGTCAGAAAGAGAAAAACAAATATTGTATATTAATGCATATATGTGGAACCTAGAAAAATGGTACAGATGAACTGGTTTGCAGGGAAGAAAGAGAGACACAGAGGTAGAGAACACACGTATGGACACCAAGTGTGGGAAGCCATGGGGAGGTGGTGTTGGGATGAGTTGGGAGATTGGGATTGACCTGTATACATGTATATGCATAAAATACATAACTAATAATAACCTGCTGTATAAAAAAATAAATAAAATTAAATTTCAAAATTTTTAAAAATAAAACTTAAAAATAAAACAGAAAAAAGTTCTTCCCTTCACACAGATGTATTTATATGAATGAATTATTTCCATGCTTATATCTCTAAATACATAAAAGAGGAATAAAATCTAACTTGAACCAAAAAAGAAAAAAAAAAACCTGAACCCACGAGTTAGACAGAGGAAAACACTATCTGGGCACTTGCTCCAGCGGTAAACAATTCTGAAATTGGTCAGAGGTGGGGAATCATCTCCAATAGAGCCAGCTGCCCACTCCTACGCAAGGAGCGTCCTCATTGCAAAGCGGGGGGCCATGCCGAGGCATCTGTGAGTAACCGTGAGCTGAGCCCCAGGCCAGCTGCTGTTGAACTTTTCCCACCCTTCCCAGGTAAAACACCTGAATATGTACAAGGGCTTGAAAGCCTAGAGGAAGGGGCGTGGAGCCACACCAGCGACAGCACGCAGGCCAACTTGGTGCCTGCAGGCCAGCCAGGATGGTCCTGGCCCTGGGCGCTCTTCTGGAAGCTTTCCATTGCCCTGCCTGAGATACCCCACCTGTCCCGGCCCCCACTGCTTTTTTCCTTGCTCACATCTGTCCGGAGAGAAATTCCAGCGGAAGGTATGGGTGACACATCCTCTTCTTTACAAGTGGAAGCCTGGCAACTCCTGCAGAAAGTTCAGCAGAGACCCACTCACACCGGGCCACCCACAAAGCCGTGACCCCTCACTCCCTCCCACCACCACAGCCCCGAGACTGCTGACTGGGCAGAGAATGTGGAGTCAGGCACAGCTTCAGGGGCTATTGCTGCCTGCAGTGCTGTTTATATTGACCTCAACCCAGGCACACCTGGGGAGGGCCGGCCGGCAGGGTCAGGCTGCCCAGGTCAGCTAATCCTCAGCCCTCAGGGAATCACATTGTTGAAAATGGACCTCGCTAAGGCAGAATAGAAGCCAAGGAATAAAAGGACACAATGCCATTTGCAGCACCGTAGGTGTGTCTAGAGGTAATCACGTGAATTGTAGTAAGTCAGAAAGTGAAAGACACATATCATATCATATCTCTTATAGGTGTGACCGAAAAATGGATACCAGGGCAGATATTTCCACGGAGTGGGGCAATCACAGATTCATTCAACAAACTTATGGTTCACCAATGGAAAGGTGTGAGGATTGGTTTCATTATGATATTGGGGTTAACAGACATATACAAACACAGGTGACATATATAATCACCGAAGACCTACAGAATACCAAGAGAAGACTACTCAACATTCTGTCATAAGGTACATGGGAAAAGGATCCCAGGAAGAACTGACATATGTATATGTGTAAAAGAACCACATCTTCCACACCTACAACTAGCCAAACATTGTAATCAAATTTGCTGTAATAAAAGATAAAAAAAATTAAATTAAAAACACGAACAATAAGTAGTGAGACAAACTTGAGGGGCTTTCTCCTGGCACATTCCATTCTAAATTACAATCTAGAACACGACTTCCATTGACGCTCTGTTGCCCCAGTAACCAGATCTGGTAAGGGAGAACTGCTGCCACCTTGTGGCCGTTTCACACAACAGCAGCTTTAATCCCAGCGCTAATGGTCAGTTGATATTCAAAATCATTGCAGGCCTGTAAATGACACCTGCCCTGAAAACAAATCCTGGGTTCATGTATCGACCAAAAAATTCAAAGGACGTCCACATTTCAAAACGACAGTTTCAAAAGGCATATTTTACACACATTAGTGTTCTGCTTCTTTTTCTTTCTTTCTGTTTTTGTTAAAAAAACGGGAATGGCAAAAAGCATCCCTCAGAATGGGCGAAAATATTTGCAAACGAATCAATGGACAAAGGTTTAATCTCCAATATATATAAAGAGCTCATGCAGCTTAATATTAAAAAAACAAACAACCCAATACAAAAATGGGCAGAAGATCTACAGAGACGTTTCTTCAAAGAAGACACAGAGATGGCCAAGACACACATGAAAAGCTGCTCAACATCACTAATTATTAGAGAAATGCAAATCAAAACTACAGTGAGGTATCACCTCACACCTGTTAGAATCGGCATCATCAGAAAATCTACAAACAACGAATTCTGGGGAGGGTGTGGACAAAAGGATCCCTCTTCCACTATTGGTAGAAATGTAAATTGATACAGTCACGATGGAGAACAGTATGGAGTTTCCTTTAAAAACCTAGAAATACAATTAACATATGATCCAGCAATCCCACTTCTGGGCATATACCCAGAGAAAACCATAAATCAAAAAGGCACATTCACCACAATGCTCATTTCAGCACTATTTACGATAGCCAGGTAATGGAAGCAACCTAAATACCCACAGACAGACGAATGGATAAAGATGTGGTACATATATAAAATGGAATATTACTCAGCCATAAGAAGGAATGAAACTGGGTCATTTGTAGAGACGTCGATGGATCTAGAGACTGTCATACAGAATGAAGTAAGTCAGAAAGAGAAAAACAAATATTGTATATTAATGCATATATGTGGAACCTAGAAAAAGGGTACAGATGAACTGGTTTGCAGGGAAGAAAGAGAGACACAGAGGTAGAGAACACACGTATGGACACCAAGTGTGGGAAGCCATGGGGAGGTGGTGTTGGGATGAGTTGGGAGATTGGGATTGACCTGTATACATGTATATGCATAAAATACATAACTAATAATAACCTGCTGTATAAAAAAATAAATAAAATTAAATTTCAAAATTTTTAAAAATAAAACTTAAAAATAAAACAGAAAAAAGTTCTTCCCTTCACACAGATGTATTTATATGAATGAATTATTTCCATGCTTATATCTCTAAATACATAAAAGAGGAATAAAATCTAACTTGAACCAAAAAAGAAAAAAAAAAACCTGAACCCACGAGTTAGACAGAGGAAAACACTATCTGGGCACTTGCTCCAGCGGTAAACAATTCTGAAATTGGTCAGAGGTGGGGAATCATCTCCAATAGAGCCAGCTGCCCACTCCTACGCAAGGAGCGTCCTCATTGCAAAGCGGGGGGCCATGCCGAGGCATCTGTGAGTAACCGTGAGCTGAGCCCCAGGCCAGCTGCTGTTGAACTTTTCCCACCCTTCCCAGGTAAAACACCTGAATATGTACAAGGGCTTGAAAGCCTAGAGGAAGGGGCGTGGAGCCACACCAGCGACAGCACGCAGGCCAACTTGGTGCCTGCAGGCCAGCCAGGATGGTCCTGGCCCTGGGCGCTCTTCTGGAAGCTTTCCATTGCCCTGCCTGAGATACCCCACCTGTCCCGGCCCCCACTGCTTTTTTCCTTGCTCACATCTGTCCGGAGAGAAATTCCAGCGGAAGGTATGGGTGACACATCCTCTTCTTTACAAGTGGAAGCCTGGCAACTCCTGCAGAAAGTTCAGCAGAGACCCACTCACACCGGGCCACCCACAAAGCCGTGACCCCTCACTCCCTCCCACCACCACAGCCCCGAGACTGCTGACTGGGCAGAGAATGTGGAGTCAGGCACAGCTTCAGGGGCTATTGCTGCCTGCAGTGCTGTTTATATTGACCTCAACCCAGGCACACCTGGGGAGGGCCGGCCGGCAGGGTCAGGCTGCCCAGGTCAGCTAATCCTCAGCCCTCAGGGAATCACATTGTTGAAAATGGACCTCGCTAAGGCAGAATAGAAGCCAAGGAATAA
Source organism: Hyperoodon ampullatus (assembly GCF_949752795.1). Taxonomy (NCBI): domain Eukaryota; kingdom Metazoa; phylum Chordata; class Mammalia; order Artiodactyla; family Ziphiidae; genus Hyperoodon; species Hyperoodon ampullatus. Next base: position 229,874 of record NW_027640893.1, read on the forward strand.
AAGGACACAATGCCATTTGCAGCACCGTAGGTGTGTCTAGAGGTAATCACGTGAATTGTAGTAAGTCAGAAAGTGAAAGACACATATCATATCATATCTCTTATAGGTGTGACCGAAAAATGGATACCAGGGCAGATATTTCCACGGAGTGGGGCAATCACAGATTCATTCAACAAACTTATGGTTCACCAATGGAAAGGTGTGAGGATTGGTTTCATTATGATATTGGGGTTAACAGACATATACAAACACAGGTGACATATATAATCACCGAAGACCTACAGAATACCAAGAGAAGACTACTCAACATTCTGTCATAAGGTACATGGGAAAAGGATCCCAGGAAGAACTGACATATGTATATGTGTAAAAGAACCACATCTTCCACACCTACAACTAGCCAAACATTGTAATCAAATTTGCTGTAATAAAAGATAAAAAAAATTAAATTAAAAACACGAACAATAAGTAGTGAGACAAACTTGAGGGGCTTTCTCCTGGCACATTCCATTCTAAATTACAATCTAGAACACGACTTCCATTGACGCTCTGTTGCCCCAGTAACCAGATCTGGTAAGGGAGAACTGCTGCCACCTTGTGGCCGTTTCACACAACAGCAGCTTTAATCCCAGCGCTAATGGTCAGTTGATATTCAAAATCATTGCAGGCCTGTAAATGACACCTGCCCTGAAAACAAATCCTGGGTTCATGTATCGACCAAAAAATTCAAAGGACGTCCACATTTCAAAACGACAGTTTCAAAAGGCATATTTTACACACATTAGTGTTCTGCTTCTTTTTCTTTCTTTCTGTTTTTGTTAAAAAAACGGGAATGGCAAAAAGCATCCCTCAGAATGGGCGAAAATATTTGCAAACGAATCAATGGACAAAGGTTTAATCTCCAATATATATAAAGAGCTCATGCAGCTTAATATTAAAAAAACAAACAACCCAATACAAAAATGGGCAGAAGATCTACAGAGACGTTTCTTCAAAGAAGACACAGAGATGGCCAAGACACACATGAAAAGCTGCTCAACATCACTAATTATTAGAGAAATGCAAATCAAAACTACAGTGAGGTATCACCTCACACCTGTTAGAATCGGCATCATCAGAAAATCTACAAACAACGAATTCTGGGGAGGGTGTGGACAAAAGGATCCCTCTTCCACTATTGGTAGAAATGTAAATTGATACAGTCACGATGGAGAACAGTATGGAGTTTCCTTTAAAAACCTAGAAATACAATTAACATATGATCCAGCAATCCCACTTCTGGGCATATACCCAGAGAAAACCATAAATCAAAAAGGCACATTCACCACAATGCTCATTTCAGCACTATTTACGATAGCCAGGTAATGGAAGCAACCTAAATACCCACAGACAGACGAATGGATAAAGATGTGGTACATATATAAAATGGAATATTACTCAGCCATAAGAAGGAATGAAACTGGGTCATTTGTAGAGACGTCGATGGATCTAGAGACTGTCATACAGAATGAAGTAAGTCAGAAAGAGAAAAACAAATATTGTATATTAATGCATATATGTGGAACCTAGAAAAAGGGTACAGATGAACTGGTTTGCAGGGAAGAAAGAGAGACACAGAGGTAGAGAACACACGTATGGACACCAAGTGTGGGAAGCCATGGGGAGGTGGTGTTGGGATGAGTTGGGAGATTGGGATTGACCTGTATACATGTATATGCATAAAATACATAACTAATAATAACCTGCTGTATAAAAAAATAAATAAAATTAAATTTCAAAATTTTTAAAAATAAAACTTAAAAATAAAACAGAAAAAAGTTCTTCCCTTCACACAGATGTATTTATATGAATGAATTATTTCCATGCTTATATCTCTAAATACATAAAAGAGGAATAAAATCTAACTTGAACCAAAAAAGAAAAAAAAAACCTGAACCCACGAGTTAGACAGAGGAAAACCCTATCAGGGCACTTGCTCCAGCAGTAAACAATTCTGAAATTGGTCAGAGGTGGGGAATCATCTCCAATAGAGCCAGCTGCCCACTCCTACGCAAGGAGCGTCCTCATTGCAAAGCGGGGGGCCATGCCGAGGCATCTGTGAGTAACCGTGAGCTGAGCCCCAGGCCAGCTGCTGTTGAACTTTTCCCACCCTTCCCAGGTAAAACACCTGAATATGTACAAGGGCTTGAAAGCCTAGAGGAAGGGGCGTGGAGCCACACCAGCGACAGCACGCAGGCCAACTTGGTGCCTGCAGGCCAGCCAGGATGGTCCTGGCCCTGGGCGCTCTTCTGGAAGCTTTCCATTGCCCTGCCTGAGATACCCCACCTGTCCCGGCCCCCACTGCTTTTTTCCTTGCTCACATCTGTCCGGAGAGAAATTCCAGCGGAAGGTATGGGTGACACATCCTCTTCTTTACAAGTGGAAGCCTGGCAACTCCTGCAGAAAGTCCAGCAGAGACCCACTCACAGCGGACCACCCACAAAGCCGTGACCCCTCACTCCCTCCCACCAGCACAGCCCCGAGACTGCTGACTGGGCAGAGAATATGGCGTCAGGCAGAGCTTCAGGGGTTATTGCTGCCTGCAGTGCTGTTTATATTGACCTCAACCCAGGCACACCTGGGGAGGGCCGGCCGGCAGGGTCAGGCTACCCAGGTCAGCTAATCCTCAGCCCTCAGGGAATCACATTGTTGAAAATGGACCTCGCTAAGGCAGAATAGAAGCCAAGGAATAAAAGGACACAATGCCATTTGCAGCACCGTATGTGTGTCTAGAGGTATTCACGTGAATTGTAGTAAGTCAGAAAGTGAAAGACACATATCATATCATATCTCTTATAGGTGTGACCGAAAAATGGATACCAGGGCAGATATTTCCATGGAGAAGGGCAATCAGAGATTCATTAAACAAACTTATGGTTCACCAAAGGAAAGGTGTGAGGATTGGTTTCATTATGATATTGGGGTTAACAGACATATACAAACACAGGTGACATATATAATCACCGAAGACCTACAGAATACCAAGAGAAGACTACTCAACATTCTGTCATAAGGTACATGGGAAAAGGATCCCAGGAAGAACTGGCATATGTATATGTGTAAAAGAACCACATCTTCCACACCTACAACAAGCCAAACATTGTAATCAAATTTGCTGTAATAAAAAAATAAAAAATTAAATTAAAAACACGAACAAGATGTAGTGAGACAAACTTGAGGGGCTTTCTCCTGGCACATTCCATTCTAAATTCCAATCTAGAACACGACTTCCATTGAGGCTCTGTTGCCCCAGTAACCAGATTTGGTAAGGGAGAGCTGCTGCCACCTTGTGGCCGTTTCACACAACAGCAGCTTTAATCCCAGCGCTAATGGTCAGTTGATATTCAAAATCATTGCAGGCCTGTAAATGACACCTGCCCTGAAAACAAATCCTCGGTTCATATATCGACCAAAAATTTCAAAGGACGTCCATATTTCAAAACGACAGTTTCAAAAGGCATATTTTACACACATTAGTGTTCTGCTTCTTTTTCTTTCTTTCTTTTTTTGTTAAAAAAACGGAATGGCAAAAAGCATCCCTCAGAATGGGCGAAAATATTTGCAAACGAATCAATGGACAAAGGTTTAATCTCCAATATATATAAAGAGCTCATGCAGCTTAATATTAAAAAAACAAACAACCCAATACAAAAATGGGCAGAAGATCTAAAGAGACGTTTCTTCAAAGAAGACACAGAGATGGCCAAGATGCACATGAAAAGCTGCTCAACATCACTAATTATTCGAGAAATGCAAATCAAAACTACAATGAGGTATCACCTCACACGTGTTAGAATCGGCATCATCAGAAAATCTACAAACAACGAATTCTGGGGAGGGTGTGGACAAAAGGATCCCTCTTCCACTATTGGTGGAAATGTAAATTGATACAGTCACTATGGAGAACTATATGGAGTTTCCTTTAAAAATGCTAGTAATAGAATTACCATATGATCCAGCAATCCCACTTCTGGGCATATACCCAGAGAAAACCATAAATCAAAAAGGCACATTCACCACAATGCTCATTTCAGCACTATTTACAATAGCCAGGTAATGGAAGCAACATGAATACCCACAGACAGACGAATGGATAAAGATGTGGTACATATATAAAATGGAATATTACTCAGCCATAAGAAGGAATGAAACTGGGTCATTTGTAGAGACGTCGATGGATCTAGAGACTGTCATACAGAATGAAGTAAGTCAGAAAGAGAAAAACAAATATTGTATATTAATGCATATATGTGGAACCTAGAAAAATGGTACAGATGAACTGGTTTGCAGGGAAGAAAGAGAGACACAGAGGTAGAGAACACACGTATGGACACCAAGTGTGGGAAGCCATGGGGAGGTGGTGTTGGGATGAGTTGGGAGATTGGGATTGACCTGTATACATGTATATGCATAAAATACATAACTAATAATAACCTTCTGTATAAAAAAATAAATAAAATTAAATTTCAAAATTTTTAAAAATAAAACTTAAAAATAAAACAGAAAAAAGTTCTTCCCTTCACACAGATGTATTTATATGAATGAATTATTTCCATGCTTATATCTCTAAATACATAAAAGAGGAATAAAATCTAACTTGAACCAAAAAAGAAAAAAAAAAACCTGAACCCACGAGTTAGACAGAGGAAAACACTATCTGGGCACTTGCTCCAGCGGTAAACAATTCTGAAATTGGTCAGAGGTGGGGAATCATCTCCAATAGAGCCAGCTGCCCACTCCTACGCAAGGAGCGTCCTCATTGCAAAGCGGGGGGCCATGCCGAGGCATCTGTGAGTAACCGTGAGCTGAGCCCCAGGCCAGCTGCTGTTGAACTTTTCCCACCCTTCCCAGGTAAAACACCTGAATATGTACAAGGGCTTGAAAGCCTAGAGGAAGGGGCGTGGAGCCACACCAGCGACAGCACGCAGGCCAACTTGGTGCCTGCAGGCCAGCCAGGATGGTCCTGGCCCTGGGCGCTCTTCTGGAAGCTTTCCATTGCCCTGCCTGAGATACCCCACCTGTCCCGGCCCCCACTGCTTTTTTCCTTGCTCACATCTGTCCGGAGAGAAATTCCAGCGGAAGGTATGGGTGACACATCCTCTTCTTTACAAGTGGAAGCCTGGCAACTCCTGCAGAAAGTTCAGCAGAGACCCACTCACACCGGGCCACCCACAAAGCCGTGACCCCTCACTCCCTCCCACCACCACAGCCCCGAGACTGCTGACTGGGCAGAGAATGTGGAGTCAGGCACAGCTTCAGGGGCTATTGCTGCCTGCAGTGCTGTTTATATTGACCTCAACCCAGGCACACCTGGGGAGGGCCGGCCGGCAGGGTCAGGCTGCCCAGGTCAGCTAATCCTCAGCCCTCAGGGAATCACATTGTTGAAAATGGACCTCGCTAAGGCAGAATAGAAGCCAAGGAATAAAAGGACACAATGCCATTTGCAGCACCGTAGGTGTGTCTAGAGGTAATCACGTGAATTGTAGTAAGTCAGAAAGTGAAAGACACATATCATATCATATCTCTTATAGGTGTGACCGAAAAATGGATACCAGGGCAGATATTTCCACGGAGTAGGGCAATCACAGATTCATTCAACAAACTTATGGTTCACCAATGGAAAGGTGTGAGGATTGGTTTCATTATGATATTGGGGTTAACAGACATATACAAACACAGGTGACATATATAATCACCGAAGACCTACAGAATACCAAGAGAAGACTACTCAACATTCTGTCATAAGGTACATGGGAAAAGGATCCCAGGAAGAACTGACATATGTATATGTGTAAAAGAACCACATCTTCCACACCTACAACTAGCCAAACATTGTAATCAAATTTGCTGTAATAAAAGATAAAAAAAATTAAATTAAAAACACGAACAATAAGTAGTGAGACAAACTTGAGGGGCTTTCTCCTGGCACATTCCATTCTAAATTACAATCTAGAACACGACTTCCATTGACGCTCTGTTGCCCCAGTAACCAGATCTGGTAAGGGAGAACTGCTGCCACCTTGTGGCCGTTTCACACAACAGCAGCTTTAATCCCAGCGCTAATGGTCAGTTGATATTCAAAATCATTGCAGGCCTGTAAATGACACCTGCCCTGAAAACAAATCCTGGGTTCATGTATCGACCAAAAAATTCAAAGGACGTCCACATTTCAAAACGACAGTTTCAAAAGGCATATTTTACACACATTAGTGTTCTGCTTCTTTTTCTTTCTTTCTGTTTTTGTTAAAAAAACGGGAATGGCAAAAAGCATCCCTCAGAATGGGCGAAAATATTTGCAAACGAATCAATGGACAAAGGTTTAATCTCCAATATATATAAAGAGCTCATGCAGCTTAATATTAAAAAAACAAACAACCCAATACAAAAATGGGCAGAAGATCTACAGAGACGTTTCTTCAAAGAAGACACAGAGATGGCCAAGACACACATGAAAAGCTGCTCAACATCACTAATTATTAGAGAAATGCAAATCAAAACTACAGTGAGGTATCACCTCACACCTGTTAGAATCGGCATCATCAGAAAATCTACAAACAACGAATTCTGGGGAGGGTGTGGACAAAAGGATCCCTCTTCCACTATTGGTAGAAATGTAAATTGATAGAGTCACTATGGAGAACAGTATGGAGTTTCCTTAAAAAAAGCTAGAAATAGAATTACCATATGATCCAGCAATACCACTTCTGGGCATATACCCAGAGAAAACCATAAATCAAAAAGGCACATTCACCACAATGCTCATTTCAGCACTATTTACAATAGCCAGGTAATGGAAGCAACCTAAATACCCACAGACAGACGAATGGATAAAGATATGGTACATATATAAAATGGAATATTACTCAGCCATAAGAAGGAATGAAACTGGGTCATTTGTAGAGACGTCGATGGATCTAGAGACTGTCATACAGAATGAAGTAAGTCAGAAAGAGAAAAACAAATATTGTATATTAATGCATATATGTGGAACCTAGAAAAATGGTACAGATGAACTGGTTTGCAGGGAAGAAAGAGAGACACAGAGGTAGAGAACACACGTATGGACACCAAGTGTGGGAAGCCATGGGGAGGTGGTGTTGGGATGAGTTGTGAGATTGGGATTGACCTGTATACATGTATATGCATAAAATACATAACTAATAATAACCTGCTGTATAAAAAAATAAATAAAATTAAATTTCAAAATTTTTAAAAATAAAACTTAAAAATAAAACAGAAAAAAGTTCTTCCCTTCACACAGATGTATTTATATGAATGAATTATTTCCATGCTTATATCTCTAAATACATAAAAGAGGAATAAAATCTAACTTGAACCAAAAAAGAAAAAAAAAAACCTGAACCCACGAGTTAGACAGAGGAAAACACTATCTGGGCACTTGCTCCAGCGGTAAACAATTCTGAAATTGGTCAGAGGTGGGGAATCATCTCCAATAGAGCCAGCTGCCCACTCCTACGCAAGGAGCGTCCTCATTGCAAAGCGGGGGGCCATGCCGAGGCATCTGTGAGTAACCGTGAGCTGAGCCCCAGGCCAGCTGCTGTTGAACTTTTCCCACCCTTCCCAGGTAAAACACCTGAATATGTACAAGGGCTTGAAAGCCTAGAGGAAGGGGCGTGGAGCCACACCAGCGACAGCACGCAGGCCAACTTGGTGCCTGCAGGCCAGCCAGGATGGTCCTGGCCCTGGGCGCTCTTCTGGAAGCTTTCCATTGCCCTGCCTGAGATACCCCACCTGTCCCGGCCCCCACTGCTTTTTTCCTTGCTCACATCTGTCCGGAGAGAAATTCCAGCGGAAGGTATGGGTGACACATCCTCTTCTTTACAAGTGGAAGCCTGGCAACTCCTGCAGAAAGTTCAGCAGAGACCCACTCACACCGGGCCACCCACAAAGCCGTGACCCCTCACTCCCTCCCACCAGCACAGCCCCGAGACTGCTGACTGGGCAGAGAATGTGGAGTCAGGCACAGCTTCAGGGGCTATTGCTGCCTGCAGTGCTGTTTATATTGACCTCAACCCAGGCACACCTGGGGAGGGCCGGCCGGCAGGGTCAGGCTACACAGGTCAGCTAATCCTCAGCCCTCAGGGAATCACATTGTTGAAAATGGACCTCGCTAAGGCAGAATAGAAGCCAAGGAATAAAAGGACACAATGCCATTTGCAGCACCGTATGTGTGTCTAGAGGTATTCACGTGAATTGTAGTAAGTTCAGAAAGTGAAAGACACATATCATATCATATCTCTTATAGGTGTGACCGAAAAATGGATACCAGGGCAGATATTTCCACGGAGAAGGGCAATCAGAGATTCATTAAACAAACTTATGGTTCACCAAAGGAAAGGTGTGAGGATTGGTTTCATTATGATATTGGGGTTAACAGACATATACAAACACAGGTGACATATATAATCACCGAAGACCTACAGAATATCAAGAGAAGACTACTCAACATTCTGTCATAAGGTACATGGGAAAAGGATCCCAGGAAGAACTGGCATATGTATATGTGTAAAAGAACCACATCTTCCACACCTACAACAAGCCAAACATTGTAATCAAATTTGCTGTAATAAAAAAATAAAAAATTAAATTAAAAACACGAACAAGATGTAGTGAGACAAACTTGAGGGGCTTTCTCCTGGCACATTCCATTCTAAATTCCAATCTAGAACACGACTTCCATTGAGGCTCTGTTGCCCCAGTAACCAGATTTGGTAAGGGAGAGCTGCTGCCACCTTGTGGCCGTTTCACACAACAGCAGCTTTAATCCCAGCGCTAATGGTCAGTTGATATTCAAAATCATTGCAGGCCTGTAAATGACACCTGCCCTGAAAACAAATCCTCGGTTCATATATCGACCAAAAATTTCAAAGGACGTCCATATTTCAAAACGACAGTTTCAAAAGGCATATTTTACACACATTAGTGTTCTGCTTCTTTTTCTTTCTTTCTTTTTTTGTTAAAAAAACGGAATGGCAAAAAGCATCCCTCAGAATGGGCGAAAATATTTGCAAACGAATCAATGGACAAAGGTTTAATCTCCAATATATATAAAGAGCTCATGCAGCTTAATATTTAAAAAAAACAAACAACCCAATACAAAAATGGGCAGAAGATCTAAAGAGACGTTTCTTCAAAGAAGACACAGAGATGGCCAAGACGCACATGAAAAGCTGCTCAACATCACTAATTATTCGAGAAATGCAAATCAAAACTACAATGAGGTATCACCTCACACGTGTTAGAATCGGCATCATCAGAAAATCTACAAACAACGAATTCTGGGGAGGGTGTGGACAAAAGGATCCCTCTTCCACTATTGGTGGAAATGTAAATTGATACAGTCACTATGGAGAACAATATGGAGTTTCCTTTAAAAAAGCTAGTAATAGAATTACCATATGATCCAGCAATCCCACTTCTGGGCATATACCCAGAGAAAACCATAAATCAAAAAGGCACATTCACCACAATGCTCATTTCAGCACTATTTACAATAGCCAGGTAATGGAAGCAACATGAATACCCACAGACAGACGAATGGATAAAGATGTGGTACATATATAAAATGGAATATTACTCAGCCATAAGAAGGAATGAAACTGGGTCATTTGTAGAGACGTCGATGGATCTAGAGACTGTCATACAGAATGAGGTAAGTCAGAAAGAGACAAACAAATATTGTATATTAATGCATATATGTGGAACCTAGAAAAATGGAACAGATGAACTGGTTTGAAGGGAAGAAATAGAGACACAGAGGTAGAGAACACACGTATGGACACCAAGTGTGGGAAGCCATGGGGAGGTGGTGTTGGGATGAGTTGGGAGATTGGGATTGACCTGTATACATGTATATGCATAAAATACATAACTAATAATAACCTGCTGTATAAAAAAATAAATAAAATTAAATTTCAAAATTTTTAAAAATAAAACTTAAAAATAAAACAGAAAAAAGTTCTTCCCTTCACACAGATGTATTTATATGAATGAATTATTTCCATGCTTATATCTATAAATACATAAAAGAGGAATAAAATCTAACTTGAACCAAAAAAGAAAAAAAAAAACCTGATCCCACGAGTTAGACAGAGGAAAACCCTATCAGGGCACTTGCTCCAGCGGTAAACAATTCTGAAATTGGTCAGAGGTGGGGAATCATCTCCAATAGAGCCAGCTGCCCACTCCTACGCAAGGAGCGTCCTCATTGCAAAGCGGGGGGCCATGCCGAGGCATCTGTGAGTAACCGTGAGCTGAGCCCCAGGCCAGCTGCTGTTGAACTTTTCCCACCCTTCCCAGGTAAAACACCTGAATATGTACAAGGGCTTGAAAGCCTAGAGGAAGGGGCGTGGAGCCACACCAGCGACAGCACGCAGGCCAACTTGGTGCCTGCAGGCCAGCCAGGATGGTCCTGGCCCTGGGCGCTCTTCTGGAAGCTTTCCATTGCCCTGCCTGAGATACCCCACCTGTCCCGGCCCCCACTGCTTTTTTCCTTGCTCACATCTGTCCGGAGAGAAATTCCAGCGGAAGGTATGGGTGACACATCCTCTTCTTTACAAGTGGAAGCCTGGCAACTCCTGCAGAAAGTTCAGCAGAGACCCACTCACACCGGGCCACCCACAAAGCCGTGACCCCTCACTCCCTCCCACCACCACAGCCCCGAGACTGCTGACTGGGCAGAGAATGTGGAGTCAGGCACAGCTTCAGGGGCTATTGCTGCCTGCAGTGCTGTTTATATTGACCTCAACCCAGGCACACCTGGGGAGGGCCGGCCGGCAGGGTCAGGCTGCCCAGGTCAGCTAATCCTCAGCCCTCAGGGAATCACATTGTTGAAAATGGACCTCGCTAAGGCAGAATAGAAGCCAAGGAATAAAAGGACACAATGCCATTTGCAGCACCGTAGGTGTGTCTAGAGGTAATCACGTGAATTGTAGTAAGTCAGAAAGTGAAAGACACATATCATATCATATCTCTTATAGGTGTGACCGAAAAATGGATACCAGGGCAGATATTTCCACGGAGTAGGGCAATCACAGATTCATTCAACAAACTTATGGTTCACCAATGGAAAGGTGTGAGGATTGGTTTCATTATGATATTGGGGTTAACAGACATATACAAACACAGGTGACATATATAATCACCGAAGACCTACAGAATACCAAGAGAAGACTACTCAACATTCTGTCATAAGGTACATGGGAAACGGATCCCAGGAAGAACTGACATATGTATATGTGCAAAAGAACCACATCTTCCACACCTACAACTAGCCAAACATTGTAATCAAATTTGCTGTAATAAAAGATAAAAAAAATTAAATTAAAAACACGAACAATAAGTAGTGAGACAAACTTGAGGGGCTTTCTCCTGGCACATTCCATTCTAAATTCCAATCTAGAACACGACTTCCATTGAGGCTCTGTTGCCCCAGTAACCAGATCTGGTAAGGGAGAACTGCTGCCACCTTGTGGCCATTTCACACAACAGCAGCTTTAATCCCAGCGCTAATGGTCAGTTGATATTCAAAATCATTGCAGGCCTGTAAATGACACCTGCCCTGAAAACAAATCCTGGGTTCATGTATCGACCAAAAAATTCAAAGGACGTCCACATTTCAAAACGACAGTTTCAAAAGGCATATTTTACACACATTAGTGTTCTGCTTCTTTTTCTTTCTTTCTGTTTTTGTTAAAAAAACGGGAATGGCAAAAAGCATCCCTCAGAATGGGCGAAAATATTTGCAAACGAATCAATGGACAAAGGTTTAATCTCCAATATATATAAAGAGCTCATGCAGCTTAATATTAAAAAAACAAACAACCCAATACAAAAATGGGCAGAAGATCTACAGAGACGTTTCTTCAAAGAAGACACAGAGATGGCCAAGACACACATGAAAAGCTGCTCAACATCACTAATTATTAGAGAAATGCAAATCAAAACTACAGTGAGGTATCACCTCACACGTGTTAGAATCGGCATCATCAGAAAATCTACAAACAACGAATTCTGGGGAGGGTGTGGACAAAAGGATCCCTCTTCCACTATTGGTAGAAATGTAAATTGATACAGTCACGATGGAGAACAGTATGGAGTTTCCTTTAAAAACCTAGAAATACAATTAACATATGATCCAGCAATCCCACTTCTGGGCATATACCCAGAGAAAACCATAAATCAAAAAGGCACATTCACCTCAAGGGTCATTTCAGCACTATTTACGATAGCCAGGTAATGGAAGCAACCTAAATACCCACAGACAGACGAATGGATAAAGATGTGGTACATATATAAAATGGAATATTACTCAGCCATAAGAAGGAATGAAACTGGGTCATTTGTAGAGACGTCAATGGATCTAGAGACTGTCATACAGAATGAGGTAAGTCAGAAAGAGACAAACAAATATTGTATATTAATGCATATATGTGGACCCTAGAAAAATGGAACAGATGAACTGGTTTGAAGGGAAGAAATAGAGACACAGAGGTAGAGAACACACGTATGGACACCAAGTGTGGGAAGCCATGGGGAGGTGGTGTTGGGATGAGTTGGGAGATTGGGATTGACCTGTATACATGTATATGCATAAAATACATAACTAATAATAACCTGCTGTATAAAAAAATAAATAAAATTAAATTTCAAAATTTTTAAAAATAAAACTTAAAAATAAAACAGAAAAAAGTTCTTCCCTTCACACAGATGTATTTATATGAATGAATTATTTCCATGCTTATATCTATAAATACATAAAAGAGGAATAAAATCTAACTTGAACCAAAAAAGAAAAAAAAAAAACCTGATCCCACGAGTTAGACAGAGGAAAACCCTATCAGGGCACTTGCTCCAGCGGTAAACAATTCTGAAATTGGTCAGAGGTGGGGAATCATCTCCAATAGAGCCAGCTGCCCACTCCTACGCAAGGAGCGTCCTCATTGCAAAGCGGGGGGCCATGCCGAGGCATCTGTGAGTAACCGTGAGCTGAGCCCCAGGCCAGCTGCTGTTGAACTTTTCCCACCCTTCCCAGGTAAAACACCTGAATATGTACAAGGGCTTGAAAGCCTAGAGGAAGGGGCGTGGAGCCACACCAGCGACAGCACGCAGGCCAACTTGGTGCCTGCAGGCCAGCCAGGATGGTCCTGGCCCTGGGCGCTCTTCTGGAAGCTTTCCATTGCCCTGCCTGAGATACCCCACCTGTCCCGGCCCCCACTGCTTTTTTCCTTGCTCACATCTGTCCGGAGAGAAATTCCAGCGGAAGGTATGGGTGACACATCCTCTTCTTTACAAGTGGAAGCCTGGCAACTCCTGCAGAAAGTTCAGCAGAGACCCACTCACACCGGGCCACCCACAAAGCCGTGACCCCTCACTCCCTCCCACCACCACAGCCCCGAGACTGCTGACTGGGCAGAGAATGTGGAGTCAGGCACAGCTTCAGGGGCTATTGCTGCCTGCAGTGCTGTTTATATTGACCTCAACCCAGGCACACCTGGGGAGGGCCGGCCGGCAGGGTCAGGCTGCCCAGGTCAGCTAATCCTCAGCCCTCAGGGAATCACATTGTTGAAAATGGACCTCGCTAAGGCAGAATAGAAGCCAAGGAATAAAAGGACACAATGCCATTTGCAGCACCGTAGGTGTGTCTAGAGGTAATCACGTGAATTGTAGTAAGTCAGAAAGTGAAAGACACATATCATATCATATCTCTTATAGGTGTGACCGAAAAATGGATACCAGGGCAGATATTTCCACGGAGTAGGGCAATCACAGATTCATTCAACAAACTTATGGTTCACCAATGGAAAGGTGTGAGGATTGGTTTCATTATGATATTGGGGTTAACAGACATATACAAACACAGGTGACATATATAATCACCGAAGACCTACAGAATACCAAGAGAAGACTACTCAACATTCTGTCATAAGGTACATGGGAAACGGATCCCAGGAAGAACTGACATATGTATATGTGCAAAAGAACCACATCTTCCACACCTACAACTAGCCAAACATTGTAATCAAATTTGCTGTAATAAAAGATAAAAAAAATTAAATTAAAAACACGAACAATAAGTAGTGAGACAAACTTGAGGGGCTTTCTCCTGGCACATTCCATTCTAAATTCCAATCTAGAACACGACTTCCATTGACGCTCTGTTGCCCCAGTAACCAGATCTGGTAAGGGAGAACTGCTGCCACCTTGTGGCCATTTCACACAACAGCAGCTTTAATCCCAGCGCTAATGGTCAGTTGATATTCAAAATCATTGCAGGCCTGTAAATGACACCTGCCCTGAAAACAAATCCTGGGTTCATGTATCGACCAAAAAATTCAAAGGACGTCCACATTTCAAAACGACAGTTTCAAAAGGCATATTTTACACACATTAGTGTTCTGCTTCTTTTTCTTTCTTTCTGTTTTTGTTAAAAAAACGGGAATGGCAAAAAGCATCCCTCAGAATGGGCGAAAATATTTGCAAACGAATCAATGGACAAAGCTTTAATCTCCAATATATATAAAGAGCTCATGCAGCTTAATATTAAAAAAACAAACAACCCAATACAAAAATGGGCAGAAGATCTACAGAGACGTTTCTTCAAAGAAGACACAGAGATGGCCAAGACACACATGAAAAGCTGCTCAACATCACTAATTATTAGAGAAATGCAAATCAAAACTACAGTGAGGTATCACCTCACACGTGTTAGAATCGGCATCATCAGAAAATCTACAAACAACGAATTCTGGGGAGGGTGTGGACAAAAGGATCCCTCTTCCACTATTGGTAGAAATGTAAATTGATACAGTCACGATGGAGAACAGTATGGAGTTTCCTTTAAAAACCTAGAAATACAATTAACATATGATCCAGCAATCCCACTTCTGGGCATATACCCAGAGAAAACCATAAATCAAAAAGGCACATTCACCACTAAGGGTCATTTCAGCACTATTTACGATAGCCAGGTAATGGAAGCAACCTAAATACCCACAGACAGACGAATGGATAAAGATGTGGTACATATATAAAATGGAATATTACTCAGCCATAAGAAGGAATGAAACTGGGTCATTTGTAGAGACGTCGATGGATCTAGAGACTGTCATACAGAATGAAGTAAGTCAGAAAGAGAAAAACAAATATTGTATATTAATGCATATATGTGGAACCTAGAAAAATGGTACAGATGAACTGGTTTGCAGGGAAGAAAGAGAGACACAGAGGTAGAGAACACACGTATGGACACCAAGTGTGGGAAGCCATGGGGAGGTGGTGTTGGGATGAGTTGGGAGATTGGGATTGACCTGTATACATGTATATGCATAAAATACATAACTAATAATAACCTGCTGTATAAAAAAATAAATAAAATTAAATTTCAAAATTTTTAAAAATAAAACTTAAAAATAAAACAGAAAAAAGTTCTTCCCTTCACACAGATGTATTTATATGAATGAATTATTTCCATGCTTATATCTATAAATACATAAAAGAGGAATAAAATCTAACTTGAACCAAAAAAGAAAAAAAAAAAACCTGATCCCACGAGTTAGACAGAGGAAAACCCTATCAGGGCACTTGCTCCAGCGGTAAACAATTCTGAAATTGGTCAGAGGTGGGGAATCATCTCCAATAGAGCCAGCTGCCCACTCCTACGCAAGGAGCGTCCTCATTGCAAAGCGGGGGGCCATGCCGAGGCATCTGTGAGTAACCGTGAGCTGAGCCCCAGGCCAGCTGCTGTTGAACTTTTCCCACCCTTCCCAGGTAAAACACCTGAATATGTACAAGGGCTTGAAAGCCTAGAGGAAGGGGCGTGGAGCCACACCAGCGACAGCACGCAGGCCAACTTGGTGCCTGCAGGCCAGCCAGGATGGTCCTGGCCCTGGGCGCTCTTCTGGAAGCTTTCCATTGCCCTGCCTGAGATACCCCACCTGTCCCGGCCCCCACTGCTTTTTTCCTTGCTCACATCTGTCCGGAGAGAAATTCCAGCGGAAGGTATGGGTGACACATCCTCTTCTTTACAAGTGGAAGCCTGGCAACTCCTGCAGAAAGTTCAGCAGAGACCCACTCACACCGGGCCACCCACAAAGCCGTGACCCCTCACTCCCTCCCACCACCACAGCCCCGAGACTGCTGACTGGGCAGAGAATGTGGAGTCAGGCACAGCTTCAGGGGCTATTGCTGCCTGCAGTGCTGTTTATATTGACCTCAACCCAGGCACACCTGGGGAGGGCCGGCCGGCAGGGTCAGGCTGCCCAGGTCAGCTAATCCTCAGCCCTCAGGGAATCACATTGTTGAAAATGGACCTCGCTAAGGCAGAATAGAAGCCAAGGAATAAAAGGACACAATGCCATTTGCAGCACCGTAGGTGTGTCTAGAGGTAATCACGTGAATTGTAGTAAGTCAGAAAGTGAAAGACACATATCATATCATATCTCTTATAGGTGTGACCGAAAAATGGATACCAGGGCAGATATTTCCACGGAGTGGGGCAATCACAGATTCATTCAACAAACTTATGGTTCACCAATGGAAAGGTGTGAGGATTGGTTTCATTATGATATTGGGGTTAACAGACATATACAAACACAGGTGACATATATAATCACCGAAGACCTACAGAATACCAAGAGAAGACTACTCAACATTCTGTCATAAGGTACATGGGAAAAGGATCCCAGGAAGAACTGACATATGTATATGTGTAAAAGAACCACATCTTCCACACCTACAACTAGCCAAACATTGTAATCAAATTTGCTGTAATAAAAGATAAAAAAAATTAAATTAAAAACACGAACAATAAGTAGTGAGACAAACTTGAGGGGCTTTCTCCTGGCACATTCCATTCTAAATTACAATCTAGAACACGACTTCCATTGAGGCTCTGTTGCCCCAGTAACCAGATCTGGTAAGGGAGAACTGCTGCCACCTTGTGGCCGTTTCACACAACAGCAGCTTTAATCCCAGCGCTAATGGTCAGTTGATATTCAAAATCATTGCAGGCCTGTAAATGACACCTGCCCTGAAAACAAATCCTGGGTTCATGTATCGACCAAAAAATTCAAAGGACGTCCACATTTCAAAACGACAGTTTCAAAAGGCATATTTTACACACATTAGTGTTCTGCTTCTTTTTCTTTCTTTCTGTTTTTGTTAAAAAAACGGGAATGGCAAAAAGCATCCCTCAGAATGGGCGAAAATATTTGCAAACGAATCAATGGACAAAGGTTTAATCTCCAATATATATAAAGAGCTCATGCAGCTTAATATTAAAAAAACAAACAACCCAATACAAAAATGGGCAGAAGATCTACAGAGACGTTTCTTCAAAGAAGACACAGAGATGGCCAAGACACACATGAAAAGCTGCTCAACATCACTAATTATTAGAGAAATGCAAATCAAAACTACAGTGAGGTATCACCTCACACGTGTTAGAATCGGCATCATCAGAAAATCTACAAACAACGAATTCTGGGGAGGGTGTGGACAAAAGGATCCCTCTTCCACTATTGGTAGAAATGTAAATTGATACAGTCACGATGGAGAACAGTATGGAGTTTCCTTTAAAAACCTAGAAATACAATTAACATATGATCCAGCAATCCCACTTCTGGGCATATACCCAGAGAAAACCATAAATCAAAAAGGCACATTCACCACTAAGGGTCATTTCAGCACTATTTACGATAGCCAGGTAATGGAAGCAACCTAAATACCCACAGACAGACGAATGGATAAAGATGTGGTACATATATAAAATGGAATATTACTCAGCCATAAGAAGGAATGAAACTGGGTCATTTGTAGAGACGTCGATGGATCTAGAGACTGTCATACAGAATGAAGTAAGTCAGAAAGAGAAAAACAAATATTGTATATTAATGCATATATGTGGAACCTAGAAAAATGGTACAGATGAACTGGTTTGCAGGGAAGAAAGAGAGACACAGAGGTAGAGAACACACGTATGGACACCAAGTGTGGGAAGCCATGGGGAGGTGGTGTTGGGATGAGTTGGGACATTGGGATTGACCTGTATACATGTATATGCATAAAATACATAACTAATAATAACCTGCTGTATAAAAAAATAAATAAAATTAAATTTCAAAATTTTTAAAAATAAAACTTAAAAATAAAACAGAAAAAAGTTCTTCCCTTCACACAGATGTATTTATATGAATGAATTATTTCCATGCTTATATCTATAAATACATAAAAGAGGAATAAAATCTAACTTGAACCAAAAAAGAAAAAAAAAAACCTGAACCCACGAGTTAGACAGAGGAAAACACTATCTGGGCACTTGCTCCAGCGGTAAACAATTCTGAAATTGGTCAGAGGTGGGGAATCATCTCCAATAGAGCCAGCTGCCCACTCCTACGCAAGGAGCGTCCTCATTGCAAAGCGGGGGGCCATGCCGAGGCATCTGTGAGTAACCGTGAGCTGAGCCCCAGGCCAGCTGCTGTTGAACTTTTCCCACCCTTCCCAGGTAAAACACCTGAATATGTACAAGGGCTTGAAAGCCTAGAGGAAGGGGCGTGGAGCCACACCAGCGACAGCACGCAGGCCAACTTGGTGCCTGCAGGCCAGCCAGGATGGTCCTGGCCCTGGGCGCTCTTCTGGAAGCTTTCCATTGCCCTGCCTGAGATACCCCACCTGTCCCGGCCCCCACTGCTTTTTTCCTTGCTCACATCTGTCCGGAGAGAAATTCCAGCGGAAGGTATGGGTGACACATCCTCTTCTTTACAAGTGGAAGCCTGGCAACTCCTGCAGAAAGTTCAGCAGAGACCCACTCACACCGGGCCACCCACAAAGCCGTGACCCCTCACTCCCTCCCACCACCACAGCCCCGAGACTGCTGACTGGGCAGAGAATGTGGAGTCAGCCACAGCTTCAGGGGCTATTGCTGCCTGCAGTGCTGTTTATATTGACCTCAACCCAGGCACACCTGGGGAGGGCCAGCCGGCAGGGTCAGGCTGCCCAGGTCAGCTAATCCTCAGCCCTCAGGGAATCACATTGTTGAAAATGGACCTCGCTAAGGCAGAATAGAAGCCAAGGAATAAAAGGACACAATGCCATTTGCAGCACCGTAGGTGTGTCTAGAGGTAATCACGTGAATTGTAGTAAGTCAGAAAGTGAAAGACACATATCATATCATATCTCTTATAGGTGTGACCGAAAAATGGATACCAGGGCAGATATTTCCACGGAGTGGGGCAATCACAGATTCATTCAACAAACTTATGGTTCACCAATGGAAAGGTGTGAGGATTGGTTTCATTATGATATTGGGGTTAACAGACATATACAAACACAGGTGACATATATAATCACCGAAGACCTACAGAATACCAAGAGAAGACTACTCAACATTCTGTCATAAGGTACATGGGAAAAGGATCCCAGGAAGAACTGACATATGTATATGTGTAAAAGAACCACATCTTCCACACCTACAACTAGCCAAACATTGTAATCAAATTTGCTGTAATAAAAGATAAAAAAAATTAAATTAAAAACACGAACAATAAGTAGTGAGACAAACTTGAGGGGCTTTCTCCTGGCACATTCCATTCTAAATTACAATCTAGAACACGACTTCCATTGAGGCTCTGTTGCCCCAGTAACCAGATATGGTAAGGGAGAACTGCTGCCACCTTGTGGCCGTTTCACACAACAGCAGCTTTAATCCCAGCGCTAATGGTCAGTTGATATTCAAAATCATTGCAGGCCTGTAAATGACACCTGCCCTGAAAACAAATCCTGGGTTCATGTATCGACCAAAAAATTCAAAGGACGTCCACATTTCAAAACGACAGTTTCAAAAGGCATATTTTACACACATTAGTGTTCTGCTTCTTTTTCTTTCTTTCTGTTTTTGTTAAAAAAACGGGAATGGCAAAAAGCATCCCTCAGAATGGGCGAAAATATTTGCAAACGAATCAATGGACAAAGGTTTAATCTCCAATATATATAAAGAGCTCATGCAGCTTAATATTAAAAAAACAAACAACCCAATACAAAAATGGGCAGAAGATCTACAGAGACGTTTCTTCAAAGAAGACACAGAGATGGCCAAGACACACATGAAAAGCTGCTCAACATCACTAATTATTAGAGAAATGCAAATCAAAACTACAGTGAGGTATCACCTCACACCTGTTAGAATCGGCATCATCAGAAAATCTACAAACAACGAATTCTGAGGAGGGTGTGGACAAATGGATCCCTCTTCCACTATTGGTAGAAATGTAAATTGATACAGTCACGATGGAGAACAGTATGGAGTTTCCTTTAAAAACCTAGAAATACAATTAACATATGATCCAGCAATCCCACTTCTGGGCATATACCCAGAGAAAACCATAAATCAAAAAGGCACATTCACCACAATGCTCATTTCAGCACTATTTACGATAGCCAGGTAATGGAAGCAACCTAAATACCCACAGACAGACGAATGGATAAAGATGTGGTACATATATAAAATGGAATATTACTCAGCCATAAGAAGGAATGAAACTGGGTCATTTGTAGAGACGTCGATGGATCTAGAGACTGTCATACAGAATGAAGTAAGTCAGAAAGAGAAAAACAAATATTGTATATTAATGCATATATGTGGAACCTAGAAAAAGGGTACAGATGAACTGGTTTGCAGGGAAGAAAGAGAGACACAGAGGTAGAGAACACACGTATGGACACCAAGTGTGGGAAGCCATGGGGAGGTGGTGTTGGGATGAGTTGGGAGATTGGGATTGACCTGTATACATGTATATGCATAAAATACATAACTAATAATAACCTGCTGTATAAAAAAATAAATAAAATTAAATTTCAAAATTTTTAAAAATAAAACTTAAAAATAAAACAGAAAAAAGTTCTTCCCTTCACACAGATGTATTTATATGAATGAATTATTTCCATGCTTATATCTCTAAATACATAAAAGAGGAATAAAATCTAACTTGAACCAAAAAAGAAAAAAAAAACCTGAACCCACGAGTTAGACAGAGGAAAACCCTATCAGGGCACTTGCTCCAGCAGTAAACAATTCTGAAATTGGTCAGAGGTGGGGAATCATCTCCAATAGAGCCAGCTGCCCACTCCTACGCAAGGAGCGTCCTCATTGCAAAGCGGGGGGCCATGCCGAGGCATCTGTGAGTAACCGTGAGCTGAGCCCCAGGCCAGCTGCTGTTGAACTTTTCCCACCCTTCCCAGGTAAAACACCTGAATATGTACAAGGGCTTGAAAGCCTAGAGGAAGGGGCGTGGAGCCACACCAGCGACAGCACGCAGGCCAACTTGGTGCCTGCAGGCCAGCCAGGATGGTCCTGGCCCTGGGCGCTCTTCTGGAAGCTTTCCATTGCCCTGCCTGAGATACCCCACCTGTCCCGGCCCCCACTGCTTTTTTCCTTGCTCACATCTGTCCGGAGAGAAATTCCAGCGGAAGGTATGGGTGACACATCCTCTTCTTTACAAGTGGAAGCCTGGCAACTCCTGCAGAAAGTCCAGCAGAGACCCACTCACAGCGGACCACCCACAAAGCCGTGACCCCTCACTCCCTCCCACCAGCACAGCCCCGAGACTGCTGACTGGGCAGAGAATTTGGCGTCAGGCAGAGCTTCAGGGGTTATTGCTGCCTGCAGTGCTGTTTATATTGACCTCAACCCAGGCACACCTGGGGAGGGCCGGCCGGCAGGGTCAGGCTACCCAGGTCAGCTAATCCTCAGCCCTCAGGGAATCACATTGTTGAAAATGGACCTCGCTAAGGCAGAATAGAAGCCAAGGAATAAAAGGACACAATGCCATTTGCAGCACCGTATGTGTGTCTAGAGGTATTCACGTGAATTGTAGTAAGTCAGAAAGTGAAAGACACATATCATATCATATCTCTTATAGGTGTGACCGAAAAATGGATACCAGGGCAGATATTTCCACGGAGAAGGGCAATCAGAGATTCATTAAACAAACTTATGGTTCACCAAAGGAAAGGTGTGAGGATTGGTTTCATTATGATATTGGGGTTAACAGACATATACAAACACAGGTGACATATATAATCACCGAAGACCTACAGAATACCAAGAGAAGACTACTCAACATTCTGTCATAAGGTACATGGGAAAAGGATCCCAGGAAGAACTGGCATATGTATATGTGTAAAAGAACCACATCTTCCACACCTACAACAAGCCAAACATTGTAATCAAATTTGCTGTAATAAAAAAATAAAAAATTAAATTAAAAACACGAACAAGATGTAGTGAGACAAACTTGAGGGGCTTTCTCCTGGCACATTCCATTCTAAATTCCAATCTAGAACACGACTTCCATTGAGGCTCTGTTGCCCCAGTAACCAGATTTGGTAAGGGAGAGCTGCTGCCACCTTGTGGCCGTTTCACACAACAGCAGCTTTAATCCCAGCGCTAATGGTCAGTTGATATTCAAAATCATTGCAGGCCTGTAAATGACACCTGCCCTGAAAACAAATCCTGGGTTCATGTATCGACCAAAAAATTCAAAGGACGTCCACATTTCAAAACGACAGTTTCAAAAGGCATATTTTACACACATTAGTGTTCTGCTTCTTTTTCTTTCTTTCTGTTTTTGTTAAAAAAACGGGAATGGCAAAAAGCATCCCTCAGAATGGGCGAAAATATTTGCAAACGAATCAATGGACAAAGGTTTAATCTCCAATATATATAAAGAGCTCATGCAGCTTAATATTAAAAAAACAAACAACCCAATACAAAAATGGGCAGAAGATCTACAGAGACGTTTCTTCAAAGAAGACACAGAGATGGCCAAGACACACATGAAAAGCTGCTCAACATCACTAATTATTAGAGAAATGCAAATCAAAACTACAGTGAGGTATCACCTCACACCTGTTAGAATCGGCATCATCAGAAAATCTACAAACAACGAATTCTGGGGAGGGTGTGGACAAAAGGATCCCTCTTCCACTATTGGTAGAAATGTAAATTGATACAGTTACGATGGAGAACAGTATGGAGTTTCCTTTAAAAACCTAGAAATACAATTAACATATGATCCAGCAATCCCACTTCTGGGCATATACCCAGAGAAAACCATAAATCAAAAAGGCACATTCACCACAATGCTCATTTCAGCACTATTTACGATAGCCAGGTAATGGAAGCAACCTAAATACCCACAGACAGACGAATGGATAAAGATGTGGTACATATATAAAATGGAATATTACTCAGCCATAAGAAGGAATGAAACTGGGTCATTTGTAGAGACGTCGATGGATCTAGAGACTGTCATACAGAATGAAGTAAGTCAGAAAGAGAAAAACAAATATTGTATATTAATGCATATATGTGGAACCTAGAAAAAGGGTACAGATGAACTGGTTTGCAGGGAAGAAAGAGAGACACAGAGGTAGAGAACACACGTATGGACACCAAGTGTGGGAAGCCATGGGGAGGTGGTGTTTGGATGAGTTGGGAGATTGGGATTGACCTGTATACATGTATATGCATAAAATACATAACTAATAATAACCTGCTGTATAAAAAAATAAATAAAATTAAATTTCAAAATTTTTAAAAATAAAACTTAAAAATAAAACAGAAAAAAGTTCTTCCCTTCACACAGATGTATTTATATGAATGAATTATTTCCATGCTTATATCTCTAAATACATAAAAGAGGAATAAAATCTAACTTGAACCAAAAAAGAAAAAAAACCTGAACCCACGAGTTAGACAGAGGAAAACCCTATCAGGGCACTTGCTCCAGCAGTAAACAATTCTGAAATTGGTCAGAGGTGGGGAATCATCTCCAATAGAGCCAGCTGCCCACTCCTACGCAAGGAGCGTCCTCATTGCAAAGCGGGGGGCCATGCCGAGGCATCTGTGAGTAACCGTGAGCTGAGCCCCAGGCCAGCTGCTGTTGAACTTTTCCCACCCTTCCCAGGTAAAACACCTGAATATGTACAAGGGCTTGAAAGCCTAGAGGAAGGGGCGTGGAGCCACACCAGCGACAGCACGCAGGCCAACTTGGTGCCTGCAGGCCAGCCAGGATGGTCCTGGCCCTGGGCGCTCTTCTGGAAGCTTTCCATTGCCCTGCCTGAGATACCCCACCTGTCCCGGCCCCCACTGCTTTTTTCCTTGCTCACATCTGTCCGGAGAGAAATTCCAGCGGAAGGTATGGGTGACACATCCTCTTCTTTACAAGTGGAAGCCTGGCAACTCCTGCAGAAAGTCCAGCAGAGACCCACTCACAGTGGACCACCCACAAAGCCGTGACCCCTCACTCCCTCCCACCACCACAGCCCCGAGACTGCTGACTGGGCAGAGAATTTGGCGTCAGGCAGAGCTTCAGGGGTTATTGCTGCCTGCAGTGCTGTTTATATTGACCTCAACCCAGGCACACCTGGGGAGGGCCGGCCGGCAGGGTCAGGCTACCCAGGTCAGCTAATCCTCAGCCCTCAGGGAATCACATTGTTGAAAATGGACCTCGCTAAGGCAGAATAGAAGCCAAGGAATAAAAGGACACAATGCCATTTGCAGCACCGTATGTGTGTCTAGAGGTATTCACGTGAATTGTAGTAAGTCAGAAAGTGAAAGACACATATCATATCATATCTCTTATAGGTGTGACCGAAAAATGGATACCAGGGCAGATATTTCCACGGAGAAGGGCAATCAGAGATTCATTAAACAAACTTATGGTTCACCAAAGGAAAGGTGTGAGGATTGGTTTCATTATGATATTGGGGTTAACAGACATATACAAACACAGGTGACATATATAATCACCGAAGACCTACAGAATACCAAGAGAAGACTACTCAACATTCTGTCATAAGGTACATGGGAAAAGGATCCCAGGAAGAACTGGCATATGTATATGTGTAAAAGAACCACATCTTCCACACCTACAACAAGCCAAACATTGTAATCAAATTTGCTGTAATAAAAAAATAAAAAATTAAATTAAAAACACGAACAAGATGTAGTGAGACAAACTTGAGGGGCTTTCTCCTGGCACATTCCATTCTAAATTCCAATCTAGAACACGACTTCCATTGAGGCTCTGTTGCCCCAGTAACCAGATTTGGTAAGGGAGAGCTGCTGCCACCTTGTGGCCGTTTCACACAACAGCAGCTTTAATCCCAGCGCTAATGGTCAGTTGATATTCAAAATCATTGCAGGCCTGTAAATGACACCTGCCCTGAAAACAAATCCTCGGTTCATATATCGACCAAAAATTTCAAAGGACGTCCATATTTCAAAACGACAGTTTCAAAAGGCATATTTTACACACATTAGTGTTCTGCTTCTTTTTCTTTCTTTCTTTTTTTGTTAAAAAAACGGAATGGCAAAAAGCATCCCTCAGAATGGGCGAAAATATTTGCAAACGAATCAATGGACAAAGGTTTAATCTCCAATATATATAAAGAGCTCATGCAGCTTAATATTAAAAAAACAAACAACCCAATACAAAAATGGGCAGAAGATCTAAAGAGACGTTTCTTCAAAGAAGACACAGAGATGGCCAAGACGCACATGAAAAGCTGCTCAACATCACTAATTATTCGAGAAATGCAAATCAAAACTACAATGAGGTATCACCTCACACGTGTTAGAATCGGCATCATCAGAAAATCTACAAACAACGAATTCTGGGGAGGGTGTGGACAAAAGGATCCCTCTTCCACTATTGGTGGAAATGTAAATTGATACAGTCACTATGGAGAACTATATGGAGTTTCCTTTAAAAAAGCTAGTAATAGAATTACCATATGATCCAGCAATCCCACTTCTGGGCATATACCCAGAGAAAACCATAAATCAAAAAGGCACATTCACCACAATGCTCATTTCAGCACTATTTACGATAGCCAGGTAATGGAAGCAACCTAAATACCCACAGACAGACGAATGGATAAAGATGTGGTACATATATAAAATGGAATATTACTCAGCCATAAGAAGGAATGAAACTGGGTCATTTGTAGAGACGTCGATGGATCTAGAGACTGTCATACAGAATGAAGTAAGTCAGAAAGAGAAAAACAAATATTGTATATTAATGCATATATGTGGAACCTAGAAAAAGGGTACAGATGAACTGGTTTGCAGGGAAGAAAGAGAGACACAGAGGTAGAGAACACACGTATGGACACCAAGTGTGGGAAGCCATGGGGAGGTGGTGTTGGGATGAGTTGGGAGATTGGGATTGACCTGTATACATGTATATGCATAAAATACATAACTAATAATAACCTGCTGTATAAAAAAATAAATAAAATTAAATTTCAAAATTTTTAAAAATAAAACTTAAAAATAAAACAGAAAAAAGTTCTTCCCTTCACACAGATGTATTTATATGAATGAATTATTTCCATGCTTATATCTATAAATACATAAAAGAGGAATAAAATCTAACTTGAACCAAAAAAGAAAAAAAAAAACCTGATCCCACGAGTTAGACAGAGGAAAACCCTATCAGGGCACTTGCTCCAGCGGTAAACAATTCTGAAATTGGTCAGAGGTGGGGAATCATCTCCAATAGAGCCAGCTGCCCACTCCTACGCAAGGAGCGTCCTCATTGCAAAGCGGGGGGCCATGCCGAGGCATCTGTGAGTAACCGTGAGCTGAGCCCCAGGCCAGCTGCTGTTGAACTTTTCCCACCCTTCCCAGGTAAAACACCTGAATATGTACAAGGGCTTGAAAGCCTAGAGGAAGGGGCGTGGAGCCACACCAGCGACAGCACGCAGGCCAACTTGGTGCCTGCAGGCCAGCCAGGATGGTCCTGGCCCTGGGCGCTCTTCTGGAAGCTTTCCATTGCCCTGCCTGAGATACCCCACCTGTCCCGGCCCCCACTGCTTTTTTCCTTGCTCACATCTGTCCGGAGAGAAATTCCAGCGGAAGGTATGGGTGACACATCCTCTTCTTTACAAGTGGAAGCCTGGCAACTCCTGCAGAAAGTCCAGCAGAGACCCACTCACAGTGGACCACCCACAAAGCCGTGACCCCTCACTCCCTCCCACCACCACAGCCCCGAGACTGCTGACTGGGCAGAGAATTTGGCGTCAGGCAGAGCTTCAGGGGTTATTGCTGCCTGCAGTGCTGTTTATATTGACCTCAACCCAGGCACACCTGGGGAGGGCCGGCCGGCAGGGTCAGGCTACCCAGGTCAGCTAATCCTCAGCCCTCAGGGAATCACATTGTTGAAAATGGACCTCGCTAAGGCAGAATAGAAGCCAAGGAATAAAAGGACACAATGCCATTTGCAGCACCGTATGTGTGTCTAGAGGTATTCACGTGAATTGTAGTAAGTCAGAAAGTGAAAGACACATATCATATCATATCTCTTATAGGTGTGACCGAAAAATGGATACCAGGGCAGATATTTCCACGGAGAAGGGCAATCAGAGATTCATTAAACAAACTTATGGTTCACCAAAGGAAAGGTGTGAGGATTGGTTTCATTATGATATTGGGGTTAACAGACATATACAAACACAGGTGACATATATAATCACCGAAGACCTACAGAATACCAAGAGAAGACTACTCAACATTCTGTCATAAGGTACATGGGAAAAGGATCCCAGGAAGAACTGGCATATGTATATGTGTAAAAGAACCACATCTTCCACACCTACAACAAGCCAAACATTGTAATCAAATTTGCTGTAATAAAAAAATAAAAAATTAAATTAAAAACACGAACAAGATGTAGTGAGACAAACTTGAGGGGCTTTCTCCTGGCACATTCCATTCTAAATTCCAATCTAGAACACGACTTCCATTGAGGCTCTGTTGCCCCAGTAACCAGATTTGGTAAGGGAGAGCTGCTGCCACCTTGTGGCCGTTTCACACAACAGCAGCTTTAATCCCAGCGCTAATGGTCAGTTGATATTCAAAATCATTGCAGGCCTGTAAATGACACCTGCCCTGAAAACAAATCCTCGGTTCATATATCGACCAAAAATTTCAAAGGACGTCCATATTTCAAAACGACAGTTTCAAAAGGCATATTTTACACACATTAGTGTTCTGCTTCTTTTTCTTTCTTTCTTTTTTTGTTAAAAAAACGGAATGGCAAAAAGCATCCCTCAGAATGGGCGAAAATATTTGCAAACGAATCAATGGACAAAGGTTTAATCTCCAATATATATAAAGAGCTCATGCAGCTTAATATTAAAAAAACAAACAACCCAATACAAAAATGGGCAGAAGATCTAAAGAGACGTTTCTTCAAAGAAGACACAGAGATGGCCAAGACGCACATGAAAAGCTGCTCAACATCACTAATTATTCGAGAAATGCAAATCAAAACTACAATGAGGTATCACCTCACACGTGTTAGAATCGGCATCATCAGAAAATCTACAAACAACGAATTCTGGGGAGGGTGTGGACAAAAGGATCCCTCTTCCACTATTGGTGGAAATGTAAATTGATACAGTCACTATGGAGAACTATATGGAGTTTCCTTTAAAAAAGCTAGTAATAGAATTACCATATGATCCAGCAATCCCACTTCTGGGCATATACCCAGAGAAAACCATAAATCAAAAAGGCACATTCACCACAATGCTCATTTCAGCACTATTTACGATAGCCAGGTAATGGAAGCAACCTAAATACCCACAGACAGACGAATGGATAAAGATGTGGTACATATATAAAATGGAATATTACTCAGCCATAAGAAGGAATGAAACTGGGTCATTTGTAGAGACGTCGATGGATCTAGAGACTGTCATACAGAATGAAGTAAGTCAGAAAGAGAAAAACAAATATTGTATATTAATGCATATATGTGGAACCTAGAAAAAGGGTACAGATGAACTGGTTTGCAGGGAAGAAAGAGAGACACAGAGGTAGAGAACACACGTATGGACACCAAGTGTGGGAAGCCATGGGGAGGTGGTGTTGGGATGAGTTGGGAGATTGGGATTGACCTGTATACATGTATATGCATAAAATACATAACTAATAATAACCTGCTGTATAAAAAAATAAATAAAATTAAATTTCAAAATTTTTAAAAATAAAACTTAAAAATAAAACAGAAAAAAGTTCTTCCCTTCACACAGATGTATTTATATGAATGAATTATTTCCATGCTTATATCTCTAAATACATAAAAGAGGAATAAAATCTAACTTGAACCAAAAAAGAAAAAAAAAAACCTGAACCCACGAGTTAGACAGAGGAAAACACTATCTGGGCACTTGCTCCAGCGGTAAACAATTCTGAAATTGGTCAGAGGTGGGGAATCATCTCCAATAGAGCCAGCTGCCCACTCCTACGCAAGGAGCGTCCTCATTGCAAAGCGGGGGGCCATGCCGAGGCATCTGTGAGTAACCGTGAGCTGAGCCCCAGGCCAGCTGCTGTTGAACTTTACCCACCCTTCCCAGGTAAAACACCTGAATATGTACAAGGGCTTGAAAGCCTAGAGGAAGGGGCGTGGAGCCACACCAGCGACAGCACGCAGGCCAACTTGGTGCCTGCAGGCCAGCCAGGATGGTCCTGGCCCTGGGCGCTCTTCTGGAAGCTTTCCATTGCCCTGCCTGAGATACCCCACCTGTCCCGGCCCCCACTGCTTTTTTCCTTGCTCACATCTGTCCGGAGAGAAATTCCAGCGGAAGGTATGGGTGACACATCCTCTTCTTTACAAGTGGAAGCCTGGCAACTCCTGCAGAAAGTTCAGCAGAGACCCACTCACACCGGGCCACCCACAAAGCCGTGACCCCTCACTCCCTCCCACCAGCACAGCCCCGAGACTGCTGACTGGGCAGAGAATGTGGAGTCAGGCACAGCTTCAGGGGCTATTGCTGCCTGCAGTGCTGTTTATATTGACCTCAACCCAGGCACACCTGGGGAGGGCCGGCCGGCAGGGTCAGGCTGCCCAGGTCAGCTAATCCTCAGCCCTCAGGGAATCACATTGTTGAAAATGGACCTCGCTAAGGCAGAATAGAAGCCAAGGAATAAAAGGACACAATGCCATTTGCAGCACCGTAGGTGTGTTTAGAGGTAATCACGTGAATTGTAGTAAGTCAGAAAGTGAAAGACACATATCATATCATATCTCTTATAGGTGTGACCGAAAAATGGATACCAGGGCAGATATTTCCACGGAGTAGGGCAATCACAGATTCATTCAACAAACTTATGGTTCACCAATGGAAAGGTGTGAGGATTGGTTTCATTATGATATTGGGGTTAACAGACATATACAAACACAGGTGACATATATAATCACCGAAGACCTACAGAATACCAAGAGAAGACTACTCAACATTCTGTCATAAGGTACATGGGAAAAGGATCCCAGGAAGAACTGACATATGTATATGTGTAAAAGAACCACATCTTCCACACCTACAACTAGCCAAACATTGTAATCAAATTTGCTGTAATAAAAGATAAAAAAAATTAAATTAAAAACACGAACAATAAGTAGTGAGACAAACTTGAGGGGCTTTCTCCTGGCACATTCCATTCTAAATTACAATCTAGAACACGACTTCCATTGAGGCTCTGTTGCCCCAGTAACCAGATCTGGTAAGGGAGAACTGCTGCCACCTTGTGGCCGTTTCACACAACAGCAGCTTTAATCCCAGCGCTAATGGTCAGTTGATATTCAAAATCATTGCAGGCCTGTAAATGACACCTGCCCTGAAAACAAATCCTGGGTTCATGTATCGACCAAAAAATTCAAAGGACGTCCACATTTCAAAACGACAGTTTCAAAAGGCATATTTTACACACATTAGTGTTCTGCTTCTTTTTCTTTCTTTCTGTTTTTGTTAAAAAAACGGGAATGGCAAAAAGCATCCCTCAGAATGGGCGAAAATATTTGCAAACGAATCAATGGACAAAGGTTTAATCTCCAATATATATAAAGAGCTCATGCAGCTTAATATTAAAAAAACAAACAACCCAATACAAAAATGGGCAGAAGATCTACAGAGACGTTTCTTCAAAGAAGACACAGAGATGGCCAAGACACACATGAAAAGCTGCTCAACATCACTAATTATTAGAGAAATGCAAATCAAAACTACAGTGAGGTATCACCTCACACCTGTTAGAATCGGCATCATCAGAAAATCTACAAACAACGAATTCTGGGGAGGGTGTGGACAAAAGGATCCCTCTTCCACTATTGGTAGAAATGTAAATTGATACAGTCACGATGGAGAACAGTATGGAGTTTCCTTTAAAAACCTAGAAATACAATTAACATATGATCCAGCAATCCCACTTCTGGGCATATACCCAGAGAAAACCATAAATCAAAAAGGCACATTCACCACAATGCTCATTTCAGCACTATTTACGATAGCCAGGTAATGGAAGCAACCTAAATACCCACAGACAGACGAATGGATAAAGATGTGGTACATATATAAAATGGAATATTACTCAGCCATAAGAAGGAATGAAACTGGGTCATTTGTAGAGACGTCGATGGATCTAGAGACTGTCATACAGAATGAAGTAAGTCAGAAAGAGAAAAACAAATATTGTATATTAATGCATATATGTGGAACCTAGAAAAAGGGTACAGATGAACTGGTTTGCAGGGAAGAAAGAGAGACACAGAGGTAGAGAACACACGTATGGACACCAAGTGTGGGAAGCCATGGGGAGGTGGTGTTTGGATGAGTTGGGAGATTGGGATTGACCTGTATACATGTATATGCATAAAATACATAACTAATAATAACCTGCTGTATAAAAAAATAAATAAAATTAAATTTCAAAATTTTTAAAAATAAAACTTAAAAATAAAACAGAAAAAAGTTCTTCCCTTCACACAGATGTATTTATATGAATGAATTATTTCCATGCTTATATCTCTAAATACATAAAAGAGGAATAAAATCTAACTTGAACCAAAAAAGAAAAAAAAACCTGAACCCACGAGTTAGACAGAGGAAAACCCTATCAGGGCACTTGCTCCAGCGGTAAACAATTCTGAAATTGGTCAGAGGCGGGGAATCATCTCCAATAGAGCCAGCTGCCCACTCCTACGCAAGGAGCGTCCTCATTGCAAAGCGGGGGGCCATGCCGAGGCATCTGTGAGTAACCGTGAGCTGAGCCCCAGGCCAGCTGCTGTTGAACTTTTCCCACCCTTCCCAGGTAAAACACCTGAATATGTACAAGGGCTTGAAAGCCTAGAGGAAGGGGCGTGGAGCCACACCAGCGACAGCACGCAGGCCAACTTGGTGCCTGCAGGCCAGCCAGGATGGTCCTGGCCCTGGGCGCTCTTCTGGAAGCTTTCCATTGCCCTGCCTGAGATACCCCACCTGTCCCGGCCCCCACTGCTTTTTTCCTTGCTCACATCTGTCCGGAGAGAAATTCCAGCGGAAGGTATGGGTGACACATCCTCTTCTTTACAAGTGGAAGCCTGGCAACTCCTGCAGAAAGTCCAGCAGAGACCCACTCACAGCGGACCACCCACAAAGCCGTGACCCCTCACTCCCTCCCACCAGCACAGCCCCGAGACTGCTGACTGGGCAGAGAATATGGCGTCAGGCAGAGCTTCAGGGGTTATTGCTGCCTGCAGTGCTGTTTATATTGACCTCAACCCAGGCACACCTGGGGAGGGCCGGCCGGCAGGGTCAGGCTACCCAGGTCAGCTAATCCTCAGCCCTCAGGGAATCACATTGTTGAAAATGGACCTCGCTAAGGCAGAATAGAAGCCAAGGAATAAAAGGACACAATGCCATTTGCAGCACCGTATGTGTGTCTAGAGGTATTCACGTGAATTGTAGTAAGTCAGAAAGTGAAAGACACATATCATATCATATCTCTTATAGGTGTGACCGAAAAATGGATACCAGGGCAGATATTTCCACGGAGAAGGGCAATCAGAGATTCATTAAACAAACTTATGGTTCACCAAAGGAAAGGTGTGAGGATTGGTTTCATTATGATATTGGGGTTAACAGACATATACAAACACAGGTGACATATATAATCACCGAAGACCTACAGAATACCAAGAGAAGACTACTCAACATTCTGTCATAAGGTACATGGGAAAAGGATCCCAGGAAGAACTGGCATATGTATATGTGTAAAAGAACCACATCTTCCACACCTACAACAAGCCAAACATTGTAATCAAATTTGCTGTAATAAAAAAATAAAAAATTAAATTAAAAACACGAACAAGATGTAGTGAGACAAACTTGAGGGGCTTTCTCCTGGCACATTCCATTCTAAATTCCAATCTAGAACACGACTTCCATTGAGGCTCTGTTGCCCCAGTAACCAGATTTGGTAAGGGAGAGCTGCTGCCACCTTGTGGCCGTTTCACACAACAGCAGCTTTAATCCCAGCGCTAATGGTCAGTTGATATTCAAAATCATTGCAGGCCTGTAAATGACACCTGCCCTGAAAACAAATCCTCGGTTCATATATCGACCAAAAATTTCAAAGGACGTCCATATTTCAAAACGACAGTTTCAAAAGGCATATTTTACACACATTAGTGTTCTGCTTCTTTTTCTTTCTTTCTTTTTTTGTTAAAAAAACGGAATGGCAAAAAGCATCCCTCAGAATGGGCGAAAATATTTGCAAACGAATCAATGGACAAAGGTTTAATCTCCAATATATATAAAGAGCTCATGCAGCTTAATATTAAAAAAACAAACAACCCAATACAAAAATGGGCAGAAGATCTAAAGAGACGTTTCTTCAAAGAAGACACAGAGATGGCCAAGACGCACATGAAAAGCTGCTCAACATCACTAATTATTCGAGAAATGCAAATCAAAACTACAATGAGGTATCACCTCACACGTGTTAGAATCGGCATCATCAGAAAATCTACAAACAACGAATTCTGGGGAGGGTGTGGACAAAAGGATCCCTCTTCCACTATTGGTGGAAATGTAAATTGATACAGTCACTATGGAGAACTATATGGAGTTTCCTTTAAAAAAGCTAGTAATAGAATTACCATATGATCCAGCAATCCCACTTCTGGGCATATACCCAGAGAAAACCATAAATCAAAAAGGCACATTCACCACAATGCTCATTTCAGCACTATTTACGATAGCCAGGTAATGGAAGCAACCTAAATACCCACAGACAGACGAATGGATAAAGATGTGGTACATATATAAAATGGAATATTACTCAGCCATAAGAAGGAATGAAACTGGGTCATTTGTAGAGACGTCGATGGATCTAGAGACTGTCATACAGAATGAAGTAAGTCAGAAAGAGAAAAACAAATATTGTATATTAATGCATATATGTGGAACCTAGAAAAATGGTACAGATGAACTGGTTTGCAGGGAAGAAAGAGAGACACAGAGGTAGAGAACACACGTATGGACACCAAGTGTGGGAAGCCATGGGGAGGTGGTGTTGGGATGAGTTGGGAGATTGGGATTGACCTGTATACATGTATATGCATAAAATACATAACTAATAATAACCTGCTGTATAAAAAAATAAATAAAATTAAATTTCAAAATTTTTAAAAATAAAACTTAAAAATAAAACAGAAAAAAGTTCTTCCCTTCACACAGATGTATTTATATGAATGAATTATTTCCATGCTTATATCTATAAATACATAAAAGAGGAATAAAATCTAACTTGAACCAAAAAAGAAAAAAAAAAACCTGAACCCACGAGTTAGACAGAGGAAAACACTATCTGGGCACTTGCTCCAGCGGTAAACAATTCTGAAATTGGTCAGAGGTGGGGAATCATCTCCAATAGAGCCAGCTGCCCACTCCTACGCAAGGAGCGTCCTCATTGCAAAGCGGGGGGCCATGCCGAGGCATCTGTGAGTAACCGTGAGCTGAGCCCCAGGCCAGCTGCTGTTGAACTTTTCCCACCCTTCCCAGGTAAAACACCTGAATATGTACAAGGGCTTGAAAGCCTAGAGGAAGGGGCGTGGAGCCACACCAGCGACAGCACGCAGGCCAACTTGGTGCCTGCAGGCCAGCCAGGATGGTCCTGGCCCTGGGCGCTCTTCTGGAAGCTTTCCATTGCCCTGCCTGAGATACCCCACCTGTCCCGGCCCCCACTGCTTTTTTCCTTGCTCACATCTGTCCGGAGAGAAATTCCAGCGGAAGGTATGGGTGACACATCCTCTTCTTTACAAGTGGAAGCCTGGCAACTCCTGCAGAAAGTTCAGCAGAGACCGACTCACACCGGGCCACCCACAAAGCCGTGACCCCTCACTCCCTCCCACCACCACAGCCCCGAGACTGCTGACTGGGCAGAGAATGTGGAGTCAGGCACAGCTTCAGGGGCTATTGCTGCCTGCAGTGCTGTTTATATTGACCTCAACCCAGGCACACCTGGGGAGGGCCGGCCGGCAGGGTCAGGCTGCCCAGGTCAGCTAATCCTCAGCCCTCAGGGAATCACATTGTTGAAAATGGACCTCGCTAAGGCAGAATAGAAGCCAAGGAATAAAAGGGCACAATGCCATTTGCAGCACCGTAGGTGTGTCTAGAGGTAATCACGTGAATTGTAGTAAGTCAGAAAGTGAAAGACACATATCATATCATATCTCTTATAGGTGTGACCGAAAAATGGATACCAGGGCAGATATTTCCACGGAGTAGGGCAATCACAGATTCATTCAACAAACTTATGGTTCACCAATGGAAAGGTGTGAGGATTGGTTTCATTATGATATTGGGGTTAACAGACATATACAAACACAGGTGACATATATAATCACCGAAGACCTACAGAATACCAAGAGAAGACTACTCAACATTCTGTCATAAGGTACATGGGAAAAGGATCCCAGGAAGAACTGACATATGTATATGTGTAAAAGAACCACATCTTCCACACCTACAACTAGCCAAACATTGTAATCAAATTTGCTGTAATAAAAGATAAAAAAAAACTAAATTAAAAACACGAACAATAAGTAGTGAGACAAACTTGAGGGGCTTTCTCCTGGCACATTCCATTCTAAATTACAATCTAGAACACGACTTCCATTGACGCTCTGTTGCCCCAGTAACCAGATCTGGTAAGGGAGAACTGCTGCCACCTTGTGGCCGTTTCACACAACAGCAGCTTTAATCCCAGCGCTAATGGTCAGTTGATATTCAAAATCATTGCAGGCCTGTAAATGACACCTGCCCTGAAAACAAATCCTGGGTTCATGTATCGACCAAAAAATTCAAAGGACGTCCACATTTCAAAACGACAGTTTCAAAAGGCATATTTTACACACATTAGTGTTCTGCTTCTTTTTCTTTCTTTCTGTTTTTGTTAAAAAAACGGGAATGGCAAAAAGCATCCCTCAGAATTGGCGAAAATATTTGCAAACGAATCAATGGACAAAGGTTTAATCTCCAATATATATAAAGAGCTCATGCAGCTTAATATTAAAAAAAACAAACAACCCAATACAAAAATGGGCAGAAGATCTACAGAGACGTTTCTTCAAAGAAGACACAGAGATGGCCAAGACACACATGAAAAGCTGCTTAACATCACTAATTATTAGAGAAATGCAAATCAAAACTACAGTGAGGTATCACCTCACACCTGTTAGAATCGGCATCATCAGAAAATCTACAAACAACGAATTCTGGGGAGGGTGTGGACAAAAGGATCCCTCTTCCACTATTGGTAGAAATGTAAATTGATACAGTCACGATGGAGAACAGTATGGAGTTTCCTTTAAAAACCTAGAAATACAATTAACATATGATCCAGCAATCCCACTTCTGGGCATATACCCAGAGAAAACCATAAATCAAAAAGGCACATTCACCACAATGCTCATTTCAGCACTATTTACGATAGCCAGGTAATGGAAGCAACCTAAATACCCACAGACAGACGAATGGATAAAGATGTGGTACATATATAAAATGGAATATTACTCAGCCATAAGAAGGAATGAAACTGGGTCATTTGTAGAGACGTCGATGGATCTAGAGACTGTCATACAGAATGAAGTAAGTCAGAAAGAGAAAAACAAATATTGTATATTAATGCATATATGTGGAACCTAGAAAAAGGGTACAGATGAACTGGTTTGCAGGGAAGAAAGAGAGACACAGAGGTAGAGAACACACGTATGGACACCAAGTGTGGGAAGCCATGGGGAGGTGGTGTTGGGATGAGTTGGGAGATTGGGATTGACCTGTATACATGTATATGCATAAAATACATAACTAATAATAACCTGCTGTATAAAAAAATAAATAAAATTAAATTTCAAAATTTTTAAAAATAAAACTTAAAAATAAAACAGAAAAAAGTTCTTCCCTTCACACAGATGTATTTATATGAATGAATTATTTCCATGCTTATATCTCTAAATACATAAAAGAGGAATAAAATCTAACTTGAACCAAAAAAGAAAAAAAAACCTGAACCCACGAGTTAGACAGAGGAAAACCCTATCAGGGCACTTGCTCCAGCAGTAAACAATTCTGAAATTGGTCAGAGGTGGGGAATCATCTCCAATAGAGCCAGCTGCCCACTCCTACGCAAGGAGCGTCCTCATTGCAAAGCGGGGGGCCATGCCGAGGCATCTGTGAGTAACCGTGAGCTGAGCCCCAGGCCAGCTGCTGTTGAACTTTTCCCACCCTTCCCAGGTAAAACACCTGAATATGTACAAGGGCTTGAAAGCCTAGAGGAAGGGGCGTGGAGCCACACCAGCGACAGCACGCAGGCCAACTTGGTGCCTGCAGGCCAGCCAGGATGGTCCTGGCCCTGGGCGCTCTTCTGGAAGCTTTCCATTGCCCTGCCTGAGATACCCCACCTGTCCCGGCCCCCACTGCTTTTTTCCTTGCTCACATCTGTCCGGAGAGAAATTCCAGCGGAAGGTATGGGTGACACATCCTCTTCTTTACAAGTGGAAGCCTGGCAACTCCTGCAGAAAGTCCAGCAGAGACCCACTCACAGCGGACCACCCACAAAGCCGTGACCCCTCACTCCCTCCCACCACCACAGCCCCGAGACTGCTGACTGGGCAGAGAATATGGCATCAGGCAGAGCTTCAGGGGTTATTGCTGCCTGCAGTGCTGTTTATATTGACCTCAACCCAGGCACACCTGGGGAGGGCCGGCCGGCAGGGTCAGGCTACCCAGGTCAGCTAATCCTCAGCCCTCAGGGAATCACATTGTTGAAAATGGACCTCGCTAAGGCAGAATAGAAGCCAAGGAATAAAAGGACACAATGCCATTTGCAGCACCGTATGTGTGTCTAGAGGTATTCACGTGAATTGTAGTAAGTCAGAAAGTGAAAGACACATATCATATCATATCTCTTATAGGTGTGACCGAAAAATGGATACCAGGGCAGATATTTCCATGGAGAAGGGCAATCAGAGATTCATTAAACAAACTTATGGTTCACCAATGGAAAGGTGTGAGGATTGGTTTCATTATGATATTGGGGTTAACAGACATATACAAACACAGGTGACATATATAATCACCGAAGAGCTACAGAATACCAAGAGAAGACTACTCAACATTCTGTCATAAGGTACATGGGAAAAGGATCCCAGGAAGAACTGGCATATGTATATGTGTAAAAGAACCACATCTTCCACACCTACAACAAGCCAAACATTGTAATCAAATTTGCTGTAATAAAAAAATAAAAAATTAAATTAAAAACACGAACAAGATGTAGTGAGACAAACTTGAGGGGCTTTCTCCTGGCACATTCCATTCTAAATTCCAATCTAGAACACGACTTCCATTGAGGCTCTGTTGCCCCAGTAACCAGATTTGGTAAGGGAGAGCTGCTGCCACCTTGTGGCCGTTTCACACAAC
The DNA here is from genome assembly GCF_949752795.1 of Hyperoodon ampullatus. Taxonomy (NCBI): domain Eukaryota; kingdom Metazoa; phylum Chordata; class Mammalia; order Artiodactyla; family Ziphiidae; genus Hyperoodon; species Hyperoodon ampullatus. The sequence continues at coordinate 268,745 of NW_027640893.1, forward strand.
AGCAGCTTTAATCCCAGCGCTAATGGTCAGTTGATATTCAAAATCATTGCAGGCCTGTAAATGACACCTGCCCTGAAAACAAATCCTCGGTTCATATATCGACCAAAAATTTCAAAGGACGTCCATATTTCAAAACGACAGTTTCAAAAGGCATATTTTACACACATTAGTGTTCTGCTTCTTTTTCTTTCTTTCTTTTTTTGTTAAAAAAACGGAATGGCAAAAAGCATCCCTCAGAATGGGCGAAAATATTTGCAAACGAATCAATGGACAAAGGTTTAATCTCCAATATATATAAAGAGCTCATGCAGCTTAATATTAAAAAAACAAACAACCCAATACAAAAATGGGCAGAAGATCTAAAGAGACGTTTCTTCAAAGAAGACACAGAGATGGCCAAGACGCACATGAAAAGCTGCTCAACATCACTAATTATTCGAGAAATGCAAATCAAAACTACAATGAGGTATCACCTCACACGTGTTAGAATCGGCATCATCAGAAAATCTACAAACAACGAATTCTGGGGAGGGTGTGGACAAAAGGATCCCTCTTCCACTATTGGTGGAAATGTAAATTGATACAGTCACTATGGAGAACTATATGGAGTTTCCTTTAAAAATGCTAGTAATAGAATTACCATATGATCCAGCAATCCCACTTCTGGGCATATACCCAGAGAAAACCATAAATCAAAAAGGCACATTCACCACAATGCTCATTTCAGCACTATTTACAATAGCCAGGTAATGGAAGCAACATGAATACCCACAGACAGACGAATGGATAAAGATGTGGTACATATATAAAATGGAATATTACTCAGCCATAAGAAGGAATGAAACTGGGTCATTTGTAGAGACGTCGATGGATCTAGAGACTGTCATACAGAATGAAGTAAGTCAGAAAGAGAAAAACAAATATTGTATATTAATGCATATATGTGGAACCTAGAAAAATGGTACAGATGAACTGGTTTGCAGGGAAGAAAGAGAGACACAGAGGTAGAGAACACACGTATGGACACCAAGTGTGGGAAGCCATGGGGAGGTGGTGTTGGGATGAGTTGGGAGATTGGGATTGACCTGTATACATGTATATGCATAAAATACATAACTAATAATAACCTGCTGTATAAAAAAATAAATAAAATTAAATTTCAAAATTTTTAAAAATAAAACTTAAAAATAAAACAGAAAAAAGTTCTTCCCTTCACACAGATGTATTTATATGAATGAATTATTTCCATGCTTATATCTCTAAATACATAAAAGAGGAATAAAATCTAACTTGAACCAAAAAAGAAAAAAAAAAACCTGAACCCACGAGTTAGACAGAGGAAAACACTATCTGGGCACTTGCTCCAGCGGTAAACAATTCTGAAATTGGTCAGAGGTGGGGAATCATCTCCAATAGAGCCAGCTGCCCACTCCTACGCAAGGAGCGTCCTCATTGCAAAGCGGGGGGCCATGCCGAGGCATCTGTGAGTAACCGTGAGCTGAGCCCCAGGCCAGCTGCTGTTGAACTTTTCCCACCCTTCCCAGGTAAAACACCTGAATATGTACAAGGGCTTGAAAGCCTAGAGGAAGGGGCGTGGAGCCACACCAGCGACAGCACGCAGGCCAACTTGGTGCCTGCAGGCCAGCCAGGATGGTCCTGGCCCTGGGCGCTCTTCTGGAAGCTTTCCATTGCCCTGCCTGAGATACCCCACCTGTCCCGGCCCCCACTGCTTTTTTCCTTGCTCACATCTGTCCGGAGAGAAATTCCAGCGGAAGGTATGGGTGACACATCCTCTTCTTTACAAGTGGAAGCCTGGCAACTCCTGCAGAAAGTTCAGCAGAGACCCACTCACACCGGGCCACCCACAAAGCCGTGACCCCTCACTCCCTCCCACCACCACAGCCCCGAGACTGCTGACTGGGCAGAGAATGTGGAGTCAGGCACAGCTTCAGGGGCTATTGCTGCCTGCAGTGCTGTTTATATTGACCTCAACCCAGGCACACCTGGGGAGGGCCGGCCGGCAGGGTCAGGCTGCCCAGGTCAGCTAATCCTCAGCCCTCAGGGAATCACATTGTTGAAAATGGACCTCGCTAAGGCAGAATAGAAGCCAAGGAATAAAAGGACACAATGCCATTTGCAGCACCGTAGGTGTGTCTAGAGGTAATCACGTGAATTGTAGTAAGTCAGAAAGTGAAAGACACATATCATATCATATCTCTTATAGGTGTGACCGAAAAATGGATACCAGGGCAGATATTTCCACGGAGTAGGGCAATCACAGATTCATTCAACAAACTTATGGTTCACCAATGGAAAGGTGTGAGGATTGGTTTCATTATGATATTGGGGTTAACAGACATATACAAACACAGGTGACATATATAATCACCGAAGACCTACAGAATACCAAGAGAAGACTACTCAACATTCTGTCATAAGGTACATGGGAAAAGGATCCCAGGAAGAACTGACATATGTATATGTGTAAAAGAACCACATCTTCCACACCTACAACTAGCCAAACATTGTAATCAAATTTGCTGTAATAAAAGATAAAAAAAATTAAATTAAAAACACGAACAATAAGTAGTGAGACAAACTTGAGGGGCTTTCTCCTGGCACATTCCATTCTAAATTACAATCTAGAACACGACTTCCATTGAGGCTCTGTTGCCCCAGTAACCAGATCTGGTAAGGGAGAACTGCTGCCACCTTGTGGCCGTTTCACACAACAGCAGCTTTAATCCCAGCGCTAATGGTCAGTTGATATTCAAAATCATTGCAGGCCTGTAAATGACACCTGCCCTGAAAACAAATCCTGGGTTCATGTATCGACCAAAAAATTCAAAGGACGTCCACATTTCAAAACGACAGTTTCAAAAGGCATATTTTACACACATTAGTGTTCTGCTTCTTTTTCTTTCTTTCTGTTTTTGTTAAAAAAACGGGAATGGCAAAAAGCATCCCTCAGAATGGGCGAAAATATTTGCAAACGAATCAATGGACAAAGCTTTAATCTCCAATATATATAAAGAGCTCATGCAGCTTAATATTAAAAAAACAAACAACCCAATACAAAAATGGGCAGAAGATCTACAGAGACGTTTCTTCAAAGAAGACACAGAGATGGCCAAGACACACATGAAAAGCTGCTCAACATCACTAATTATTAGAGAAATGCAAATCAAAACTACAGTGAGGTATCACCTCACACGTGTTAGAATCGGCATCATCAGAAAATCTACAAACAACGAATTCTGGGGAGGGTGTGGACAAAAGGATCCCTCTTCCACTATTGGTAGAAATGTAAATTGATACAGTCACTATGGAGAACAGTATGGAGTTTCCTTTAAAAACCTAGAAATACAATTACCATATGATCCAGCAATCCCACTTCTGGGCATATACCCAGAGAAAACCATAAATCAAAAAGGCACATTCACCACAATGCTCATTTCAGCACTATTTACGATAGCCAGGTAATGGAAGCAACCTAAATACCCACAGACAGACGAATGGATAAAGATGTGGTACATATATAAAATGGAATATTACTCAGCCATAAGAAGGAATGAAACTGGGTCATTTGTAGAGACGTCGATGGATCTAGAGACTGTCATACAGAATGAAGTAAGTCAGAAAGAGAAAAACAAATATTGTATATTAATGCATATATGTGGAACCTAGAAAAAGGGTACAGATGAACTGGTTTGCAGGGAAGAAAGAGAGACACAGAGGTAGAGAACACACGTATGGACACCAAGTGTGGGAAGCCATGGGGAGGTGGTGTTGGGATGAGTTGGGAGATTGGGATTGACCTGTATACATGTATATGCATAAAATACATAACTAATAATAACCTGCTGTATAAAAAAATAAATAAAATTAAATTTCAAAATTTTTAAAAATAAAACTTAAAAATAAAACAGAAAAAAGTTCTTCCCTTCACACAGATGTATTTATATGAATGAATTATTTCCATGCTTATATCTCTAAATACATAAAAGAGGAATAAAATCTAACTTGAACCAAAAAAGAAAAAAAAACCTGAACCCACGAGTTAGACAGAGGAAAACCCTATCAGGGCACTTGCTCCAGCGGTAAACAATTCTGAAATTGGTCAGAGGCGGGGAATCATCTCCAATAGAGCCAGCTGCCCACTCCTACGCAAGGAGCGTCCTCATTGCAAAGCGGGGGGCCATGCCGAGGCATCTGTGAGTAACCGTGAGCTGAGCCCCAGGCCAGCTGCTGTTGAACTTTTCCCACCCTTCCCAGGTAAAACACCTGAATATGTACAAGGGCTTGAAAGCCTAGAGGAAGGGGCGTGGAGCCACACCAGCGACAGCACGCAGGCCAACTTGGTGCCTGCAGGCCAGCCAGGATGGTCCTGGCCCTGGGCGCTCTTCTGGAAGCTTTCCATTGCCCTGCCTGAGATACCCCACCTGTCCCGGCCCCCACTGCTTTTTTCCTTGCTCACATCTGTCCGGAGAGAAATTCCAGCGGAAGGTATGGGTGACACATCCTCTTCTTTACAAGTGGAAGCCTGGCAACTCCTGCAGAAAGTCCAGCAGAGACCCACTCACAGCGGACCACCCACAAAGCCGTGACCCCTCACTCCCTCCCACCAGCACAGCCCCGAGACTGCTGACTGGGCAGAGAATATGGCGTCAGGCAGAGCTTCAGGGGTTATTGCTGCCTGCAGTGCTGTTTATATTGACCTCAACCCAGGCACACCTGGGGAGGGCCGGCCGGCAGGGTCAGGCTACCCAGGTCAGCTAATCCTCAGCCCTCAGGGAATCACATTGTTGAAAATGGACCTCGCTAAGGCAGAATAGAAGCCAAGGAATAAAAGGACACAATGCCATTTGCAGCACCGTATGTGTGTCTAGAGGTATTCACGTGAATTGTAGTAAGTCAGAAAGTGAAAGACACATATCATATCATATCTCTTATAGGTGTGACCGAAAAATGGATACCAGGGCAGATATTTCCACGGAGAAGGGCAATCAGAGATTCATTAAACAAACTTATGGTTCACCAAAGGAAAGGTGTGAGGATTGGTTTCATTATGATATTGGGGTTAACAGACATATACAAACACAGGTGACATATATAATCACCGAAGACCTACAGAATACCAAGAGAAGACTACTCAACATTCTGTCATAAGGTACATGGGAAAAGGATCCCAGGAAGAACTGGCATATGTATATGTGTAAAAGAACCACATCTTCCACACCTACAACAAGCCAAACATTGTAATCAAATTTGCTGTAATAAAAAAATAAAAAATTAAATTAAAAACACGAACAAGATGTAGTGAGACAAACTTGAGGGGCTTTCTCCTGGCACATTCCATTCTAAATTACAATCTAGAACACGACTTCCATTGACGCTCTGTTGCCCCAGTAACCAGATCTGGTAAGGGAGAACTGCTGCCACCTTGTGGCCGTTTCACACAACAGCAGCTTTAATCCCAGCGCTAATGGTCAGTTGATATTCAAAATCATTGCAGGCCTGTAAATGACACCTGCCCTGAAAACAAATCCTGGGTTCATGTATCGACCAAAAAATTCAAAGGACGTCCACATTTCAAAACGACAGTTTCAAAAGGCATATTTTACACACATTAGTGTTCTGCTTCTTTTTCTTTCTTTCTGTTTTTGTTAAAAAAACGGGAATGGCAAAAAGCATCCCTCAGAATTGGCGAAAATATTTGCAAACGAATCAATGGACAAAGGTTTAATCTCCAATATATATAAAGAGCTCATGCAGCTTAATATTAAAAAAAACAAACAACCCAATACAAAAATGGGCAGAAGATCTACAGAGACGTTTCTTCAAAGAAGACACAGAGATGGCCAAGACACACATGAAAAGCTGCTTAACATCACTAATTATTAGAGAAATGCAAATCAAAACTACAGTGAGGTATCACCTCACACCTGTTAGAATCGGCATCATCAGAAAATCTACAAACAACGAATTCTGGGGAGGGTGTGGACAAAAGGATCCCTCTTCCACTATTGGTAGAAATGTAAATTGATACAGTCACGATGGAGAACAGTATGGAGTTTCCTTTAAAAACCTAGAAATACAATTAACATATGATCCAGCAATCCCACTTCTGGGCATATACCCAGAGAAAACCATAAATCAAAAAGGCACATTCACCACAATGCTCATTTCAGCACTATTTACGATAGCCAGGTAATGGAAGCAACCTAAATACCCACAGACAGACGAATGGATAAAGATGTGGTACATATATAAAATGGAATATTACTCAGCCATAAGAAGGAATGAAACTGGGTCATTTGTAGAGACGTCGATGGATCTAGAGACTGTCATACAGAATGAAGTAAGTCAGAAAGAGAAAAACAAATATTGTATATTAATGCATATATGTGGAACCTAGAAAAAGGGTACAGATGAACTGGTTTGCAGGGAAGAAAGAGAGACACAGAGGTAGAGAACACACGTATGGACACCAAGTGTGGGAAGCCATGGGGAGGTGGTGTTGGGATGAGTTGGGAGATTGGGATTGACCTGTATACATGTATATGCATAAAATACATAACTAATAATAACCTGCTGTATAAAAAAATAAATAAAATTAAATTTCAAAATTTTTAAAAATAAAACTTAAAAATAAAACAGAAAAAAGTTCTTCCCTTCACACAGATGTATTTATATGAATGAATTATTTCCATGCTTATATCTCTAAATACATAAAAGAGGAATAAAATCTAACTTGAACCAAAAAAGAAAAAAAAACCTGAACCCACGAGTTAGACAGAGGAAAACCCTATCAGGGCACTTGCTCCAGCAGTAAACAATTCTGAAATTGGTCAGAGGTGGGGAATCATCTCCAATAGAGCCAGCTGCCCACTCCTACGCAAGGAGCGTCCTCATTGCAAAGCGGGGGGCCATGCCGAGGCATCTGTGAGTAACCGTGAGCTGAGCCCCAGGCCAGCTGCTGTTGAACTTTTCCCACCCTTCCCAGGTAAAACACCTGAATATGTACAAGGGCTTGAAAGCCTAGAGGAAGGGGCGTGGAGCCACACCAGCGACAGCACGCAGGCCAACTTGGTGCCTGCAGGCCAGCCAGGATGGTCCTGGCCCTGGGCGCTCTTCTGGAAGCTTTCCATTGCCCTGCCTGAGATACCCCACCTGTCCCGGCCCCCACTGCTTTTTTCCTTGCTCACATCTGTCCGGAGAGAAATTCCAGCGGAAGGTATGGGTGACACATCCTCTTCTTTACAAGTGGAAGCCTGGCAACTCCTGCAGAAAGTCCAGCAGAGACCCACTCACAGCGGACCACCCACAAAGCCGTGACCCCTCACTCCCTCCCACCAGCACAGCCCCGAGACTGCTGACTGGGCAGAGAATATGGCGTCAGGCAGAGCTTCAGGGGTTATTGCTGCCTGCAGTGCTGTTTATATTGACCTCAACCCAGGCACACCTGGGGAGGGCCGGCCGGCAGGGTCAGGCTACCCAGGTCAGCTAATCCTCAGCCCTCAGGGAATCACATTGTTGAAAATGGACCTCGCTAAGGCAGAATAGAAGCCAAGGAATAAAAGGACACAATGCCATTTGCAGCACCGTATGTGTGTCTAGAGGTATTCACGTGAATTGTAGTAAGTCAGAAAGTGAAAGACACATATCATATCATATCTCTTATAGGTGTGACCGAAAAATGGATACCAGGGCAGATATTTCCACGGAGAAGGGCAATCAGAGATTCATTAAACAAACTTATGGTTCACCAAAGGAAAGGTGTGAGGATTGGTTTCATTATGATATTGGGGTTAACAGACATATACAAACACAGGTGACATATATAATCACCGAAGACCTACAGAATACCAAGAGAAGACTACTCAACATTCTGTCATAAGGTACATGGGAAAAGGATCCCAGGAAGAACTGGCATATGTATATGTGTAAAAGAACCACATCTTCCACACCTACAACAAGCCAAACATTGTAATCAAATTTGCTGTAATAAAAAAATAAAAAATTAAATTAAAAACACGAACAAGATGTAGTGAGACAAACTTGAGGGGCTTTCTCCTGGCACATTCCATTCTAAATTCCAATCTAGAACACGACTTCCATTGAGGCTCTGTTGCCCCAGTAACCAGATTTGGTAAGGGAGAGCTGCTGCCACCTTGTGGCCGTTTCACACAACAGCAGCTTTAATCCCAGCGCTAATGGTCAGTTGATATTCAAAATCATTGCAGGCCTGTAAATGACACCTGCCCTGAAAACAAATCCTCGGTTCATATATCGACCAAAAATTTCAAAGGACGTCCATATTTGAAAACGACAGTTTCAAAAGGCATATTTTACACACATTAGTGTTCTGCTTCTTTTTCTTTCTTTCTTTTTTTGTTAAAAAAACGGAATGGCAAAAAGCATCCCTCAGAATGGGCGAAAATATTTGCAAACGAATCAATGGACAAAGGTTTAATCTCCAATATATATAAAGAGCTCATGCAGCTTAATATTAAAAAAACAAACAACCCAATACAAAAATGGGCAGAAGATCTAAAGAGACGTTTCTTCAAAGAAGACACAGAGATGGCCAAGACGCACATGAAAAGCTGCTCAACATCACTAATTATTCGAGAAATGCAAATCAAAACTACAATGAGGTATCACCTCACACGTGTTAGAATCGGCATCATCAGAAAATCTACAAACAACGAATTCTGGGGAGGGTGTGGACAAAAGGATCCCTCTTCCACTATTGGTGGAAATGTAAATTGATACAGTCACTATGGAGAACTATATGGAGTTTCCTTTAAAAAAGCTAGTAATAGAATTACCATATGATCCAGCAATCCCACTTCTGGGCATATACCCAGAGAAAACCATAAATCAAAAAGGCACATTCACCACAATGCTCATTTCAGCACTATTTACAATAGCCAGGTAATGGAAGCAACATGAATACCCACAGACAGACGAATGGATAAAGATGTGGTACATATATAAAATGGAATATTACTCAGCCATAAGAAGGAATGAAACTGGGTCATTTGTAGAGACGTCGATGGATCTAGAGACTGTCATACAGAATGAAGTAAGTCAGAAAGAGAAAAACAAATATTGTATATTAATGCATATATGTGGAACCTAGAAAAATGGTACAGATGAACTGGTTTGCAGGGAAGAAAGAGAGACACAGAGGTAGAGAACACACGTATGGACACCAAGTGTGGGAAGCCATGGGGAGGTGGTGTTGGGATGAGTTGGGAGATTGGGATTGACCTGTATACATGTATATGCATAAAATACATAACTAATAATAACCTGCTGTATAAAAAAATAAAATTAAATTTCAAAATTTTTAAAAATAAAACTTAAAAATAAAACAGAAAAAAGTTCTTCCCTTCACACAGATGTATTTATATGAATGAATTATTTCCATGCTTATATCTATAAATACATAAAAGAGGAATAAAATCTAACTTGAACCAAAAAAGAAAAAAAAAAACCTGAACCCACGAGTTAGACAGAGGAAAACACTATCTGGGCACTTGCTCCAGCGGTAAACAATTCTGAAATTGGTCAGAGGTGGGGAATCATCTCCAATAGAGCCAGCTGCCCACTCCTACGCAAGGAGCGTCCTCATTGCAAAGCGGGGGGCCATGCCGAGGCATCTGTGAGTAACCGTGAGCTGAGCCCCAGGCCAGCTGCTGTTGAACTTTTCCCACCCTTCCCAGGTAAAACACCTGAATATGTACAAGGGCTTGAAAGCCTAGAGGAAGGGGCGTGGAGCCACACCAGCGACAGCACGCAGGCCAACTTGGTGCCTGCAGGCCAGCCAGGATGGTCCTGGCCCTGGGCGCTCTTCTGGAAGCTTTCCATTGCCCTGCCTGAGATACCCCACCTGTCCCGGCCCCCACTGCTTTTTTCCTTGCTCACATCTGTCCGGAGAGAAATTCCAGCGGAAGGTATGGGTGACACATCCTCTTCTTTACAAGTGGAAGCCTGGCAACTCCTGCAGAAAGTTCAGCAGAGACCCACTCACACCGGGCCACCCACAAAGCCGTGACCCCTCACTCCCTCCCACCACCACAGCCCCGAGACTGCTGACTGGGCAGAGAATGTGGAGTCAGGCACAGCTTCAGGGGCTATTGCTGCCTGCAGTGCTGTTTATATTGACCTCAACCCAGGCACACCTGGGGAGGGCCGGCCGGCAGGGTCAGGCTGCCCAGGTCAGCTAATCCTCAGCCCTCAGGGAATCACATTGTTGAAAATGGACCTCGCTAAGGCAGAATAGAAGCCAAGGAATAAAAGGACACAATGCCATTTGCAGCACCGTAGGTGTGTCTAGAGGTAATCACGTGAATTGTAGTAAGTCAGAAAGTGAAAGACACATATCATATCATATCTCTTATAGGTGTGACCGAAAAATGGATACCAGGGCAGATATTTCCACGGAGTAGGGCAATCACAGATTCATTCAACAAACTTATGGTTCACCAATGGAAAGGTGTGAGGATTGGTTTCATTATGATATTGGGGTTAACAGACATATACAAACACAGGTGACATATATAATCACCGAAGACCTACAGAATACCAAGAGAAGACTACTCAACATTCTGTCATAAGGTACATGGGAAAAGGATCCCAGGAAGAACTGACATATGTATATGTGTAAAAGAACCACATCTTCCACACCTACAACTAGCCAAACATTGTAATCAAATTTGCTGTAATAAAAGATAAAAAAAATTAAATTAAAAACACGAACAATAAGTAGTGAGACAAACTTGAGGGGCTTTCTCCTGGCACATTCCATTCTAAATTACAATCTAGAACACGACTTCCATTGAGGCTCTGTTGCCCCAGTAACCAGATCTGGTAAGGGAGAACTGCTGCCACCTTGTGGCCGTTTCACACAACAGCAGCTTTAATCCCAGCGCTAATGGTCAGTTGATATTCAAAATCATTGCAGGCCTGTAAATGACACCTGCCCTGAAAACAAATCCTGGGTTCATGTATCGACCAAAAAATTCAAAGGACGTCCACATTTCAAAACGACAGTTTCAAAAGGCATATTTTACACACATTAGTGTTCTGCTTCTTTTTCTTTCTTTCTGTTTTTGTTAAAAAAACGGGAATGGCAAAAAGCATCCCTCAGAATGGGCGAAAATATTTGCAAACGAATCAATGGACAAAGCTTTAATCTCCAATATATATAAAGAGCTCATGCAGCTTAATATTAAAAAAACAAACAACCCAATACAAAAATGGGCAGAAGATCTACAGAGACGTTTCTTCAAAGAAGACACAGAGATGGCCAAGACACACATGAAAAGCTGCTCAACATCACTAATTATTAGAGAAATGCAAATCAAAACTACAGTGAGGTATCACCTCACACCTGTTAGAATCGGCATCATCAGAAAATCTACAAACAAGAATTCTGGGGAGGGTGTGGACAAAAGGATCCCTCTTCCACTATTGGTAGAAATGTAAATTGATACAGTCACGATGGAGAACAGTATGGAGTTTCCTTTAAAAACCTAGAAATACAATTAACATATGATCCAGCAATCCCACTTCTGGGCATATACCCAGAGAAAACCATAAATCAAAAAGGCACATTCACCACAATGCTCATTTCAGCACTATTTACGATAGCCAGGTAATGGAAGCAACCTAAATACCCACAGACAGACGAATGGATAAAGATGTGGTACATATATAAAATGGAATATTACTCAGCCATAAGAAGGAATGAAACTGGGTCATTTGTAGAGACGTCGATGGATCTAGAGACTGTCATACAGAATGAAGTAAGTCAGAAAGAGAAAAACAAATATTGTATATTAATGCATATATGTGGAACCTAGAAAAAGGGTACAGATGAACTGGTTTGCAGGGAAGAAAGAGAGACACAGAGGTAGAGAACACACGTATGGACACCAAGTGTGGGAAGCCATGGGGAAGTGGTGTTGGGATGAGTTGGGAGATTGGGATTGACCTGTATACATGTATATGCATAAAATACATAACTAATAATAACCTGCTGTATAAAAAAATAAATAAAATTAAATTTCAAAATTTTTAAAAATAAAACTTAAAAATAAAACAGAAAAAAGTTCTTCCCTTCACACAGATGTATTTATATGAATGAATTATTTCCATGCTTATATCTCTAAATACATAAAAGAGGAATAAAATCTAACTTGAACCAAAAAAGAAAAAAAAACCTGAACCCACGAGTTAGACAGAGGAAAACCCTATCAGGGCACTTGCTCCAGCAGTAAACAATTCTGAAATTGGTCAGAGGTGGGGAATCATCTCCAATAGAGCCAGCTGCCCACTCCTACGCAAGGAGCGTCCTCATTGCAAAGCGGGGGGCCATGCCGAGGCATCTGTGAGTAACCGTGAGCTGAGCCCCAGGCCAGCTGCTGTTGAACTTTTCCCACCCTTCCCAGGTAAAACACCTGAATATGTACAAGGGCTTGAAAGCCTAGAGGAAGGGGCGTGGAGCCACACCAGCGACAGCACGCAGGCCAACTTGGTGCCTGCAGGCCAGCCAGGATGGTCCTGGCCCTGGGCGCTCTTCTGGAAGCTTTCCATTGCCCTGCCTGAGATACCCCACCTGTCCCGGCCCCCACTGCTTTTTTCCTTGCTCACATCTGTCCGGAGAGAAATTCCAGCGGAAGGTATGGGTGACACATCCTCTTCTTTACAAGTGGAAGCCTGGCAACTCCTGCAGAAAGTCCAGCAGAGACCCACTCACAGCGGACCACCCACAAAGCCGTGACCCCTCACTCCCTCCCACCAGCACAGCCCCGAGACTGCTGACTGGGCAGAGAATATGGCGTCAGGCAGAGCTTCAGGGGTTATTGCTGCCTGCAGTGCTGTTTATATTGACCTCAACCCAGGCACACCTGGGGAGGGCCGGCCGGCAGGGTCAGGCTACCCAGGTCAGCTAATCCTCAGCCCTCAGGGAATCACATTGTTGAAAATGGACCTCGCTAAGGCAGAATAGAAGCCAAGGAATAAAAGGACACAATGCCATTTGCAGCACCGTATGTGTGTCTAGAGGTATTCACGTGAATTGTAGTAAGTCAGAAAGTGAAAGACACATATCATATCATATCTCTTATAGGTGTGACCGAAAAATGGATACCAGGGCAGATATTTCCACGGAGAAGGGCAATCAGAGATTCATTAAACAAACTTATGGTTCACCAAAGGAAAGGTGTGAGGATTGGTTTCATTATGATATTGGGGTTAACAGACATATACAAACACAGGTGACATATATAATCACCGAAGACCTACAGAATACCAAGAGAAGACTACTCAACATTCTGTCATAAGGTACATGGGAAAAGGATCCCAGGAAGAACTGGCATATGTATATGTGTAAAAGAACCACATCTTCCACACCTACAACAAGCCAAACATTGTAATCAAATTTGCTGTAATAAAAAAATAAAAAATTAAATTAAAAACACGAACAAGATGTAGTGAGACAAACTTGAGGGGCTTTCTCCTGGCACATTCCATTCTAAATTCCAATCTAGAACACGACTTCCATTGAGGCTCTGTTGCCCCAGTAACCAGATTTGGTAAGGGAGAGCTGCTGCCACCTTGTGGCCGTTTCACACAACAGCAGCTTTAATCCCAGCGCTAATGGTCAGTTGATATTCAAAATCATTGCAGGCCTGTAAATGACACCTGCCCTGAAAACAAATCCTCGGTTCATATATCGACCAAAAATTTCAAAGGACGTCCATATTTGAAAACGACAGTTTCAAAAGGCATATTTTACACACATTAGTGTTCTGCTTCTTTTTCTTTCTTTCTTTTTTTGTTAAAAAAACGGAATGGCAAAAAGCATCCCTCAGAATGGGCGAAAATATTTGCAAACGAATCAATGGACAAAGGTTTAATCTCCAATATATATAAAGAGCTCATGCAGCTTAATATTAAAAAAACAAACAACCCAATACAAAAATGGGCAGAAGATCTAAAGAGACGTTTCTTCAAAGAAGACACAGAGATGGCCAAGACGCACATGAAAAGCTGCTCAACATCACTAATTATTCGAGAAATGCAAATCAAAACTACAATGAGGTATCACCTCACACGTGTTAGAATCGGCATCATCAGAAAATCTACAAACAACGAATTCTGGGGAGGGTGTGGACAAAAGGATCCCTCTTCCACTATTGGTGGAAATGTAAATTGATACAGTCACTATGGAGAACTATATGGAGTTTCCTTTAAAAAAGCTAGTAATAGAATTACCATATGATCCAGCAATCCCACTTCTGGGCATATACCCAGAGAAAACCATAAATCAAAAAGGCACATTCACCACAATGCTCATTTCAGCACTATTTACAATAGCCAGGTAATGGAAGCAACATGAATACCCACAGACAGACGAATGGATAAAGATGTGGTACATATATAAAATGGAATATTACTCAGCCATAAGAAGGAATGAAACTGGGTCATTTGTAGAGACGTCGATGGATCTAGAGACTGTCATACAGAATGAAGTAAGTCAGAAAGAGAAAAACAAATATTGTATATTAATGCATATATGTGGAACCTAGAAAAATGGTACAGATGAACTGGTTTGCAGGGAAGAAAGAGAGACACAGAGGTAGAGAACACACGTATGGACACCAAGTGTGGGAAGCCATGGGGAGGTGGTGTTGGGATGAGTTGGGAGATTGGGATTGACCTGTATACATGTATATGCATAAAATACATAACTAATAATAACCTGCTGTATAAAAAAATAAAATTAAATTTCAAAATTTTTAAAAATAAAACTTAAAAATAAAACAGAAAAAAGTTCTTCCCTTCACACAGATGTATTTATATGAATGAATTATTTCCATGCTTATATCTATAAATACATAAAAGAGGAATAAAATCTAACTTGAACCAAAAAAGAAAAAAAAAAACCTGAACCCACGAGTTAGACAGAGGAAAACACTATCTGGGCACTTGCTCCAGCGGTAAACAATTCTGAAATTGGTCAGAGGTGGGGAATCATCTCCAATAGAGCCAGCTGCCCACTCCTACGCAAGGAGCGTCCTCATTGCAAAGCGGGGGGCCATGCCGAGGCATCTGTGAGTAACCGTGAGCTGAGCCCCAGGCCAGCTGCTGTTGAACTTTTCCCACCCTTCCCAGGTAAAACACCTGAATATGTACAAGGGCTTGAAAGCCTAGAGGAAGGGGCGTGGAGCCACACCAGCGACAGCACGCAGGCCAACTTGGTGCCTGCAGGCCAGCCAGGATGGTCCTGGCCCTGGGCGCTCTTCTGGAAGCTTTCCATTGCCCTGCCTGAGATACCCCACCTGTCCCGGCCCCCACTGCTTTTTTCCTTGCTCACATCTGTCCGGAGAGAAATTCCAGCGGAAGGTATGGGTGACACATCCTCTTCTTTACAAGTGGAAGCCTGGCAACTCCTGCAGAAAGTTCAGCAGAGACCCACTCACACCGGGCCACCCACAAAGCCGTGACCCCTCACTCCCTCCCACCACCACAGCCCCGAGACTGCTGACTGGGCAGAGAATGTGGAGTCAGGCACAGCTTCAGGGGCTATTGCTGCCTGCAGTGCTGTTTATATTGACCTCAACCCAGGCACACCTGGGGAGGGCCGGCCGGCAGGGTCAGGCTGCCCAGGTCAGCTAATCCTCAGCCCTCAGGGAATCACATTGTTGAAAATGGACCTCGCTAAGGCAGAATAGAAGCCAAGGAATAAAAGGACACAATGCCATTTGCAGCACCGTAGGTGTGTCTAGAGGTAATCACATGAATTGTAGTAAGTCAGAAAGTGAAAGACACATATCATATCATATCTCTTATAGGTGTGACCGAAAAATGGATACCAGGGCAGATATTTCCACGGAGTAGGGCAATCACAGATTCATTCAACAAACTTATGGTTCACCAATGGAAAGGTGTGAGGATTGGTTTCATTATGATATTGGGGTTAACAGACATATACAAACACAGGTGACATATATAATCACCGAAGACCTACAGAATACCAAGAGAAGACTACTCAACATTCTGTCATAAGGTACATGGGAAAAGGATCCCAGGAAGAACTGACATATGTATATGTGTAAAAGAACCACATCTTCCACACCTACAACTAGCCAAACATTGTAATCAAATTTGCTGTAATAAAAGATAAAAAAAATTAAATTAAAAACACGAACAATAAGTAGTGAGACAAACTTGAGGGGCTTTCTCCTGGCACATTCCATTCTAAATTACAATCTAGAACACGACTTCCATTGAGGCTCTGTTGCCCCAGTAACCAGATCTGGTAAGGGAGAACTGCTGCCACCTTGTGGCCGTTTCACACAACAGCAGCTTTAATCCCAGCGCTAATGGTCAGTTGATATTCAAAATCATTGCAGGCCTGTAAATGACACCTGCCCTGAAAACAAATCCTGGGTTCATGTATCGACCAAAAAATTCAAAGGACGTCCACATTTCAAAACGACAGTTTCAAAAGGCATATTTTACACACATTAGTGTTCTGCTTCTTTTTCTTTCTTTCTGTTTTTGTTAAAAAAACGGGAATGGCAAAAAGCATCCCTCAGAATGGGCGAAAATATTTGCAAACGAATCAATGGACAAAGGTTTAATCTCCAATATATATAAAGAGCTCATGCAGCTTAATATTAAAAAAACAAACAACCCAATACAAAAATGGGCAGAAGATCTACAGAGACGTTTCTTCAAAGAAGACACAGAGATGGCCAAGACACACATGAAAAGCTGCTCAACATCACTAATTATTAGAGAAATGCAAATCAAAACTACAGTGAGGTATCACCTCACACCTGTTAGAATCGGCATCATCAGAAAATCTACAAACAACGAATTCTGGGGAGGGTGTGGACAAAAGGATCCCTCTTCCACTATTGGTAGAAATGTAAATTGATACAGTCACGATGGAGAACAGTATGGAGTTTCCTTTAAAAACCTAGAAATACAATTAACATATGATCCAGCAATCCCACTTCTGGGCATATACCCAGAGAAAACCATAAATCAAAAAGGCACATTCACCACAATGCTCATTTCAGCACTATTTACGATAGCCAGGTAATGGAAGCAACCTAAATACCCACAGACAGACGAATGGATAAAGATGTGGTACATATATAAAATGGAATATTACTCAGCCATAAGAAGGAATGAAACTGGGTCATTTGTAGAGACGTCGATGGATCTAGAGACTGTCATACAGAATGAAGTAAGTCAGAAAGAGAAAAACAAATATTGTATATTAATGCATATATGTGGAACCTAGAAAAAGGGTACAGATGAACTGGTTTGCAGGGAAGAAAGAGAGACACAGAGGTAGAGAACACACGTATGGACACCAAGTGTGGGAAGCCATGGGGAAGTGGTGTTGGGATGAGTTGGGAGATTGGGATTGACCTGTATACATGTATATGCATAAAATACATAACTAATAATAACCTGCTGTATAAAAAAATAAATAAAATTAAATTTCAAAATTTTTAAAAATAAAACTTAAAAATAAAACAGAAAAAAGTTCTTCCCTTCACACAGATGTATTTATATGAATGAATTATTTCCATGCTTATATCTCTAAATACATAAAAGAGGAATAAAATCTAACTTGAACCAAAAAAGAAAAAAAAACCTGAACCCACGAGTTAGACAGAGGAAAACCCTATCAGGGCACTTGCTCCAGCAGTAAACAATTCTGAAATTGGTCAGAGGCGGGGAATCATCTCCAATAGAGCCAGCTGCCCACTCCTACGCAAGGAGCGTCCTCATTGCAAAGCGGGGGGCCATGCCGAGGCATCTGTGAGTAACCGTGAGCTGAGCCCCAGGCCAGCTGCTGTTGAACTTTTCCCACCCTTCCCAGGTAAAACACCTGAATATGTACAAGGGCTTGAAAGCCTAGAGGAAGGGGCGTGGAGCCACACCAGCGACAGCACGCAGGCCAACTTGGTGCCTGCAGGCCAGCCAGGATGGTCCTGGCCCTGGGCGCTCTTCTGGAAGCTTTCCATTGCCCTGCCTGAGATACCCCACCTGTCCCGGCCCCCACTGCTTTTTTCCTTGCTCACATCTGTCCGGAGAGAAATTCCAGCGGAAGGTATGGGTGACACATCCTCTTCTTTACAAGTGGAAGCCTGGCAACTCCTGCAGAAAGTCCAGCAGAGACCCACTCACAGCGGACCACCCACAAAGCCGTGACCCCTCACTCCCTCCCACCAGCACAGCCCCGAGACTGCTGACTGGGCAGAGAATATGGCGTCAGGCAGAGCTTCAGGGGTTATTGCTGCCTGCAGTGCTGTTTATATTGACCTCAACCCAGGCACACCTGGGGAGGGCCGGCCGGCAGGGTCAGGCTACCCAGGTCAGCTAATCCTCAGCCCTCAGGGAATCACATTGTTGAAAATGGACCTCGCTAAGGCAGAATAGAAGCCAAGGAATAAAAGGACACAATGCCATTTGCAGCACCGTATGTGTGTCTAGAGGTATTCACGTGAATTGTAGTAAGTCAGAAAGTGAAAGACACATATCATATCATATCTCTTATAGGTGTGACCGAAAAATGGATACCAGGGCAGATATTTCCACGGAGAAGGGCAATCAGAGATTCATTAAACAAACTTATGGTTCACCAAAGGAAAGGTGTGAGGATTGGTTTCATTATGATATTGGGGTTAACAGACATATACAAACACAGGTGACATATATAATCACCGAAGACCTACAGAATACCAAGAGAAGACTACTCAACATTCTGTCATAAGGTACATGGGAAAAGGATCCCAGGAAGAACTGGCATATGTATATGTGTAAAAGAACCACATCTTCCACACCTACAACAAGCCAAACATTGTAATCAAATTTGCTGTAATAAAAAAATAAAAAATTAAATTAAAAACACGAACAAGATGTAGTGAGACAAACTTGAGGGGCTTTCTCCTGGCACATTCCATTCTAAATTCCAATCTAGAACACGACTTCCATTGAGGCTCTGTTGCCCCAGTAACCAGATTTGGTAAGGGAGAGCTGCTGCCACCTTGTGGCCGTTTCACACAACAGCAGCTTTAATCCCAGCGCTAATGGTCAGTTGATATTCAAAATCATTGCAGGCCTGTAAATGACACCTGCCCTGAAAACAAATCCTCGGTTCATATATCGACCAAAAATTTCAAAGGACGTCCATATTTGAAAACGACAGTTTCAAAAGGCATATTTTACACACATTAGTGTTCTGCTTCTTTTTCTTTCTTTCTTTTTTTGTTAAAAAAACGGAATGGCAAAAAGCATCCCTCAGAATGGGCGAAAATATTTGCAAACGAATCAATGGACAAAGGTTTAATCTCCAATATATATAAAGAGCTCATGCAGCTTAATATTAAAAAAACAAACAACCCAATACAAAAATGGGCAGAAGATCTAAAGAGACGTTTCTTCAAAGAAGACACAGAGATGGCCAAGACGCACATGAAAAGCTGCTCAACATCACTAATTATTCGAGAAATGCAAATCAAAACTACAATGAGGTATCACCTCACACGTGTTAGAATCGGCATCATCAGAAAATCTACAAACAACGAATTCTGGGGAGGGTGTGGACAAAAGGATCCCTCTTCCACTATTGGTGGAAATGTAAATTGATACAGTCACTATGGAGAACTATATGGAGTTTCCTTTAAAAAAGCTAGTAATAGAATTACCATATGATCCAGCAATCCCACTTCTGGGCATATACCCAGAGAAAACCATAAATCAAAAAGGCACATTCACCACAATGCTCATTTCAGCACTATTTACAATAGCCAGGTAATGGAAGCAACATGAATACCCACAGACAGACGAATGGATAAAGATGTGGTACATATATAAAATGGAATATTACTCAGCCATAAGAAGGAATGAAACTGGGTCATTTGTAGAGACGTCGATGGATCTAGAGACTGTCATACAGAATGAAGTAAGTCAGAAAGAGAAAAACAAATATTGTATATTAATGCATATATGTGGAACCTAGAAAAATGGTACAGATGAACTGGTTTGCAGGGAAGAAAGAGAGACACAGAGGTAGAGAACACACGTATGGACACCAAGTGTGGGAAGCCATGGGGAGGTGGTGTTGGGATGAGTTGGGAGATTGGGATTGACCTGTATACATGTATATGCATAAAATACATAACTAATAATAACCTGCTGTATAAAAAAATAAAATTAAATTTCAAAATTTTTAAAAATAAAACTTAAAAATAAAACAGAAAAAAGTTCTTCCCTTCACACAGATGTATTTATATGAATGAATTATTTCCATGCTTATATCTATAAATACATAAAAGAGGAATAAAATCTAACTTGAACCAAAAAAGAAAAAAAAAAACCTGAACCCACGAGTTAGACAGAGGAAAACACTATCTGGGCACTTGCTCCAGCGGTAAACAATTCTGAAATTGGTCAGAGGTGGGGAATCATCTCCAATAGAGCCAGCTGCCCACTCCTACGCAAGGAGCGTCCTCATTGCAAAGCGGGGGGCCATGCCGAGGCATCTGTGAGTAACCGTGAGCTGAGCCCCAGGCCAGCTGCTGTTGAACTTTTCCCACCCTTCCCAGGTAAAACACCTGAATATGTACAAGGGCTTGAAAGCCTAGAGGAAGGGGCGTGGAGCCACACCAGCGACAGCACGCAGGCCAACTTGGTGCCTGCAGGCCAGCCAGGATGGTCCTGGCCCTGGGCGCTCTTCTGGAAGCTTTCCATTGCCCTGCCTGAGATACCCCACCTGTCCCGGCCCCCACTGCTTTTTTCCTTGCTCACATCTGTCCGGAGAGAAATTCCAGCGGAAGGTATGGGTGACACATCCTCTTCTTTACAAGTGGAAGCCTGGCAACTCCTGCAGAAAGTTCAGCAGAGACCCACTCACACCGGGCCACCCACAAAGCCGTGACCCCTCACTCCCTCCCACCACCACAGCCCCGAGACTGCTGACTGGGCAGAGAATGTGGAGTCAGGCACAGCTTCAGGGGCTATTGCTGCCTGCAGTGCTGTTTATATTGACCTCAACCCAGGCACACCTGGGGAGGGCCGGCCGGCAGGGTCAGGCTGCCCAGGTCAGCTAATCCTCAGCCCTCAGGGAATCACATTGTTGAAAATGGACCTCGCTAAGGCAGAATAGAAGCCAAGGAATAAAAGGACACAATGCCATTTGCAGCACCGTAGGTGTGTCTAGAGGTAATCACGTGAATTGTAGTAAGTCAGAAAGTGAAAGACACATATCATATCATATCTCTTATAGGTGTGACCGAAAAATGGATACCAGGGCAGATATTTCCACGGAGTAGGGCAATCACAGATTCATTCAACAAACTTATGGTTCACCAATGGAAAGGTGTGAGGATTGGTTTCATTATGATATTGGGGTTAACAGACATATACAAACACAGGTGACATATATAATCACCAAAGACCTACAGAATACCAAGAGAAGACTACTCAACATTCTGTCATAAGGTACATGGGAAAAGGATCCCAGGAAGAACAGACATATGTGTATGTGTAAAAGAACCACATCTTCCACACCTACAACAAGCCAAACATTGTAATCAAATTTGCTGTAATAAAAAATAAAAAATTAAATTAAAAACACGAACAAGAAGTAGTGAGACAAACTTGAGGGGCTTTCTCCTGGCACATTCCATTCTAAATTCCAATCTAGAACACGACTTCCATTGAGGCTCTGTTGCCCCAGTAACCAGATTTGGTAAGGGAGACCTGCTGCCACCTTGTGGCCGTTTCACACAACAGCAGCTTTAATCCCAGCGCTAATGGTCAGTTGATATTCAAAATCATTGCAGGCCTGTAAATGACACCTGCCCTGAAAACAAATCCTGGGTTCATATATCGACCAAAAAATTCAAAGGACGTCCATATTTCAAAACGACAGTTTCAAAAGGCATATTTTACACACATTAGTGTTCTGCTTCTTTTCCTTTCTTTCTTTTTTTGTTAAAAAAACGGGAATGGCAAAAAGCATCCCCCAGAATGGGCGAAAATATTTGCAAACGAATCAATGGACAAAAGTTTAATCTCCAATATATATAAAGAGCACATGCAGCTTAATATTAAAAAAACAAACAACCCAATACAAAAATGGGCAGAAGATCTAAAGAGACGTTTCTTCAAAGAAGACACAGAGATGGCCAAGACGCCCATGAAAAGCTGCTCAATATCACTAATTATTAGAGAAATGCAAATCAAAACTACAATGAGGTATGACCTCACACCTGTTACAATTGGCATCATCAGAAAATCTACAAACAACGAATTCTGGGGAGGGTGTGGACAAAAGGATCCCTCTTCCACTAGTGGTGGAAATGTAAATTGATACAGTCACGATGGAGAACAGTATGGAGTTTCCTTAAAAAAACTAGAAATAGAATTACCATATGATCCAGCAATCCCACTTCTGGGCATATACCCAGATAAAACCATAAATCAAAAAGGCACATTCACCACAATGCTCATTTCAGCACTATTTACGATAGCCAGGTAATGGAAGCAACCTAAATACCCACAGACAGACGAATGGATAAAGATGTGGTACATATATAAAATGGAATATTACTCAGCCATAAGAAGGAATGAAACTGGGTCATTTGTAGAGACGTCGATGGATCTAGAGACTGTCATACAGAATGAAGTAAGTCAGAAAGAGACAAACAAATATTGTATATTAATGCATATATGTGAAACCTAGAAAAATGGTACAGATAAACTGGTTTGCAGGGAAGAAATAGAGACACAGACGTAGAGAACACACGTATGGACACCAAGTGTGGGAAGCCATGGGGAGGTGGTGTGGGGGTGAGTTGGGAGATTGGGATTGACCTGTATACATGTATATGCATAAAATACATAACTAATAATAACCTGCTGTATAAAAAATAAATAAAATTAAATTTCAAAATTTTAAACAATAAAATTTAAAAATAAAACAGAAAAAAGTTCTTCCCTTCACACAGATGTATTTATATGAATGAATTATTCCCATGCTTATATCTATAAATACATAAAAGAGGAATAAAATCTAACTTGAACCAAAAAAGAAAAAAAAAAACCTGAACACACGAGTTAGACAGAGGAAAACACAATCAGGGCACTTGCTCCATCGGTAAACACTTCTGAAATTCTTCAGAGGTGGGGAATCATCTCCCATACAGCCAGCAGCCCACTCCTACGCAAGGAGCGTCCTCATTGCAAAGCGGGGGGCCATGCCGAGGCATCTGTGAGTAACCGTGAGCTGAGCCCCAGGCCAGCTGCTGTTGAACTTTTCCCACCCTTCCCAGGTAAAACACCTGAATATGTACAAGGGCTTGAAAGCCTAGAGGAAGGGCCGTGGAGCCACACCAGCGACAGCACGCAGGCCAACTTGGTGCCTGCAGGCCAGTCAGGATGGTCCTGGCCCTGGGCGCTCTTCTGGAAGCTTTCCATTGCCCTGCCTGAGATACCCCTCCTGTCCCGGCCCCCACTGCTTTTTTCCTTCCTCACCTCTGTCCGGAGAGAAATTCCAGCGGAAGGTATGGGTGACACATCCTCTTCATTACAGGTGGAAGCCTGGCAACTCCTGCAGAAAGTCCAGCAGAGACCCACTCACACCGGGCCACCCACAAAGCCGTGGCCCCTCACTCCCTCCCACCAGCACAGCCCCGACACTGCTGACGGGGCAGAGAATATGGAGTCAGGCACAGCTTCAGGGGCTATTGCTGCCTGCAGCGCTGTTTATATTGACCTCAACCCAGGCACACCTGGGGAGGGCCGGCCGGCAGGGTCAGGCTACCCAGGTCAGCTAATCCTCAGCCCTCAGGGAATCACATTGTTGAAAATGGACCTCGCTAAGGCAGAATAGAAGCCAAGGAATAAAAGGACACAATGCCATTTGTAGCACCGTAGGTGTGTCTAGAGGTAAGCACGTGAGTTGTTGTAAGTCAGAAAGTGAAAGACACATATCATATCATATCTCTTATAGGTGTGACCGAAAAATGGATACCAGGGCAGATATTTCCACGGAGAAGGGCAATCACAGATTCATTCAACAAACTTATGGTTCACCAATGGAAAGGTGTGAGGATTGGTTTCATTATGATATTGGGGTTAACAGACATATACAAACACAGGTGACATATATAATCACCAAAGACCTACAGAATACCAAGAGAAGACTACTCAACATTCTGTCATAAGGTACATGGGAAAAGGATCCCAGGAAGAACAGACATATGTGTATGTGTAAAAGAACCACATCTTCCACACCTACAACAAGCCAAACATTGTAATCAAATTTGCTGTAATAAAAAATAAAAAATTAAATTAAAAACACGAACAAGAAGTAGTGAGACAAACTTGAGGGGCTTTCTCCTGGCACATTCCATTCTAAATTCCAATCTAGAACACGACTTCCATTGAGGCTCTGTTGCCCCAGTAACCAGATTTGGTAAGGGAGACCTGCTGCCACCTTGTGGCCGTTTCACACAACAGCAGCTTTAATCCCAGCGCTAATGGTCAGTTGATATTCAAAATCATTGCAGGCCTGTAAATGACACCTGCCCTGAAAACAAATCCTGGGTTCATATATCGACCAAAAAATTCAAAGGACGTCCATATTTCAAAACCACAGTTTCAAAAGGCATATTTTACACACATTAGTGTTCTGCTTCTTTTCCTTTCTTTCTTTTTTTGTTAAAAAAACGGGAATGGCAAAAAGCATCCCCCAGAATGGGCGAAAATATTTGCAAACGAATCAATGGACAAAAGTTTAATCTCCAATATATATAAAGAGCACATGCAGCTTAATATTAAAAAAAACAAACAACCCAATACAAAAATGGGCAGAAGATCTAAAGAGACGTTTCTTCAAAGAAGACACAGAGATGGCCAAGACGCCCATGAAAAGCTGCTCAATATCACTAATTATTAGAGAAATGCAAATCAAAACTACAATGAGGTATGACCTCACACCTGTTACAATTGGCATCATCAGAAAATCTACAAACAACGAATTCTGGGGAGGGTGTGGACAAAAGGATCCCTCTTCCACTAGTGGTGGAAATGTAAATTGATACAGTCACGATGGAGAACAGTATGGAGTTTCCTTAAAAAAACTAGAAATAGAATTACCATATGATCCAGCAATCCCACTTCTGGGCATATACCCAGATAAAACCATAAATCAAAAAGGCACATTCACCACAATGCTCATTTCAGCACTATTTACGATAGCCAGGTAATGGAAGCAACCTAAATACCCACAGACAGACGAATGGATAAAGATGTGGTACATATATAAAATGGAATATTACTCAGCCATAAGAAGGAATGAAACTGGGTCATTTGTAGAGACGTCGATGGATCTAGAGACTGTCATACAGAATGAAGTAAGTCAGAAAGAGACAAACAAATATTGTATATTAATGCATATATGTGAAACCTAGAAAAATGGTACAGATGAACTGGTTTGCAGGGAAGAAATAGAGACACAGACGTAGAGAACACACGTATGGACACCAAGTGTGGGAAGCCATGGGGAGGTGGTGTTGGGGTGAGTTGGGAGATTGGGATTGACCTGTATACATGTATATGCATAAAATACATAACTAATAATAACCTGCTGTATAAAAAATAAATAAAATTAAATTTCAAAATTTTAAACAATAAAATTTAAAAATAAAACAGAAAAAAGTTCTTCCCTTCACACAGATGTATTTATATGAATGAATTATTCCCAAGCTTATATCTATAAATA
The DNA here is from genome assembly GCF_949752795.1 of Hyperoodon ampullatus. NCBI lineage: Eukaryota > Metazoa > Chordata > Mammalia > Artiodactyla > Ziphiidae > Hyperoodon > Hyperoodon ampullatus. Next base: position 294,579 of record NW_027640893.1, read on the forward strand.
CATAAAAGAGGAATAAAATCTAACTTGAACCAAAAAAGAAAAAAAAAACCTGAACACACGAGTTAGACAGAGGAAAACACAATCAGGGCACTTGCTCCATCGGTAAACAATTCTGAAATTCTTCAGAGGTGGGGAATCATCTCCCATACAGCCAGCAGCCCACTCCTACGCAAGGAGCGTCCTCATTGCAAAGCGGGGGGCCATGCCGAGGCATCTGTGAGTAACCGTGAGCTGAGCCCCAGGCCAGCTGCTGTTGAACTTTTCCCACCCTTCCCAGGTAAAACACCTGAATATGTACAAGGGCTTGAAAGCCTAGAGGAAGGGCCGTGGAGCCACACCAGCGACAGCACGCAGGCCAACTTGGTGCCTGCAGGCCAGTCAGGATGGTCCTGGTCCTGGGCGCTCTTCTGGAAGCTTTCCATTGCCCTGCCTGAGATACCCCTCCTGTCCCGGCCCCCACTGCTTTTTTCCTTCCTCACCTCTGTCCGGAGAGAAATTCCAGCGGAAGGTATGGGTGACACATCCTCTTCATTACAGGTGGAAGCCTGGCAACTCCTGCAGAAAGTCCAGCAGAGGCCCACTCACACCGGGCCACCCACAAAGCCGTGGCCCCTCACTCCCTCCCACCAGCACAGCCCCGACACTGCTGACCGGGCAGAGAATATGGAGTCAGGCACAGCTTCAGGGGCTATTGCTGCCTGCAGTGCTGTTTATATTGACCTCAACCCAGGCACACCTGGGGAGGGCCGGCCGGCAGGGTCAGGCTACCCAGGTCAGCTAATCCTCAGCCCTCAGGGAATCACATTGTTGAAAATGGACCTCGCTAAGGCAGAATAGAAGCCAAGGAATAAAAGGACACAATGCCATTTGTAGCACCGTAGGTGTGTCTAGAGGTAAGCACGTGAGTTGTTGTAAGTCAGAAAGTGAAAGACACATATCATATCATATCTCTTATAGGTGTGACCGAAAAATGGATACCAGGGCAGATATTTCCACGGAGAAGGGCAATCACAGATTCATTCAACAAACTTATGGTTCACCAATGGAAAGGTGTGAGGATTGGTTTCATTATGATATTGGGGTTAACAGACATATACAAACACAGGTGACATATATAATCACCAAAGACCTACAGAATACCAAGAGAAGACTACTCAACATTCTGTCATAAGGTACATGGGAAAAGGATCCCAGGAAGAACAGACATATGTGTATGTGTAAAAGAACCACATCTTCCACACCTACAACAAGCCAAACATTGTAATCAAATTTGCTGTAATAAAAAATAAAAAAATTAAATTAAAAACACGAACAAGAAGTAGTGAGACAAACTTGAGGGGCTTTCTCCTGGCACATTCCATTCTAAATTCCAATCTAGAACACGACTTCCATTGAGGCTCTGTTGCCCCAGTAACCAGATTTGGTAAGGGAGACCTGCTGCCACCTTGTGGCCGTTTCACACAACAGCAGCTTTAATCCCAGCACTAATGGTCAGTTGATATTCAAAATCATTGCAGGCCTGTAAATGACACCTGCCCTGAAAACAAATCCTGGGTTCATATATCGACCAAAAAATTCAAAGGACGTCCATATTTCAAAACGACAGTTTCAAAAGGCATATTTTACACACATTAGTGTTCTGCTTCTTTTTCTTTCTTTCTTTTTTTGTTAAAAAAACGGGAATGGCAAAAAGCATCCCTCAGAATGGGCGAAAATATTTTCAAACGAATCAATGGACAAAAGTTTAATCTCCAATATATATAAAGAGCTCATGCAGCTTAATATTAAAAAAACAAACAACCCAATACAAAAATGGGCAGAAGATCTAAAGGGACGTTTCTTCAAAGAAGACACAGAGATGGCCAAGACGCACATGAAAAGCTGCTCAACATCACTAATTATTAGAGAAATGCAAATCAAAACTACAATGAGGTATCACCTCACACCTGTTACAACTGACATCATCAGAAAATCTACAAACAACGAATTCCGGGGAGGGTGTGGACAAAAGGATCCCTCTTCCACTAGTGGTGGAAATGTAAATTGATACAGTCACGATGGAGAACAGTATGGAGTTTCCTTAAAAAAACTAGAAATAGAATTACCATATGATCCAGCAATCCCACTTCTGGGCATATACCCAGATAAAACCATAAATCAAAAAGGCACATTCACCACAATGCTCATTTCAGCACTATTTACATTAGCCAGGTAATGGAAGCAACCTAAATACCCACAGACAGACGAATGGATAAAGATGTGGTACATATATAAAATGGAATATTACTCAGCCATAAGAAGGAATGAAACTGGGTCATTTGTAGAGACGTCGATGGATCTAGAGACTGTCATACAGAATGAAGTAAGTCAGAAAGAGACAAACAAATATTGTATATTAATGCATATATGTGGAACCTAGAAAAATGGTACAGATGAACTGGTTTGCAGGGAAGAAATAGAGACACAGAGGTAGAGAACCCACGTATGGACACCAAGTGTGGGAAGCCATGGGGAGGTGGTGTTGGGGTGAGTTGGGAGATTGGGATTGACCTGTATACATGTATATGCATAAAATACATAACTAATAATAACCTGCTGTATAAAAAATAAATAATATTAAATTTCAAAATTTTAAACAATAAAATTTAAAAATAAAACAGAAAAAAGTTATTCCCTTCACACAGATGTATTTATATGAATGAATTATTCCCATGCTTATATCTATAAATACATAAAAGAGGAATAAAATCTAACTTGAACCAAAAAAGAAAAAAAAAACCTGAACCCACGTGTTAGACAGAGGAAAACACAATCAGGGCACTTGCTCCATCGGTAAACACTTCTGAAATTCGTCAGAGGTGGGGAATCATCTCCCATAGAGCCAGCAGCCCACTCCTACGCAAGGAGCGTCCTCATTGCAAAGCGGGGGGCCATGCCGAGGCATCTGTGAGTAACCGTGAGCTGAGCCCCAGGCCAGCTGCTGTTGAACTTTTCCCACCCTTCCCAGGTAAAACACCTGAATATGTACAAGGGCTTGAAAGCCTAGAGGAAGGGCCGTGGAGCCACACCAGCGAGAGCATGCAGGCCAACTTGGTGCCTGCAGGCCAGTCAGGATGGTCCTGGCCCTGGGCGCTCTTCTGGAAGCTTTCCATTGCCCTGCCTGAGATACCCCTCCTGTCCCGGCCCCCACTGCTTTTTTCCTTCCTCACCTCTGTCCGGAGAGAAATTCCAGCGGAAGGTATGGGTGACACATCCTCTTCATTACAGGTGGAAGCCTGGCAACTCCTGCAGAAAATCCAGCAGAGACCCACTCACACCGGGCCACCCACAAAGCCGTGGCCCCTCACTCCCTCCCACCAGCACAGCCCCGACACTGCTGACGGGGCAGAGAATATGGAGTCAGGCACAGCTTCAGGGGCTATTGCTGCCTGCAGCGCTGTTTATATTGACCTCAACCCAGGCACACCTTGGGAGGGCCGGCCGGCAGGGTCAGGCTACCCAGGTCAGCTAAACCTCAGCCCTTAGGGAATCACATTGTTGAAAATGGACCTCGCTAAGGCAGAATAGAAGCCAAGGAATAAAAGGACACAATACCATTTGTAGCACCGTAGGTGTGTCTAGAGGTAAGCACGTGAGTTGTTGTAAGTCAGAAAGTGAAAGACACATATCATATCATATCTCTTATAGGTGTGACCGAAAAATGGATACCAGGGCAGATATTTCCACGGAGAAGGGCAATCAGAGATTCATTCAACAAACTTATGGTTCACCAATGGAAAGGTGTGAGGATTGGTTTCATTATGATATTGGGGTTAACAGACATATACAAACACAGGTGACATATATAATCACCAAAGACCTACAGAATACCAAGAGAAGACTACTCAACATTCTGTCATAAGGTACATGGGAAAAGGATCCCAGGAAGAACAGACATATGTGTATGTGTAAAAGAACCACATCTTCCACACCTACAACAAGCCAAACATTGTAATCAAATTTGCTGTAATAAAAAATAAAAAAATTAAATTAAAAACACGAACAAGAAGTAGTGAGACAAACTTGAGGGGCTTTCTCCTGGCACATTCCATTCTAAATTCCAATCTAGAACACGACTTCCATTGAGGCTCTGTTGCCCCAGTAACCAGATTTGGTAAGGGAGACCTGCTGCCACCTTGTGGCCGTTTCACACAACAGCAGCTTTAATCCCAGCACTAATGGTCAGTTGATATTCAAAATCATTGCAGGCCTGTAAATGACACCTGCCCTGAAAACAAATCCTGGGTTCATATATCGACCAAAAAATTCAAAGGACGTCCATATTTCAAAACGACAGTTTCAAAAGGCATATTTTACACACATTAGTGTTCTGCTTCTTTTTCTTTCTTTCTTTTTTTGTTAAAAAAACGGGAATGGCAAAAAGCATCCCTCAGAATGGGCGAAAATATTTTCAAACGAATCAATGGACAAAAGTTTAATCTCCAATATATATAAAGAGCTCATGCAGCTTAATATTAAAAAAACAAACAACCCAATACAAAAATGGGCAGAAGATCTAAAGAGACGTTTCTTCAAAGAAGACACAGAGATGGCCAAGACGCACATGAAAAGCTGCTCAACATCACTAATTATTAGAGAAATGCAAATCAAAACTACAATGAGGTATCACCTCACACCTGTTACAACTGACATCATCTGAAAATCTACAAACAACGAATTCTGGGGAGGGTGTGGACAAAAGGATCCCTCTTCCACTAGTGGTGGAAATGTAAATTGATACAGTCACGATGGAGAACAGTATGGAGTTTCCTTAAAAAAACTAGAAATAGAATTACCATATGATCCAGCAATCCCACTTCTGGGCATATACCCAGATAAAACCATAAATCAAAAAGGCACATTCACCACAATGCTCATTTCAGCACTATTTACATTAGCCAGGTAATGGAAGCAACCTAAATACCCACAGACAGACGAATGGATAAAGATGTGGTACATATATAAAATGGAATATTACTCAGCCATAAGAAGGAATGAAACTGGGTCATTTGTAGAGACGTCGATGGATCTAGAGACTGTCATACAGAATGAAGTAAGTCAGAAAGAGACAAACAAATATTGTATATTAATGCATATATGTGGAACCTAGAAAAATGGTACAGATGAACTGGTTTGCAGGGAAGAAATAGAGACACAGAGGTAGAGAACCCACGTATGGACACCAAGTGTGGGAAGCCATGGGGAGGTGGTGTTGGGGTGAGTTGGGAGATTGGGATTGACCTGTATACATGTATATGCATAAAATACATAACTAATAATAACCTGCTGTATAAAAAATAAATAAAATTAAATTTCAAAATTTTAAAAAATAAAATTTAAAAATAAAACAGAAAAAAGTTATTCCCTTCACACAGATGTATTTATATGAATGAATTATTCCCATGCTTATATCTATAAATACATAAAAGAGGAATAAAATCTAACTTGAACCAAAAAAGAAAAAAAAAACCTGAACCCACGAGTTAGACAGAGGAAAACACAATCAGGGCACTTGCTCCATCGGTAAACACTTCTGAAATTCGTCAGAGGTGGGGAATCATCTCCCATAGAGCCAGCAGCCCACTCCTACGCAAGGAGCGTCCTCATTGCAAAGCGGGGGGCCATGCCGAGGCATCTGTGAGTAACCGTGAGCTGAGCCCCAGGCCAGCTGCTGTTGAACTTTTCCCACCCTTCCCAGGTAAAACACCTGAATATGTACAAGGGCTTGAAAGCCTAGAGGAAGGGCCGTGGAGCCACACCAGCGACAGCATGCAGGCCAACTTGGTGCCTGCAGGCCAGTCAGGATGGTCCTGGCCCTGGGCGCTCTTCTGGAAGCTTTCCATTGCCCTGCCTGAGATACCCCTCCTGTCCCGGCCCCCACTGCTTTTTTCCTTCCTCACCTCTGTCCGGAGAGAAATTCCAGCGGAAGGTATGGGTGACACATCCTCTTCATTACAGGTGGAAGCCTGGCAACTCCTGCAGAAAGTCCAGCAGAGACCCACTCACACCGGGCCACCCACAAAGCCGTGGCCCCTCACTCCCTCCCACCAGCACAGCCCCGAGACTGCTGACTGGGCAGAGAATATGGCATCAGGCAGAGCTTCAGGGGTTATTGCTGCCTGCAGTGCTGTTTATATTGACCTCAACCCAGGCACACCTGGGGAGGGCCGGCCGGCAGGGTCAGGCTACCCAGGTCAGCTAATCCTCAGCCCTCAGGGAATCACATTGTTGAAAATGGACCTCGCTAAGGCAGAATAGAAGCCAAGGAATAAAAGGACACAATGCCATTTGCAGCACCGTATGTGTGTCTAGAGGTATTCACGTGAATTGTAGTAAGTCAGAAAGTGAAAGACACATATCATATCATATCTCTTATAGGTGTGACCGAAAAATGGATACCAGGGCAGATATTTCCATGGAGAAGGGCAATCAGAGATTCATTAAACAAACTTATGGTTCACCAATGGAAAGGTGTGAGGATTGGTTTCATTATGATATTGGGGTTAACAGACATATACAAACACAGGTGACATATATAATCACCGAAGAGCTACAGAATACCAAGAGAAGACTACTCAACATTCTGTCATAAGGTACATGGGAAAAGGATCCCAGGAAGAACTGACATATGTATATGTGTAAAAGAACCACATCTTCCACACCTACAACAAGCCAAACATTGTAATCAAATTTGCTGTAATAAAAAAATAAAAAATTAAATTAAAAACACGAACAAGATGTAGTGAGACAAACTTGAGGGGCTTTCTCCTGGCACATTCCATTCTAAATTCCAATCTAGAACACGACTTCCATTGAGGCTCTGTTGCCCCAGTAACCAGATTTGGTAAGGGAGAGCTGCTGCCACCTTGTGGCCGTTTCACACAACAGCAGCTTTAATCCCAGCGCTAATGGTCAGTTGATATTCAAAATCATTGCAGGCCTGTAAATGACACCTGCCCTGAAAACAAATCCTCGGTTCATATATCGACCAAAAATTTCAAAGGACGTCCATATTTCAAAACGACAGTTTCAAAAGGCATATTTTACACACATTAGTGTTCTACTTCTTTTTCTTTCTTTCTTTTTTTGTTAAAAAAACGGAATGGCAAAAAGCATCCCTCAGAATGGGCGAAAATATTTGCAAACGAATCAATGGACAAAGGTTTAATCTCCAATATATATAAAGAGCTCATGCAGCTTAATATTAAAAAAACAAACAACCCAATACAAAAATGGGCAGAAGATCTAAAGAGACGTTTCTTCAAAGAAGACACAGAGATGGCCAAGACGCACATGAAAAGCTGCTCAACATCACTAATTATTCGAGAAATGCAAATCAAAACTACAATGAGGTATCACCTCACACGTGTTAGAATCGGCATCATCAGAAAATCTACAAACAACGAATTCTGGGGAGGGTGTGGACAAAAGGATCCCTCTTCCACTATTGGTGGAAATGTAAATTGATACAGTCACTATGGAGAACTATATGGAGTTTCCTTTAAAAATGCTAGTAATAGAATTACCATATGATCCAGCAATCCCACTTCTGGGCATATACCCAGAGAAAACCATAAATCAAAAAGGCACATTCACCACAATGCTCATTTCAGCACTATTTACAATAGCCAGGTAATGGAAGCAACATGAATACCCACAGACAGACGAATGGATAAAGATGTGGTACATATATAAAATGGAATATTACTCAGCCATAAGAAGGAATGAAACTGGGTCATTTGTAGAGACGTCGATGGATCTAGAGACTGTCATACAGAATGAAGTAAGTCAGAAAGAGAAAAACAAATATTGTATATTAATGCATATATGTGGAACCTAGAAAAATGGTACAGATGAACTGGTTTGCAGGGAAGAAAGAGAGACACAGAGGTAGAGAACACACGTATGGACACCAAGTGTGGGAAGCCATGGGGAGGTGGTGTTGGGATGAGTTGGGAGATTGGGATTGACCTGTATACATGTATATGCATAAAATACATAACTAATAATAACCTGCTGTATAAAAAAATAAATAAAATTAAATTTCAAAATTTTTAAAAATAAAACTTAAAAATAAAACAGAAAAAAGTTCTTCCCTTCACACAGATGTATTTATATGAATGAATTATTTCCATGCTTATATCTCTAAATACATAAAAGAGGAATAAAATCTAACTTGAACCAAAAAAGAAAAAAAAAAACCTGAACCCACGAGTTAGACAGAGGAAAACACTATCTGGGCACTTGCTCCAGCGGTAAACAATTCTGAAATTGGTCAGAGGTGGGGAATCATCTCCAATAGAGCCAGCTGCCCACTCCTACGCAAGGAGCGTCCTCATTGCAAAGCGGGGGGCCATGCCGAGGCATCTGTGAGTAACCGTGAGCTGAGCCCCAGGCCAGCTGCTGTTGAACTTTTCCCACCCTTCCCAGGTAAAACACCTGAATATGTACAAGGGCTTGAAAGCCTAGAGGAAGGGGCGTGGAGCCACACCAGCGACAGCACGCAGGCCAACTTGGTGCCTGCAGGCCAGCCAGGATGGTCCTGGCCCTGGGCGCTCTTCTGGAAGCTTTCCATTGCCCTGCCTGAGATACCCCACCTGTCCCGGCCCCCACTGCTTTTTTCCTTGCTCACATCTGTCCGGAGAGAAATTCCAGCGGAAGGTATGGGTGACACATCCTCTTCTTTACAAGTGGAAGCCTGGCAACTCCTGCAGAAAGTTCAGCAGAGACCCACTCACACCGGGCCACCCACAAAGCCGTGACCCCTCACTCCCTCCCACCACCACAGCCCCGAGACTGCTGACTGGGCAGAGAATGTGGAGTCAGGCACAGCTTCAGGGGCTATTGCTGCCTGCAGTGCTGTTTATATTGACCTCAACCCAGGCACACCTGGGGAGGGCCGGCCGGCAGGGTCAGGCTGCCCAGGTCAGCTAATCCTCAGCCCTCAGGGAATCACATTGTTGAAAATGGACCTCGCTAAGGCAGAATAGAAGCCAAGGAATAAAAGGACACAATGCCATTTGCAGCACCGTAGGTGTGTCTAGAGGTAATCACGTGAATTGTAGTAAGTCAGAAAGTGAAAGACACATATCATATCATATCTCTTATAGGTGTGACCGAAAAATGGATACCAGGGCAGATATTTCCACGGAGTAGGGCAATCACAGATTCATTCAACAAACTTATGGTTCACCAATGGAAAGGTGTGAGGATTGGTTTCATTATGATATTGGGGTTAACAGACATATACAAACACAGGTGACATATATAATCACCGAAGACCTACAGAATACCAAGAGAAGACTACTCAACATTCTGTCATAAGGTACATGGGAAAAGGATCCCAGGAAGAACTGACATATGTATATGTGTAAAAGAACCACATCTTCCACACCTACAACTAGCCAAACATTGTAATCAAATTTGCTGTAATAAAAGATAAAAAAAATTAAATTAAAAACACGAACAATAAGTAGTGAGACAAACTTGAGGGGCTTTCTCCTGGCACATTCCATTCTAAATTACAATCTAGAACACGACTTCCATTGAGGCTCTGTTGCCCCAGTAACCAGATCTGGTAAGGGAGAACTGCTGCCACCTTGTGGCCGTTTCACACAACAGCAGCTTTAATCCCAGCGCTAATGGTCAGTTGATATTCAAAATCATTGCAGGCCTGTAAATGACACCTGCCCTGAAAACAAATCCTGGGTTCATGTATCGACCAAAAAATTCAAAGGACGTCCACATTTCAAAACGACAGTTTCAAAAGGCATATTTTACACACATTAGTGTTCTGCTTCTTTTTCTTTCTTTCTGTTTTTGTTAAAAAAACGGGAATGGCAAAAAGCATCCCTCAGAATGGGCGAAAATATTTGCAAACGAATCAATGGACAAAGCTTTAATCTCCAATATATATAAAGAGCTCATGCAGCTTAATATTAAAAAAACAAACAACCCAATACAAAAATGGGCAGAAGATCTACAGAGACGTTTCTTCAAAGAAGACACAGAGATGGCCAAGACACACATGAAAAGCTGCTCAACATCACTAATTATTAGAGAAATGCAAATCAAAACTACAGTGAGGTATCACCTCACACGTGTTAGAATCGGCATCATCAGAAAATCTACAAACAACGAATTCTGGGGAGGGTGTGGACAAAAGGATCCCTCTTCCACTATTGGTAGAAATGTAAATTGATACAGTCACTATGGAGAACAGTATGGAGTTTCCTTTAAAAACCTAGAAATACAATTACCATATGATCCAGCAATCCCACTTCTGGGCATATACCCAGAGAAAACCATAAATCAAAAAGGCACATTCACCACAATGCTCATTTCAGCACTATTTACGATAGCCAGGTAATGGAAGCAACCTAAATACCCACAGACAGACGAATGGATAAAGATGTGGTACATATATAAAATGGAATATTACTCAGCCATAAGAAGGAATGAAACTGGGTCATTTGTAGAGACGTCGATGGATCTAGAGACTGTCATACAGAATGAAGTAAGTCAGAAAGAGAAAAACAAATATTGTATATTAATGCATATATGTGGAACCTAGAAAAAGGGTACAGATGAACTGGTTTGCAGGGAAGAAAGAGAGACACAGAGGTAGAGAACACACGTATGGACACCAAGTGTGGGAAGCCATGGGGAGGTGGTGTTGGGATGAGTTGGGAGATTGGGATTGACCTGTATACATGTATATGCATAAAATACATAACTAATAATAACCTGCTGTATAAAAAAATAAATAAAATTAAATTTCAAAATTTTTAAAAATAAAACTTAAAAATAAAACAGAAAAAAGTTCTTCCCTTCACACAGATGTATTTATATGAATGAATTATTTCCATGCTTATATCTCTAAATACATAAAAGAGGAATAAAATCTAACTTGAACCAAAAAAGAAAAAAAAACCTGAACCCACGAGTTAGACAGAGGAAAACCCTATCAGGGCACTTGCTCCAGCGGTAAACAATTCTGAAATTGGTCAGAGGCGGGGAATCATCTCCAATAGAGCCAGCTGCCCACTCCTACGCAAGGAGCGTCCTCATTGCAAAGCGGGGGGCCATGCCGAGGCATCTGTGAGTAACCGTGAGCTGAGCCCCAGGCCAGCTGCTGTTGAACTTTTCCCACCCTTCCCAGGTAAAACACCTGAATATGTACAAGGGCTTGAAAGCCTAGAGGAAGGGGCGTGGAGCCACACCAGCGACAGCACGCAGGCCAACTTGGTGCCTGCAGGCCAGCCAGGATGGTCCTGGCCCTGGGCGCTCTTCTGGAAGCTTTCCATTGCCCTGCCTGAGATACCCCACCTGTCCCGGCCCCCACTGCTTTTTTCCTTGCTCACATCTGTCCGGAGAGAAATTCCAGCGGAAGGTATGGGTGACACATCCTCTTCTTTACAAGTGGAAGCCTGGCAACTCCTGCAGAAAGTCCAGCAGAGACCCACTCACAGCGGACCACCCACAAAGCCGTGACCCCTCACTCCCTCCCACCAGCACAGCCCCGAGACTGCTGACTGGGCAGAGAATATGGCGTCAGGCAGAGCTTCAGGGGTTATTGCTGCCTGCAGTGCTGTTTATATTGACCTCAACCCAGGCACACCTGGGGAGGGCCGGCCGGCAGGGTCAGGCTACCCAGGTCAGCTAATCCTCAGCCCTCAGGGAATCACATTGTTGAAAATGGACCTCGCTAAGGCAGAATAGAAGCCAAGGAATAAAAGGACACAATGCCATTTGCAGCACCGTATGTGTGTCTAGAGGTATTCACGTGAATTGTAGTAAGTCAGAAAGTGAAAGACACATATCATATCATATCTCTTATAGGTGTGACCGAAAAATGGATACCAGGGCAGATATTTCCACGGAGAAGGGCAATCAGAGATTCATTAAACAAACTTATGGTTCACCAAAGGAAAGGTGTGAGGATTGGTTTCATTATGATATTGGGGTTAACAGACATATACAAACACAGGTGACATATATAATCACCGAAGACCTACAGAATACCAAGAGAAGACTACTCAACATTCTGTCATAAGGTACATGGGAAAAGGATCCCAGGAAGAACTGGCATATGTATATGTGTAAAAGAACCACATCTTCCACACCTACAACAAGCCAAACATTGTAATCAAATTTGCTGTAATAAAAAAATAAAAAATTAAATTAAAAACACGAACAAGATGTAGTGAGACAAACTTGAGGGGCTTTCTCCTGGCACATTCCATTCTAAATTACAATCTAGAACACGACTTCCATTGACGCTCTGTTGCCCCAGTAACCAGATCTGGTAAGGGAGAACTGCTGCCACCTTGTGGCCGTTTCACACAACAGCAGCTTTAATCCCAGCGCTAATGGTCAGTTGATATTCAAAATCATTGCAGGCCTGTAAATGACACCTGCCCTGAAAACAAATCCTGGGTTCATGTATCGACCAAAAAATTCAAAGGACGTCCACATTTCAAAACGACAGTTTCAAAAGGCATATTTTACACACATTAGTGTTCTGCTTCTTTTTCTTTCTTTCTGTTTTTGTTAAAAAAACGGGAATGGCAAAAAGCATCCCTCAGAATTGGCGAAAATATTTGCAAACGAATCAATGGACAAAGGTTTAATCTCCAATATATATAAAGAGCTCATGCAGCTTAATATTAAAAAAAACAAACAACCCAATACAAAAATGGGCAGAAGATCTACAGAGACGTTTCTTCAAAGAAGACACAGAGATGGCCAAGACACACATGAAAAGCTGCTTAACATCACTAATTATTAGAGAAATGCAAATCAAAACTACAGTGAGGTATCACCTCACACCTGTTAGAATCGGCATCATCAGAAAATCTACAAACAACGAATTCTGGGGAGGGTGTGGACAAAAGGATCCCTCTTCCACTATTGGTAGAAATGTAAATTGATACAGTCACGATGGAGAACAGTATGGAGTTTCCTTTAAAAACCTAGAAATACAATTAACATATGATCCAGCAATCCCACTTCTGGGCATATACCCAGAGAAAACCATAAATCAAAAAGGCACATTCACCACAATGCTCATTTCAGCACTATTTACGATAGCCAGGTAATGGAAGCAACCTAAATACCCACAGACAGACGAATGGATAAAGATGTGGTACATATATAAAATGGAATATTACTCAGCCATAAGAAGGAATGAAACTGGGTCATTTGTAGAGACGTCGATGGATCTAGAGACTGTCATACAGAATGAAGTAAGTCAGAAAGAGAAAAACAAATATTGTATATTAATGCATATATGTGGAACCTAGAAAAAGGGTACAGATGAACTGGTTTGCAGGGAAGAAAGAGAGACACAGAGGTAGAGAACACACGTATGGACACCAAGTGTGGGAAGCCATGGGGAGGTGGTGTTGGGATGAGTTGGGAGATTGGGATTGACCTGTATACATGTATATGCATAAAATACATAACTAATAATAACCTGCTGTATAAAAAAATAAATAAAATTAAATTTCAAAATTTTTAAAAATAAAACTTAAAAATAAAACAGAAAAAAGTTCTTCCCTTCACACAGATGTATTTATATGAATGAATTATTTCCATGCTTATATCTCTAAATACATAAAAGAGGAATAAAATCTAACTTGAACCAAAAAAGAAAAAAAAACCTGAACCCACGAGTTAGACAGAGGAAAACCCTATCAGGGCACTTGCTCCAGCAGTAAACAATTCTGAAATTGGTCAGAGGTGGGGAATCATCTCCAATAGAGCCAGCTGCCCACTCCTACGCAAGGAGCGTCCTCATTGCAAAGCGGGGGGCCATGCCGAGGCATCTGTGAGTAACCGTGAGCTGAGCCCCAGGCCAGCTGCTGTTGAACTTTTCCCACCCTTCCCAGGTAAAACACCTGAATATGTACAAGGGCTTGAAAGCCTAGAGGAAGGGGCGTGGAGCCACACCAGCGACAGCACGCAGGCCAACTTGGTGCCTGCAGGCCAGCCAGGATGGTCCTGGCCCTGGGCGCTCTTCTGGAAGCTTTCCATTGCCCTGCCTGAGATACCCCACCTGTCCCGGCCCCCACTGCTTTTTTCCTTGCTCACATCTGTCCGGAGAGAAATTCCAGCGGAAGGTATGGGTGACACATCCTCTTCTTTACAAGTGGAAGCCTGGCAACTCCTGCAGAAAGTCCAGCAGAGACCCACTCACAGCGGACCACCCACAAAGCCGTGACCCCTCACTCCCTCCCACCAGCACAGCCCCGAGACTGCTGACTGGGCAGAGAATATGGCGTCAGGCAGAGCTTCAGGGGTTATTGCTGCCTGCAGTGCTGTTTATATTGACCTCAACCCAGGCACACCTGGGGAGGGCCGGCCGGCAGGGTCAGGCTACCCAGGTCAGCTAATCCTCAGCCCTCAGGGAATCACATTGTTGAAAATGGACCTCGCTAAGGCAGAATAGAAGCCAAGGAATAAAAGGACACAATGCCATTTGCAGCACCGTATGTGTGTCTAGAGGTATTCACGTGAATTGTAGTAAGTCAGAAAGTGAAAGACACATATCATATCATATCTCTTATAGGTGTGACCGAAAAATGGATACCAGGGCAGATATTTCCACGGAGAAGGGCAATCAGAGATTCATTAAACAAACTTATGGTTCACCAAAGGAAAGGTGTGAGGATTGGTTTCATTATGATATTGGGGTTAACAGACATATACAAACACAGGTGACATATATAATCACCGAAGACCTACAGAATACCAAGAGAAGACTACTCAACATTCTGTCATAAGGTACATGGGAAAAGGATCCCAGGAAGAACTGGCATATGTATATGTGTAAAAGAACCACATCTTCCACACCTACAACAAGCCAAACATTGTAATCAAATTTGCTGTAATAAAAAAATAAAAAATTAAATTAAAAACACGAACAAGATGTAGTGAGACAAACTTGAGGGGCTTTCTCCTGGCACATTCCATTCTAAATTCCAATCTAGAACACGACTTCCATTGAGGCTCTGTTGCCCCAGTAACCAGATTTGGTAAGGGAGAGCTGCTGCCACCTTGTGGCCGTTTCACACAACAGCAGCTTTAATCCCAGCGCTAATGGTCAGTTGATATTCAAAATCATTGCAGGCCTGTAAATGACACCTGCCCTGAAAACAAATCCTCGGTTCATATATCGACCAAAAATTTCAAAGGACGTCCATATTTGAAAACGACAGTTTCAAAAGGCATATTTTACACACATTAGTGTTCTGCTTCTTTTTCTTTCTTTCTTTTTTTGTTAAAAAAACGGAATGGCAAAAAGCATCCCTCAGAATGGGCGAAAATATTTGCAAACGAATCAATGGACAAAGGTTTAATCTCCAATATATATAAAGAGCTCATGCAGCTTAATATTAAAAAAACAAACAACCCAATACAAAAATGGGCAGAAGATCTAAAGAGACGTTTCTTCAAAGAAGACACAGAGATGGCCAAGACGCACATGAAAAGCTGCTCAACATCACTAATTATTCGAGAAATGCAAATCAAAACTACAATGAGGTATCACCTCACACGTGTTAGAATCGGCATCATCAGAAAATCTACAAACAACGAATTCTGGGGAGGGTGTGGACAAAAGGATCCCTCTTCCACTATTGGTGGAAATGTAAATTGATACAGTCACTATGGAGAACTATATGGAGTTTCCTTTAAAAAAGCTAGTAATAGAATTACCATATGATCCAGCAATCCCACTTCTGGGCATATACCCAGAGAAAACCATAAATCAAAAAGGCACATTCACCACAATGCTCATTTCAGCACTATTTACAATAGCCAGGTAATGGAAGCAACATGAATACCCACAGACAGACGAATGGATAAAGATGTGGTACATATATAAAATGGAATATTACTCAGCCATAAGAAGGAATGAAACTGGGTCATTTGTAGAGACGTCGATGGATCTAGAGACTGTCATACAGAATGAAGTAAGTCAGAAAGAGAAAAACAAATATTGTATATTAATGCATATATGTGGAACCTAGAAAAATGGTACAGATGAACTGGTTTGCAGGGAAGAAAGAGAGACACAGAGGTAGAGAACACACGTATGGACACCAAGTGTGGGAAGCCATGGGGAGGTGGTGTTGGGATGAGTTGGGAGATTGGGATTGACCTGTATACATGTATATGCATAAAATACATAACTAATAATAACCTGCTGTATAAAAAAATAAAATTAAATTTCAAAATTTTTAAAAATAAAACTTAAAAATAAAACAGAAAAAAGTTCTTCCCTTCACACAGATGTATTTATATGAATGAATTATTTCCATGCTTATATCTATAAATACATAAAAGAGGAATAAAATCTAACTTGAACCAAAAAAGAAAAAAAAAAACCTGAACCCACGAGTTAGACAGAGGAAAACACTATCTGGGCACTTGCTCCAGCGGTAAACAATTCTGAAATTGGTCAGAGGTGGGGAATCATCTCCAATAGAGCCAGCTGCCCACTCCTACGCAAGGAGCGTCCTCATTGCAAAGCGGGGGGCCATGCCGAGGCATCTGTGAGTAACCGTGAGCTGAGCCCCAGGCCAGCTGCTGTTGAACTTTTCCCACCCTTCCCAGGTAAAACACCTGAATATGTACAAGGGCTTGAAAGCCTAGAGGAAGGGGCGTGGAGCCACACCAGCGACAGCACGCAGGCCAACTTGGTGCCTGCAGGCCAGCCAGGATGGTCCTGGCCCTGGGCGCTCTTCTGGAAGCTTTCCATTGCCCTGCCTGAGATACCCCA
This sequence comes from Hyperoodon ampullatus, assembly GCF_949752795.1. Lineage (NCBI taxonomy): Eukaryota > Metazoa > Chordata > Mammalia > Artiodactyla > Ziphiidae > Hyperoodon > Hyperoodon ampullatus. The sequence continues at coordinate 311,404 of NW_027640893.1, forward strand.
CCTGTCCCGGCCCCCACTGCTTTTTTCCTTGCTCACATCTGTCCGGAGAGAAATTCCAGCGGAAGGTATGGGTGACACATCCTCTTCTTTACAAGTGGAAGCCTGGCAACTCCTGCAGAAAGTTCAGCAGAGACCCACTCACACCGGGCCACCCACAAAGCCGTGACCCCTCACTCCCTCCCACCACCACAGCCCCGAGACTGCTGACTGGGCAGAGAATGTGGAGTCAGGCACAGCTTCAGGGGCTATTGCTGCCTGCAGTGCTGTTTATATTGACCTCAACCCAGGCACACCTGGGGAGGGCCGGCCGGCAGGGTCAGGCTGCCCAGGTCAGCTAATCCTCAGCCCTCAGGGAATCACATTGTTGAAAATGGACCTCGCTAAGGCAGAATAGAAGCCAAGGAATAAAAGGACACAATGCCATTTGCAGCACCGTAGGTGTGTCTAGAGGTAATCACGTGAATTGTAGTAAGTCAGAAAGTGAAAGACACATATCATATCATATCTCTTATAGGTGTGACCGAAAAATGGATACCAGGGCAGATATTTCCACGGAGTAGGGCAATCACAGATTCATTCAACAAACTTATGGTTCACCAATGGAAAGGTGTGAGGATTGGTTTCATTATGATATTGGGGTTAACAGACATATACAAACACAGGTGACATATATAATCACCGAAGACCTACAGAATACCAAGAGAAGACTACTCAACATTCTGTCATAAGGTACATGGGAAAAGGATCCCAGGAAGAACTGACATATGTATATGTGTAAAAGAACCACATCTTCCACACCTACAACTAGCCAAACATTGTAATCAAATTTGCTGTAATAAAAGATAAAAAAAATTAAATTAAAAACACGAACAATAAGTAGTGAGACAAACTTGAGGGGCTTTCTCCTGGCACATTCCATTCTAAATTACAATCTAGAACACGACTTCCATTGAGGCTCTGTTGCCCCAGTAACCAGATCTGGTAAGGGAGAACTGCTGCCACCTTGTGGCCGTTTCACACAACAGCAGCTTTAATCCCAGCGCTAATGGTCAGTTGATATTCAAAATCATTGCAGGCCTGTAAATGACACCTGCCCTGAAAACAAATCCTGGGTTCATGTATCGACCAAAAAATTCAAAGGACGTCCACATTTCAAAACGACAGTTTCAAAAGGCATATTTTACACACATTAGTGTTCTGCTTCTTTTTCTTTCTTTCTGTTTTTGTTAAAAAAACGGGAATGGCAAAAAGCATCCCTCAGAATGGGCGAAAATATTTGCAAACGAATCAATGGACAAAGCTTTAATCTCCAATATATATAAAGAGCTCATGCAGCTTAATATTAAAAAAACAAACAACCCAATACAAAAATGGGCAGAAGATCTACAGAGACGTTTCTTCAAAGAAGACACAGAGATGGCCAAGACACACATGAAAAGCTGCTCAACATCACTAATTATTAGAGAAATGCAAATCAAAACTACAGTGAGGTATCACCTCACACCTGTTAGAATCGGCATCATCAGAAAATCTACAAACAAGAATTCTGGGGAGGGTGTGGACAAAAGGATCCCTCTTCCACTATTGGTAGAAATGTAAATTGATACAGTCACGATGGAGAACAGTATGGAGTTTCCTTTAAAAACCTAGAAATACAATTAACATATGATCCAGCAATCCCACTTCTGGGCATATACCCAGAGAAAACCATAAATCAAAAAGGCACATTCACCACAATGCTCATTTCAGCACTATTTACGATAGCCAGGTAATGGAAGCAACCTAAATACCCACAGACAGACGAATGGATAAAGATGTGGTACATATATAAAATGGAATATTACTCAGCCATAAGAAGGAATGAAACTGGGTCATTTGTAGAGACGTCGATGGATCTAGAGACTGTCATACAGAATGAAGTAAGTCAGAAAGAGAAAAACAAATATTGTATATTAATGCATATATGTGGAACCTAGAAAAAGGGTACAGATGAACTGGTTTGCAGGGAAGAAAGAGAGACACAGAGGTAGAGAACACACGTATGGACACCAAGTGTGGGAAGCCATGGGGAAGTGGTGTTGGGATGAGTTGGGAGATTGGGATTGACCTGTATACATGTATATGCATAAAATACATAACTAATAATAACCTGCTGTATAAAAAAATAAATAAAATTAAATTTCAAAATTTTTAAAAATAAAACTTAAAAATAAAACAGAAAAAAGTTCTTCCCTTCACACAGATGTATTTATATGAATGAATTATTTCCATGCTTATATCTCTAAATACATAAAAGAGGAATAAAATCTAACTTGAACCAAAAAAGAAAAAAAAACCTGAACCCACGAGTTAGACAGAGGAAAACCCTATCAGGGCACTTGCTCCAGCAGTAAACAATTCTGAAATTGGTCAGAGGTGGGGAATCATCTCCAATAGAGCCAGCTGCCCACTCCTACGCAAGGAGCGTCCTCATTGCAAAGCGGGGGGCCATGCCGAGGCATCTGTGAGTAACCGTGAGCTGAGCCCCAGGCCAGCTGCTGTTGAACTTTTCCCACCCTTCCCAGGTAAAACACCTGAATATGTACAAGGGCTTGAAAGCCTAGAGGAAGGGGCGTGGAGCCACACCAGCGACAGCACGCAGGCCAACTTGGTGCCTGCAGGCCAGCCAGGATGGTCCTGGCCCTGGGCGCTCTTCTGGAAGCTTTCCATTGCCCTGCCTGAGATACCCCACCTGTCCCGGCCCCCACTGCTTTTTTCCTTGCTCACATCTGTCCGGAGAGAAATTCCAGCGGAAGGTATGGGTGACACATCCTCTTCTTTACAAGTGGAAGCCTGGCAACTCCTGCAGAAAGTCCAGCAGAGACCCACTCACAGCGGACCACCCACAAAGCCGTGACCCCTCACTCCCTCCCACCAGCACAGCCCCGAGACTGCTGACTGGGCAGAGAATATGGCGTCAGGCAGAGCTTCAGGGGTTATTGCTGCCTGCAGTGCTGTTTATATTGACCTCAACCCAGGCACACCTGGGGAGGGCCGGCCGGCAGGGTCAGGCTACCCAGGTCAGCTAATCCTCAGCCCTCAGGGAATCACATTGTTGAAAATGGACCTCGCTAAGGCAGAATAGAAGCCAAGGAATAAAAGGACACAATGCCATTTGCAGCACCGTATGTGTGTCTAGAGGTATTCACGTGAATTGTAGTAAGTCAGAAAGTGAAAGACACATATCATATCATATCTCTTATAGGTGTGACCGAAAAATGGATACCAGGGCAGATATTTCCACGGAGAAGGGCAATCAGAGATTCATTAAACAAACTTATGGTTCACCAAAGGAAAGGTGTGAGGATTGGTTTCATTATGATATTGGGGTTAACAGACATATACAAACACAGGTGACATATATAATCACCGAAGACCTACAGAATACCAAGAGAAGACTACTCAACATTCTGTCATAAGGTACATGGGAAAAGGATCCCAGGAAGAACTGGCATATGTATATGTGTAAAAGAACCACATCTTCCACACCTACAACAAGCCAAACATTGTAATCAAATTTGCTGTAATAAAAAAATAAAAAATTAAATTAAAAACACGAACAAGATGTAGTGAGACAAACTTGAGGGGCTTTCTCCTGGCACATTCCATTCTAAATTCCAATCTAGAACACGACTTCCATTGAGGCTCTGTTGCCCCAGTAACCAGATTTGGTAAGGGAGAGCTGCTGCCACCTTGTGGCCGTTTCACACAACAGCAGCTTTAATCCCAGCGCTAATGGTCAGTTGATATTCAAAATCATTGCAGGCCTGTAAATGACACCTGCCCTGAAAACAAATCCTCGGTTCATATATCGACCAAAAATTTCAAAGGACGTCCATATTTGAAAACGACAGTTTCAAAAGGCATATTTTACACACATTAGTGTTCTGCTTCTTTTTCTTTCTTTCTTTTTTTGTTAAAAAAACGGAATGGCAAAAAGCATCCCTCAGAATGGGCGAAAATATTTGCAAACGAATCAATGGACAAAGGTTTAATCTCCAATATATATAAAGAGCTCATGCAGCTTAATATTAAAAAAACAAACAACCCAATACAAAAATGGGCAGAAGATCTAAAGAGACGTTTCTTCAAAGAAGACACAGAGATGGCCAAGACGCACATGAAAAGCTGCTCAACATCACTAATTATTCGAGAAATGCAAATCAAAACTACAATGAGGTATCACCTCACACGTGTTAGAATCGGCATCATCAGAAAATCTACAAACAACGAATTCTGGGGAGGGTGTGGACAAAAGGATCCCTCTTCCACTATTGGTGGAAATGTAAATTGATACAGTCACTATGGAGAACTATATGGAGTTTCCTTTAAAAAAGCTAGTAATAGAATTACCATATGATCCAGCAATCCCACTTCTGGGCATATACCCAGAGAAAACCATAAATCAAAAAGGCACATTCACCACAATGCTCATTTCAGCACTATTTACAATAGCCAGGTAATGGAAGCAACATGAATACCCACAGACAGACGAATGGATAAAGATGTGGTACATATATAAAATGGAATATTACTCAGCCATAAGAAGGAATGAAACTGGGTCATTTGTAGAGACGTCGATGGATCTAGAGACTGTCATACAGAATGAAGTAAGTCAGAAAGAGAAAAACAAATATTGTATATTAATGCATATATGTGGAACCTAGAAAAATGGTACAGATGAACTGGTTTGCAGGGAAGAAAGAGAGACACAGAGGTAGAGAACACACGTATGGACACCAAGTGTGGGAAGCCATGGGGAGGTGGTGTTGGGATGAGTTGGGAGATTGGGATTGACCTGTATACATGTATATGCATAAAATACATAACTAATAATAACCTGCTGTATAAAAAAATAAAATTAAATTTCAAAATTTTTAAAAATAAAACTTAAAAATAAAACAGAAAAAAGTTCTTCCCTTCACACAGATGTATTTATATGAATGAATTATTTCCATGCTTATATCTATAAATACATAAAAGAGGAATAAAATCTAACTTGAACCAAAAAAGAAAAAAAAAAACCTGAACCCACGAGTTAGACAGAGGAAAACACTATCTGGGCACTTGCTCCAGCGGTAAACAATTCTGAAATTGGTCAGAGGTGGGGAATCATCTCCAATAGAGCCAGCTGCCCACTCCTACGCAAGGAGCGTCCTCATTGCAAAGCGGGGGGCCATGCCGAGGCATCTGTGAGTAACCGTGAGCTGAGCCCCAGGCCAGCTGCTGTTGAACTTTTCCCACCCTTCCCAGGTAAAACACCTGAATATGTACAAGGGCTTGAAAGCCTAGAGGAAGGGGCGTGGAGCCACACCAGCGACAGCACGCAGGCCAACTTGGTGCCTGCAGGCCAGCCAGGATGGTCCTGGCCCTGGGCGCTCTTCTGGAAGCTTTCCATTGCCCTGCCTGAGATACCCCACCTGTCCCGGCCCCCACTGCTTTTTTCCTTGCTCACATCTGTCCGGAGAGAAATTCCAGCGGAAGGTATGGGTGACACATCCTCTTCTTTACAAGTGGAAGCCTGGCAACTCCTGCAGAAAGTTCAGCAGAGACCCACTCACACCGGGCCACCCACAAAGCCGTGACCCCTCACTCCCTCCCACCACCACAGCCCCGAGACTGCTGACTGGGCAGAGAATGTGGAGTCAGGCACAGCTTCAGGGGCTATTGCTGCCTGCAGTGCTGTTTATATTGACCTCAACCCAGGCACACCTGGGGAGGGCCGGCCGGCAGGGTCAGGCTGCCCAGGTCAGCTAATCCTCAGCCCTCAGGGAAACACATTGTTGAAAATGGACCTCGCTAAGGCAGAATAGAAGCCAAGGAATAAAAGGACACAATGCCATTTGCAGCACCGTAGGTGTGTCTAGAGGTAATCACATGAATTGTAGTAAGTCAGAAAGTGAAAGACACATATCATATCATATCTCTTATAGGTGTGACCGAAAAATGGATACCAGGGCAGATATTTCCACGGAGTAGGGCAATCACAGATTCATTCAACAAACTTATGGTTCACCAATGGAAAGGTGTGAGGATTGGTTTCATTATGATATTGGGGTTAACAGACATATACAAACACAGGTGACATATATAATCACCGAAGACCTACAGAATACCAAGAGAAGACTACTCAACATTCTGTCATAAGGTACATGGGAAAAGGATCCCAGGAAGAACTGACATATGTATATGTGTAAAAGAACCACATCTTCCACACCTACAACTAGCCAAACATTGTAATCAAATTTGCTGTAATAAAAGATAAAAAAAATTAAATTAAAAACACGAACAATAAGTAGTGAGACAAACTTGAGGGGCTTTCTCCTGGCACATTCCATTCTAAATTACAATCTAGAACACGACTTCCATTGAGGCTCTGTTGCCCCAGTAACCAGATCTGGTAAGGGAGAACTGCTGCCACCTTGTGGCCGTTTCACACAACAGCAGCTTTAATCCCAGCGCTAATGGTCAGTTGATATTCAAAATCATTGCAGGCCTGTAAATGACACCTGCCCTGAAAACAAATCCTGGGTTCATGTATCGACCAAAAAATTCAAAGGACGTCCACATTTCAAAACGACAGTTTCAAAAGGCATATTTTACACACATTAGTGTTCTGCTTCTTTTTCTTTCTTTCTGTTTTTGTTAAAAAAACGGGAATGGCAAAAAGCATCCCTCAGAATGGGCGAAAATATTTGCAAACGAATCAATGGACAAAGCTTTAATCTCCAATATATATAAAGAGCTCATGCAGCTTAATATTAAAAAAACAAACAACCCAATACAAAAATGGGCAGAAGATCTACAGAGACGTTTCTTCAAAGAAGACACAGAGATGGCCAAGACACACATGAAAAGCTGCTCAACATCACTAATTATTAGAGAAATGCAAATCAAAACTACAGTGAGGTATCACCTCACACCTGTTAGAATCGGCATCATCAGAAAATCTACAAACAACGAATTCTGGGGAGGGTGTGGACAAAAGGATCCCTCTTCCACTATTGGTAGAAATGTAAATTGATACAGTCACGATGGAGAACAGTATGGAGTTTCCTTTAAAAACCTAGAAATACAATTAACATATGATCCAGCAATCCCACTTCTGGGCATATACCCAGAGAAAACCATAAATCAAAAAGGCACATTCACCACAATGCTCATTTCAGCACTATTTACGATAGCCAGGTAATGGAAGCAACCTAAATACCCACAGACAGACGAATGGATAAAGATGTGGTACATATATAAAATGGAATATTACTCAGCCATAAGAAGGAATGAAACTGGGTCATTTGTAGAGACGTCGATGGATCTAGAGACTGTCATACAGAATGAAGTAAGTCAGAAAGAGAAAAACAAATATTGTATATTAATGCATATATGTGGAACCTAGAAAAAGGGTACAGATGAACTGGTTTGCAGGGAAGAAAGAGAGACACAGAGGTAGAGAACACACGTATGGACACCAAGTGTGGGAAGCCATGGGGAAGTGGTGTTGGGATGAGTTGGGAGATTGGGATTGACCTGTATACATGTATATGCATAAAATACATAACTAATAATAACCTGCTGTATAAAAAAATAAATAAAATTAAATTTCAAAATTTTTAAAAATAAAACTTAAAAATAAAACAGAAAAAAGTTCTTCCCTTCACACAGATGTATTTATATGAATGAATTATTTCCATGCTTATATCTCTAAATACATAAAAGAGGAATAAAATCTAACTTGAACCAAAAAAGAAAAAAAAACCTGAACCCACGAGTTAGACAGAGGAAAACCCTATCAGGGCACTTGCTCCAGCAGTAAACAATTCTGAAATTGGTCAGAGGTGGGGAATCATCTCCAATAGAGCCAGCTGCCCACTCCTACGCAAGGAGCGTCCTCATTGCAAAGCGGGGGGCCATGCCGAGGCATCTGTGAGTAACCGTGAGCTGAGCCCCAGGCCAGCTGCTGTTGAACTTTTCCCACCCTTCCCAGGTAAAACACCTGAATATGTACAAGGGCTTGAAAGCCTAGAGGAAGGGGCGTGGAGCCACACCAGCGACAGCACGCAGGCCAACTTGGTGCCTGCAGGCCAGCCAGGATGGTCCTGGCCCTGGGCGCTCTTCTGGAAGCTTTCCATTGCCCTGCCTGAGATACCCCACCTGTCCCGGCCCCCACTGCTTTTTTCCTTGCTCACATCTGTCCGGAGAGAAATTCCAGCGGAAGGTATGGGTGACACATCCTCTTCTTTACAAGTGGAAGCCTGGCAACTCCTGCAGAAAGTCCAGCAGAGACCCACTCACAGCGGACCACCCACAAAGCCGTGACCCCTCACTCCCTCCCACCAGCACAGCCCCGAGACTGCTGACTGGGCAGAGAATATGGCGTCAGGCAGAGCTTCAGGGGTTATTGCTGCCTGCAGTGCTGTTTATATTGACCTCAACCCAGGCACACCTGGGGAGGGCCGGCCGGCAGGGTCAGGCTACCCAGGTCAGCTAATCCTCAGCCCTCAGGGAATCACATTGTTGAAAATGGACCTCGCTAAGGCAGAATAGAAGCCAAGGAATAAAAGGACACAATGCCATTTGCAGCACCGTATGTGTGTCTAGAGGTATTCACGTGAATTGTAGTAAGTCAGAAAGTGAAAGACACATATCATATCATATCTCTTATAGGTGTGACCGAAAAATGGATACCAGGGCAGATATTTCCACGGAGAAGGGCAATCAGAGATTCATTAAACAAACTTATGGTTCACCAAAGGAAAGGTGTGAGGATTGGTTTCATTATGATATTGGGGTTAACAGACATATACAAACACAGGTGACATATATAATCACCGAAGACCTACAGAATACCAAGAGAAGACTACTCAACATTCTGTCATAAGGTACATGGGAAAAGGATCCCAGGAAGAACTGGCATATGTATATGTGTAAAAGAACCACATCTTCCACACCTACAACAAGCCAAACATTGTAATCAAATTTGCTGTAATAAAAAAATAAAAAATTAAATTAAAAACACGAACAAGATGTAGTGAGACAAACTTGAGGGGCTTTCTCCTGGCACATTCCATTCTAAATTCCAATCTAGAACACGACTTCCATTGAGGCTCTGTTGCCCCAGTAACCAGATTTGGTAAGGGAGAGCTGCTGCCACCTTGTGGCCGTTTCACACAACAGCAGCTTTAATCCCAGCGCTAATGGTCAGTTGATATTCAAAATCATTGCAGGCCTGTAAATGACACCTGCCCTGAAAACAAATCCTCGGTTCATATATCGACCAAAAATTTCAAAGGACGTCCATATTTGAAAACGACAGTTTCAAAAGGCATATTTTACACACATTAGTGTTCTGCTTCTTTTTCTTTCTTTCTTTTTTTGTTAAAAAAACGGAATGGCAAAAAGCATCCCTCAGAATGGGCGAAAATATTTGCAAACGAATCAATGGACAAAGGTTTAATCTCCAATATATATAAAGAGCTCATGCAGCTTAATATTAAAAAAACAAACAACCCAATACAAAAATGGGCAGAAGATCTAAAGAGACGTTTCTTCAAAGAAGACACAGAGATGGCCAAGACGCACATGAAAAGCTGCTCAACATCACTAATTATTCGAGAAATGCAAATCAAAACTACAATGAGGTATCACCTCACACGTGTTAGAATCGGCATCATCAGAAAATCTACAAACAACGAATTCTGGGGAGGGTGTGGACAAAAGGATCCCTCTTCCACTATTGGTGGAAATGTAAATTGATACAGTCACTATGGAGAACTATATGGAGTTTCCTTTAAAAAAGCTAGTAATAGAATTACCATATGATCCAGCAATCCCACTTCTGGGCATATACCCAGAGAAAACCATAAATCAAAAAGGCACATTCACCACAATGCTCATTTCAGCACTATTTACAATAGCCAGGTAATGGAAGCAACATGAATACCCACAGACAGACGAATGGATAAAGATGTGGTACATATATAAAATGGAATATTACTCAGCCATAAGAAGGAATGAAACTGGGTCATTTGTAGAGACGTCGATGGATCTAGAGACTGTCATACAGAATGAAGTAAGTCAGAAAGAGAAAAACAAATATTGTATATTAATGCATATATGTGGAACCTAGAAAAATGGTACAGATGAACTGGTTTGCAGGGAAGAAAGAGAGACACAGAGGTAGAGAACACACGTATGGACACCAAGTGTGGGAAGCCATGGGGAGGTGGTGTTGGGATGAGTTGGGAGATTGGGATTGACCTGTATACATGTATATGCATAAAATACATAACTAATAATAACCTGCTGTATAAAAAAATAAAATTAAATTTCAAAATTTTTAAAAATAAAACTTAAAAATAAAACAGAAAAAAGTTCTTCCCTTCACACAGATGTATTTATATGAATGAATTATTTCCATGCTTATATCTATAAATACATAAAAGAGGAATAAAATCTAACTTGAACCAAAAAAGAAAAAAAAAAACCTGAACCCACGAGTTAGACAGAGGAAAACACTATCTGGGCACTTGCTCCAGCGGTAAACAATTCTGAAATTGGTCAGAGGTGGGGAATCATCTCCAATAGAGCCAGCTGCCCACTCCTACGCAAGGAGCGTCCTCATTGCAAAGCGGGGGGCCATGCCGAGGCATCTGTGAGTAACCGTGAGCTGAGCCCCAGGCCAGCTGCTGTTGAACTTTTCCCACCCTTCCCAGGTAAAACACCTGAATATGTACAAGGGCTTGAAAGCCTAGAGGAAGGGGCGTGGAGCCACACCAGCGACAGCACGCAGGCCAACTTGGTGCCTGCAGGCCAGCCAGGATGGTCCTGGCCCTGGGCGCTCTTCTGGAAGCTTTCCATTGCCCTGCCTGAGATACCCCACCTGTCCCGGCCCCCACTGCTTTTTTCCTTGCTCACATCTGTCCGGAGAGAAATTCCAGCGGAAGGTATGGGTGACACATCCTCTTCTTTACAAGTGGAAGCCTGGCAACTCCTGCAGAAAGTTCAGCAGAGACCCACTCACACCGGGCCACCCACAAAGCCGTGACCCCTCACTCCCTCCCACCACCACAGCCCCGAGACTGCTGACTGGGCAGAGAATGTGGAGTCAGGCACAGCTTCAGGGGCTATTGCTGCCTGCAGTGCTGTTTATATTGACCTCAACCCAGGCACACCTGGGGAGGGCCGGCCGGCAGGGTCAGGCTGCCCAGGTCAGCTAATCCTCAGCCCTCAGGGAATCACATTGTTGAAAATGGACCTCGCTAAGGCAGAATAGAAGCCAAGGAATAAAAGGACACAATGCCATTTGCAGCACCGTAGGTGTGTCTAGAGGTAATCACGTGAATTGTAGTAAGTCAGAAAGTGAAAGACACATATCATATCATATCTCTTATAGGTGTGACCGAAAAATGGATACCAGGGCAGATATTTCCACGGAGTAGGGCAATCACAGATTCATTCAACAAACTTATGGTTCACCAATGGAAAGGTGTGAGGATTGGTTTCATTATGATATTGGGGTTAACAGACATATACAAACACAGGTGACATATATAATCACCAAAGACCTACAGAATACCAAGAGAAGACTACTCAACATTCTGTCATAAGGTACATGGGAAAAGGATCCCAGGAAGAACAGACATATGTGTATGTGTAAAAGAACCACATCTTCCACACCTACAACAAGCCAAACATTGTAATCAAATTTGCTGTAATAAAAAATAAAAAATTAAATTAAAAACACGAACAAGAAGTAGTGAGACAAACTTGAGGGGCTTTCTCCTGGCACATTCCATTCTAAATTCCAATCTAGAACACGACTTCCATTGAGGCTCTGTTGCCCCAGTAACCAGATTTGGTAAGGGAGACCTGCTGCCACCTTGTGGCCGTTTCACACAACAGCAGCTTTAATCCCAGCGCTAATGGTCAGTTGATATTCAAAATCATTGCAGGCCTGTAAATGACACCTGCCCTGAAAACAAATCCTGGGTTCATATATCGACCAAAAAATTCAAAGGACGTCCATATTTCAAAACGACAGTTTCAAAAGGCATATTTTACACACATTAGTGTTCTGCTTCTTTTCCTTTCTTTCTTTTTTTGTTAAAAAAACGGGAATGGCAAAAAGCATCCCCCAGAATGGGCGAAAATATTTGCAAACGAATCAATGGACAAAAGTTTAATCTCCAATATATATAAAGAGCACATGCAGCTTAATATTAAAAAAACAAACAACCCAATACAAAAATGGGCAGAAGATCTAAAGAGACGTTTCTTCAAAGAAGACACAGAGATGGCCAAGACGCCCATGAAAAGCTGCTCAATATCACTAATTATTAGAGAAATGCAAATCAAAACTACAATGAGGTATGACCTCACACCTGTTACAATTGGCATCATCAGAAAATCTACAAACAACGAATTCTGGGGAGGGTGTGGACAAAAGGATCCCTCTTCCACTAGTGGTGGAAATGTAAATTGATACAGTCACGATGGAGAACAGTATGGAGTTTCCTTAAAAAAACTAGAAATAGAATTACCATATGATCCAGCAATCCCACTTCTGGGCATATACCCAGATAAAACCATAAATCAAAAAGGCACATTCACCACAATGCTCATTTCAGCACTATTTACGATAGCCAGGTAATGGAAGCAACCTAAATACCCACAGACAGACGAATGGATAAAGATGTGGTACATATATAAAATGGAATATTACTCAGCCATAAGAAGGAATGAAACTGGGTCATTTGTAGAGACGTCGATGGATCTAGAGACTGTCATACAGAATGAAGTAAGTCAGAAAGAGACAAACAAATATTGTATATTAATGCATATATGTGAAACCTAGAAAAATGGTACAGATAAACTGGTTTGCAGGGAAGAAATAGAGACACAGACGTAGAGAACACACGTATGGACACCAAGTGTGGGAAGCCATGGGGAGGTGGTGTGGGGGTGAGTTGGGAGATTGGGATTGACCTGTATACATGTATATGCATAAAATACATAACTAATAATAACCTGCTGTATAAAAAATAAATAAAATTAAATTTCAAAATTTTAAACAATAAAATTTAAAAATAAAACAGAAAAAAGTTCTTCCCTTCACACAGATGTATTTATATGAATGAATTATTCCCATGCTTATATCTATAAATACATAAAAGAGGAATAAAATCTAACTTGAACCAAAAAAGAAAAAAAAAAACCTGAACACACGAGTTAGACAGAGGAAAACACAATCAGGGCACTTGCTCCATCGGTAAACACTTCTGAAATTCTTCAGAGGTGGGGAATCATCTCCCATACAGCCAGCAGCCCACTCCTACGCAAGGAGCGTCCTCATTGCAAAGCGGGGGGCCATGCCGAGGCATCTGTGAGTAACCGTGAGCTGAGCCCCAGGCCAGCTGCTGTTGAACTTTTCCCACCCTTCCCAGGTAAAACACCTGAATATGTACAAGGGCTTGAAAGCCTAGAGGAAGGGCCGTGGAGCCACACCAGCGACAGCACGCAGGCCAACTTGGTGCCTGCAGGCCAGTCAGGATGGTCCTGGCCCTGGGCGCTCTTCTGGAAGCTTTCCATTGCCCTGCCTGAGATACCCCTCCTGTCCCGGCCCCCACTGCTTTTTTCCTTCCTCACCTCTGTCCGGAGAGAAATTCCAGCGGAAGGTATGGGTGACACATCCTCTTCATTACAGGTGGAAGCCTGGCAACTCCTGCAGAAAGTCCAGCAGAGACCCACTCACACCGGGCCACCCACAAAGCCGTGGCCCCTCACTCCCTCCCACCAGCACAGCCCCGACACTGCTGACGGGGCAGAGAATATGGAGTCAGGCACAGCTTCAGGGGCTATTGCTGCCTGCAGCGCTGTTTATATTGACCTCAACCCAGGCACACCTGGGGAGGGCCGGCCGGCAGGGTCAGGCTACCCAGGTCAGCTAATCCTCAGCCCTCAGGGAATCACATTGTTGAAAATGGACCTCGCTAAGGCAGAATAGAAGCCAAGGAATAAAAGGACACAATGCCATTTGTAGCACCGTAGGTGTGTCTAGAGGTAAGCACGTGAGTTGTTGTAAGTCAGAAAGTGAAAGACACATATCATATCATATCTCTTATAGGTGTGACCGAAAAATGGATACCAGGGCAGATATTTCCACGGAGAAGGGCAATCACAGATTCATTCAACAAACTTATGGTTCACCAATGGAAAGGTGTGAGGATTGGTTTCATTATGATATTGGGGTTAACAGACATATACAAACACAGGTGACATATATAATCACCAAAGACCTACAGAATACCAAGAGAAGACTACTCAACATTCTGTCATAAGGTACATGGGAAAAGGATCCCAGGAAGAACAGACATATGTGTATGTGTAAAAGAACCACATCTTCCACACCTACAACAAGCCAAACATTGTAATCAAATTTGCTGTAATAAAAAATAAAAAATTAAATTAAAAACACGAACAAGAAGTAGTGAGACAAACTTGAGGGGCTTTCTCCTGGCACATTCCATTCTAAATTCCAATCTAGAACACGACTTCCATTGAGGCTCTGTTGCCCCAGTAACCAGATTTGGTAAGGGAGACCTGCTGCCACCTTGTGGCCGTTTCACACAACAGCAGCTTTAATCCCAGCGCTAATGGTCAGTTGATATTCAAAATCATTGCAGGCCTGTAAATGACACCTGCCCTGAAAACAAATCCTGGGTTCATATATCGACCAAAAAATTCAAAGGACGTCCATATTTCAAAACCACAGTTTCAAAAGGCATATTTTACACACATTAGTGTTCTGCTTCTTTTCCTTTCTTTCTTTTTTTGTTAAAAAAACGGGAATGGCAAAAAGCATCCCCCAGAATGGGCGAAAATATTTGCAAACGAATCAATGGACAAAAGTTTAATCTCCAATATATATAAAGAGCACATGCAGCTTAATATTAAAAAAAACAAACAACCCAATACAAAAATGGGCAGAAGATCTAAAGAGACGTTTCTTCAAAGAAGACACAGAGATGGCCAAGACGCCCATGAAAAGCTGCTCAATATCACTAATTATTAGAGAAATGCAAATCAAAACTACAATGAGGTATGACCTCACACCTGTTACAATTGGCATCATCAGAAAATCTACAAACAACGAATTCTGGGGAGGGTGTGGACAAAAGGATCCCTCTTCCACTAGTGGTGGAAATGTAAATTGATACAGTCACGATGGAGAACAGTATGGAGTTTCCTTAAAAAAACTAGAAATAGAATTACCATATGATCCAGCAATCCCACTTCTGGGCATATACCCAGATAAAACCATAAATCAAAAAGGCACATTCACCACAATGCTCATTTCAGCACTATTTACGATAGCCAGGTAATGGAAGCAACCTAAATACCCACAGACAGACGAATGGATAAAGATGTGGTACATATATAAAATGGAATATTACTCAGCCATAAGAAGGAATGAAACTGGGTCATTTGTAGAGACGTCGATGGATCTAGAGACTGTCATACAGAATGAAGTAAGTCAGAAAGAGACAAACAAATATTGTATATTAATGCATATATGTGAAACCTAGAAAAATGGTACAGATGAACTGGTTTGCAGGGAAGAAATAGAGACACAGACGTAGAGAACACACGTATGGACACCAAGTGTGGGAAGCCATGGGGAGGTGGTGTTGGGGTGAGTTGGGAGATTGGGATTGACCTGTATACATGTATATGCATAAAATACATAACTAATAATAACCTGCTGTATAAAAAATAAATAAAATTAAATTTCAAAATTTTAAACAATAAAATTTAAAAATAAAACAGAAAAAAGTTCTTCCCTTCACACAGATGTATTTATATGAATGAATTATTCCCAAGCTTATATCTATAAATACATAAAAGAGGAATAAAATCTAACTTGAACCAAAAAAGAAAAAAAAAACCTGAACACACGAGTTAGACAGAGGAAAACACAATCAGGGCACTTGCTCCATCGGTAAACAATTCTGAAATTCTTCAGAGGTGGGGAATCATCTCCCATACAGCCAGCAGCCCACTCCTACGCAAGGAGCGTCCTCATTGCAAAGCGGGGGGCCATGCCGAGGCATCTGTGAGTAACCGTGAGCTGAGCCCCAGGCCAGCTGCTGTTGAACTTTTCCCACCCTTCCCAGGTAAAACACCTGAATATGTACAAGGGCTTGAAAGCCTAGAGGAAGGGCCGTGGAGCCACACCAGCGACAGCACGCAGGCCAACTTGGTGCCTGCAGGCCAGTCAGGATGGTCCTGGTCCTGGGCGCTCTTCTGGAAGCTTTCCATTGCCCTGCCTGAGATACCCCTCCTGTCCCGGCCCCCACTGCTTTTTTCCTTCCTCACCTCTGTCCGGAGAGAAATTCCAGCGGAAGGTATGGGTGACACATCCTCTTCATTACAGGTGGAAGCCTGGCAACTCCTGCAGAAAGTCCAGCAGAGGCCCACTCACACCGGGCCACCCACAAAGCCGTGGCCCCTCACTCCCTCCCACCAGCACAGCCCCGACACTGCTGACCGGGCAGAGAATATGGAGTCAGGCACAGCTTCAGGGGCTATTGCTGCCTGCAGTGCTGTTTATATTGACCTCAACCCAGGCACACCTGGGGAGGGCCGGCCGGCAGGGTCAGGCTACCCAGGTCAGCTAATCCTCAGCCCTCAGGGAATCACATTGTTGAAAATGGACCTCGCTAAGGCAGAATAGAAGCCAAGGAATAAAAGGACACAATGCCATTTGTAGCACCGTAGGTGTGTCTAGAGGTAAGCACGTGAGTTGTTGTAAGTCAGAAAGTGAAAGACACATATCATATCATATCTCTTATAGGTGTGACCGAAAAATGGATACCAGGGCAGATATTTCCACGGAGAAGGGCAATCACAGATTCATTCAACAAACTTATGGTTCACCAATGGAAAGGTGTGAGGATTGGTTTCATTATGATATTGGGGTTAACAGACATATACAAACACAGGTGACATATATAATCACCAAAGACCTACAGAATACCAAGAGAAGACTACTCAACATTCTGTCATAAGGTACATGGGAAAAGGATCCCAGGAAGAACAGACATATGTGTATGTGTAAAAGAACCACATCTTCCACACCTACAACAAGCCAAACATTGTAATCAAATTTGCTGTAATAAAAAATAAAAAAATTAAATTAAAAACACGAACAAGAAGTAGTGAGACAAACTTGAGGGGCTTTCTCCTGGCACATTCCATTCTAAATTCCAATCTAGAACACGACTTCCATTGAGGCTCTGTTGCCCCAGTAACCAGATTTGGTAAGGGAGACCTGCTGCCACCTTGTGGCCGTTTCACACAACAGCAGCTTTAATCCCAGCACTAATGGTCAGTTGATATTCAAAATCATTGCAGGCCTGTAAATGACACCTGCCCTGAAAACAAATCCTGGGTTCATATATCGACCAAAAAATTCAAAGGACGTCCATATTTCAAAACGACAGTTTCAAAAGGCATATTTTACACACATTAGTGTTCTGCTTCTTTTTCTTTCTTTCTTTTTTTGTTAAAAAAACGGGAATGGCAAAAAGCATCCCTCAGAATGGGCGAAAATATTTTCAAACGAATCAATGGACAAAAGTTTAATCTCCAATATATATAAAGAGCTCATGCAGCTTAATATTAAAAAAACAAACAACCCAATACAAAAATGGGCAGAAGATCTAAAGGGACGTTTCTTCAAAGAAGACACAGAGATGGCCAAGACGCACATGAAAAGCTGCTCAACATCACTAATTATTAGAGAAATGCAAATCAAAACTACAATGAGGTATCACCTCACACCTGTTACAACTGACATCATCAGAAAATCTACAAACAACGAATTCCGGGGAGGGTGTGGACAAAAGGATCCCTCTTCCACTAGTGGTGGAAATGTAAATTGATACAGTCACGATGGAGAACAGTATGGAGTTTCCTTAAAAAAACTAGAAATAGAATTACCATATGATCCAGCAATCCCACTTCTGGGCATATACCCAGATAAAACCATAAATCAAAAAGGCACATTCACCACAATGCTCATTTCAGCACTATTTACATTAGCCAGGTAATGGAAGCAACCTAAATACCCACAGACAGACGAATGGATAAAGATGTGGTACATATATAAAATGGAATATTACTCAGCCATAAGAAGGAATGAAACTGGGTCATTTGTAGAGACGTCGATGGATCTAGAGACTGTCATACAGAATGAAGTAAGTCAGAAAGAGACAAACAAATATTGTATATTAATGCATATATGTGGAACCTAGAAAAATGGTACAGATGAACTGGTTTGCAGGGAAGAAATAGAGACACAGAGGTAGAGAACCCACGTATGGACACCAAGTGTGGGAAGCCATGGGGAGGTGGTGTTGGGGTGAGTTGGGAGATTGGGATTGACCTGTATACATGTATATGCATAAAATACATAACTAATAATAACCTGCTGTATAAAAAATAAATAATATTAAATTTCAAAATTTTAAACAATAAAATTTAAAAATAAAACAGAAAAAAGTTATTCCCTTCACACAGATGTATTTATATGAATGAATTATTCCCATGCTTATATCTATAAATACATAAAAGAGGAATAAAATCTAACTTGAACCAAAAAAGAAAAAAAAAACCTGAACCCACGTGTTAGACAGAGGAAAACACAATCAGGGCACTTGCTCCATCGGTAAACACTTCTGAAATTCGTCAGAGGTGGGGAATCATCTCCCATAGAGCCAGCAGCCCACTCCTACGCAAGGAGCGTCCTCATTGCAAAGCGGGGGGCCATGCCGAGGCATCTGTGAGTAACCGTGAGCTGAGCCCCAGGCCAGCTGCTGTTGAACTTTTCCCACCCTTCCCAGGTAAAACACCTGAATATGTACAAGGGCTTGAAAGCCTAGAGGAAGGGCCGTGGAGCCACACCAGCGAGAGCATGCAGGCCAACTTGGTGCCTGCAGGCCAGTCAGGATGGTCCTGGCCCTGGGCGCTCTTCTGGAAGCTTTCCATTGCCCTGCCTGAGATACCCCTCCTGTCCCGGCCCCCACTGCTTTTTTCCTTCCTCACCTCTGTCCGGAGAGAAATTCCAGCGGAAGGTATGGGTGACACATCCTCTTCATTACAGGTGGAAGCCTGGCAACTCCTGCAGAAAGTCCAGCAGAGACCCACTCACACCGGGCCACCCACAAAGCCGTGGCCCCTCACTCCCTCCCACCAGCACAGCCCCGACACTGCTGACGGGGCAGAGAATATGGAGTCAGGCACAGCTTCAGGGGCTATTGCTGCCTGCAGCGCTGTTTATATTGACCTCAACCCAGGCACACCTTGGGAGGGCCGGCCGGCAGGGTCAGGCTACCCAGGTCAGCTAAACCTCAGCCCTTAGGGAATCACATTGTTGAAAATGGACCTCGCTAAGGCAGAATAGAAGCCAAGGAATAAAAGGACACAATACCATTTGTAGCACCGTAGGTGTGTCTAGAGGTAAGCACGTGAGTTGTTGTAAGTCAGAAAGTGAAAGACACATATCATATCATATCTCTTATAGGTGTGACCGAAAAATGGATACCAGGGCAGATATTTCCACGGAGAAGGGCAATCAGAGATTCATTCAACAAACTTATGGTTCACCAATGGAAAGGTGTGAGGATTGGTTTCATTATGATATTGGGGTTAACAGACATATACAAACACAGGTGACATATATAATCACCAAAGACCTACAGAATACCAAGAGAAGACTACTCAACATTCTGTCATAAGGTACATGGGAAAAGGATCCCAGGAAGAACAGACATATGTGTATGTGTAAAAGAACCACATCTTCCACACCTACAACAAGCCAAACATTGTAATCAAATTTGCTGTAATAAAAAATAAAAAAATTAAATTAAAAACACGAACAAGAAGTAGTGAGACAAACTTGAGGGGCTTTCTCCTGGCACATTCCATTCTAAATTCCAATCTAGAACACGACTTCCATTGAGGCTCTGTTGCCCCAGTAACCAGATTTGGTAAGGGAGACCTGCTGCCACCTTGTGGCCGTTTCACACAACAGCAGCTTTAATCCCAGCACTAATGGTCAGTTGATATTCAAAATCATTGCAGGCCTGTAAATGACACCTGCCCTGAAAACAAATCCTGGGTTCATATATCGACCAAAAAATTCAAAGGACGTCCATATTTCAAAACGACAGTTTCAAAAGGCATATTTTACACACATTAGTGTTCTGCTTCTTTTTCTTTCTTTCTTTTTTTGTTAAAAAAACGGGAATGGCAAAAAGCATCCCTCAGAATGGGCGAAAATATTTTCAAACGAATCAATGGACAAAAGTTTAATCTCCAATATATATAAAGAGCTCATGC
The DNA here is from genome assembly GCF_949752795.1 of Hyperoodon ampullatus. Lineage (NCBI taxonomy): Eukaryota > Metazoa > Chordata > Mammalia > Artiodactyla > Ziphiidae > Hyperoodon > Hyperoodon ampullatus. The sequence goes on from NW_027640893.1 coordinate 331,843, forward strand.
AGCTTAATATTAAAAAAACAAACAACCCAATACAAAAATGGGCAGAAGATCTAAAGAGACGTTTCTTCAAAGAAGACACAGAGATGGCCAAGACGCACATGAAAAGCTGCTCAACATCACTAATTATTAGAGAAATGCAAATCAAAACTACAATGAGGTATCACCTCACACCTGTTACAACTGACATCATCTGAAAATCTACAAACAACGAATTCTGGGGAGGGTGTGGACAAAAGGATCCCTCTTCCACTAGTGGTGGAAATGTAAATTGATACAGTCACGATGGAGAACAGTATGGAGTTTCCTTAAAAAAACTAGAAATAGAATTACCATATGATCCAGCAATCCCACTTCTGGGCATATACCCAGATAAAACCATAAATCAAAAAGGCACATTCACCACAATGCTCATTTCAGCACTATTTACATTAGCCAGGTAATGGAAGCAACCTAAATACCCACAGACAGACGAATGGATAAAGATGTGGTACATATATAAAATGGAATATTACTCAGCCATAAGAAGGAATGAAACTGGGTCATTTGTAGAGACGTCGATGGATCTAGAGACTGTCATACAGAATGAAGTAAGTCAGAAAGAGACAAACAAATATTGTATATTAATGCATATATGTGGAACCTAGAAAAATGGTACAGATGAACTGGTTTGCAGGGAAGAAATAGAGACACAGAGGTAGAGAACCCACGTATGGACACCAAGTGTGGGAAGCCATGGGGAGGTGGTGTTGGGGTGAGTTGGGAGATTGGGATTGACCTGTATACATGTATATGCATAAAATACATAACTAATAATAACCTGCTGTATAAAAAATAAATAAAATTAAATTTCAAAATTTTAAAAAATAAAATTTAAAAATAAAACAGAAAAAAGTTATTCCCTTCACACAGATGTATTTATATGAATGAATTATTCCCATGCTTATATCTATAAATACATAAAAGAGGAATAAAATCTAACTTGAACCAAAAAAGAAAAAAAAAACCTGAACCCACGAGTTAGACAGAGGAAAACACAATCAGGGCACTTGCTCCATCGGTAAACACTTCTGAAATTCGTCAGAGGTGGGGAATCATCTCCCATAGAGCCAGCAGCCCACTCCTACGCAAGGAGCGTCCTCATTGCAAAGCGGGGGGCCATGCCGAGGCATCTGTGAGTAACCGTGAGCTGAGCCCCAGGCCAGCTGCTGTTGAACTTTTCCCACCCTTCCCAGGTAAAACACCTGAATATGTACAAGGGCTTGAAAGCCTAGAGGAAGGGCCGTGGAGCCACACCAGCGACAGCATGCAGGCCAACTTGGTGCCTGCAGGCCAGTCAGGATGGTCCTGGCCCTGGGCGCTCTTCTGGAAGCTTTCCATTGCCCTGCCTGAGATACCCCTCCTGTCCCGGCCCCCACTGCTTTTTTCCTTCCTCACCTCTGTCCGGAGAGAAATTCCAGCGGAAGGTATGGGTGACACATCCTCTTCATTACAGGTGGAAGCCTGGCAACTCCTGCAGAAAGTCCAGCAGAGACCCACTCACACCGGGCCACCCACAAAGCCGTGGCCCCTCACTCCCTCCCACCAGCACAGCCCCGACACTGCTGACGGGGCAGAGAATATGGAGTCAGGCACAGCTTCAGGGGCTATTGCTGCCTGCAGCGCTGTTTATATTGACCTCAACCCAGGCACACCTTGGGAGGGCCGGCCGGCAGGGTCAGGCTACCTAGGTCATCTAAACCTCAGCCCTTAGGGAATCACATTGTTGAAAATGGACCTCGCTAAGGCAGAATAGAAGCCAAGGAATAAAAGGACACAATACCATTTGTAGCATCGTAGGTGTGTCTAGAGGTAAGCACGTGAGTTGTTGTAAGTCAGAAAGTGAAAGACACATATCATATCATATCTCTTATAGGTGTGACCGAAAAATGGATACCAGGGCAGATATTTCCACGGAGAAGGGCAATCAGAGATTCATTCAACAAACTTATGGTTCACCAATGGAAAGGTGTGAGGATTGGTTTCATTATGATATTGGGGTTAACAGACATATACAAACACAGGTGACATATATAATCACCAAAGACCTACAGAATACCAAGAGAAGACTACTCAACATTCTGTCATAAGGTACATGGGAAAAGGATCCCAGGAAGAACAGACATATGTGTATGTGTAAAAGAACCACATCTTCCACACCTACAACAAGCCAAACATTGTAATCAAATTTGCTGTAATAAAAAATAAAAAAATTAAATTAAAAACACGAACAAGAAGTAGTGAGACAAACTTGAGGGGCTTTCTCCTGGCACATTCCATTCTAAATTCCAATCTAGAACACGACTTCCATTGAGGCTCTGTTGCCCCAGTAACCAGATTTGGTAAGGGAGACCTGCTGCCACCTTGTGGCCGTTTCACACAACAGCAGCTTTAATCCCAGCGCTAATGGTCAGTTGATATTCAAAATCATTGCAGGCCTGTAAATGACACCTGCCCTGAAAACAAATCCTGGGTTCATATATCGACCAAAAAATTCAAAGGACGTCCATATTTCAAAACGACAGTTTCAAAAGGCATATTTTACACACATTAGTGTTCTGCTTCTTTTTCTTTCTTTCTTTTTTTGTTAAAAAAACGGGAATGGCAAAAAGCATCCCTCAGAATGGGCGAAAATATTTGCAAACGAATCAATGGACAAAGGTTTAATCTCCAATATATATAAAGAGCTCATGCAGCTTAATATTAAAAAAACAAACAACCCAATACAAAAATGGGCAGAAGATCTAAAGAGACGTTTCTTCAAAGAAGACACAGAGATGGCCAAGACACACATGAAAAGCTGCTCAACATCACTAATTATTAGAGAAATGCAAATCAAATCTACAATGAGGTATCACCTCACACCTGTTACAACTGGCATCATCAGAAAATCTACAAACAACGAATTCTGGGGAGGGTGTGGACAAAAGGATCCCTCTTCCACTAGTGGTGGAAATGTAAATTGATACAGTCACGATGGAGAACAGTATGGAGTTTCCTTAAAAAAACTAGAAATAGAATTACCATATGATCCAGCAATCCCACTTCTGGGCATATACCCAGATAAAACCATAAATCAAAAAGGCACATTCACCACAATGCTCATTTCAGCACTATTTACGATAGCCAGGTAATGGAAGCAACATAAATACCCACAGACAGACGAATGGATAAAGATGTGGTCCATATATAAAATGGAATATTACTCAGCCATAAGAAGGAATGAAACTGGGTCATTTGTAGAGACGTCGATGGATCTAGAGACTGTCATACAGAATGAAGTAAGTCAGAAAGAGACAAACAAATATTGTATATTAATGCATATATGTGGAACCTAGAAAAATGGTACAGATGAACTGGTTTGCAGGGAAGAAATAGAGACACAGAGGTAGAGAACCCACGTATGGACACCAAGTGTGGGAAGCCATGGGGAGGTGGTGTTGGGGTGAGTTGGGAGATTGGGATTGACCTGTATACATGTATATGCATAAAATACATAACTAATAATAACCTGCTGTATAAAAAATAAATAAAATTAAATTTCAAAATTTTAAAAAATAAAATTTAAAAATAAAACAGAAAAAAGTTATTCCATTCACACAGATGTATTTATATGAATGAATTATTCCCATGCTTATATCTATAAATACATAAAAGAGGAATAAAATCTAACTTGAACCAAAAAAGAAAAAAAAAACCTGAACCCACGAGTTAGACAGAGGAAAACACAATCAGGGCACTTGCTCCATCGGTAAACACTTCTGAAATTCGTCAGAGGTGGGGAATCATCTCCCATAGAGCCAGCAGCCCACTCCTACGCAAGGAGCGTCCTCATTGCAAAGCGGGGGGCCATGCCGAGGCATCTGTGAGTAACCGTGAGCTGAGCCCCAGGCCAGCTGCTGTTGAACTTTTCCCACCCTTCCCAGGTAAAACAACTGAATATGTACAAGGGCTTGGAAGCCTAGAGGAAGGGCCGTGGAGCCACACCAGCGACAGCACGCAGGCCAACTTGGTGCCTGCAGGCCTGTCAGGATGGTCCTGGCCCTGGGCGCTCTTCTGGAAGCTTTCCATTGCCCTGCCTGAGATACCCCTCCTGTCCCGGCCCCCACTGCTTTTTTCCTTCCTCACCTCTGTCCGGAGAGAAATTCCAGCGGAAGGTATGGGTGACACATCCTCTTCATTACAGGTGGAAGCGTGGCAACTCCTGCAGAAAGTCCAGCAGAGGCCCACTCACACCGGGCCACCCACAAAGCCGTGGCCCCTCACTCCCTCCCACCAGCACAGCCCCGACACTGCTGACGGGGCAGAGAATATGGAGTCAGGCACAGCTTCAGGGGCTATTGCTGCCTGCAGCGCTGTTTATATTGACCTCAACCCAGGCACACCTGGGGAGGGCCGGCCGGCAGGGTCAGGCTACCCAGGTCAGCTAATCCTCAGCCCTCAGGGAATCACATTGTTGAAAATGGACCTCGCTAAGGCAGAATAGAAGCCAAGGAATAAAAGGACACAATGCCATTTGTAGCACCGTAGGTGTGTCTAGAGGTAAGCACGTGAGTTGTTGTAAGTCAGAAAGTGAAAGACACATATCATATCATATCTCTTATAGGTGTGACCGAAAAATGGATACCAGGGCAGATATTTCCACGGAGAAGGGCAATCACAGATTCATTCAACAAACTTATGGTTCACCAATGGAAAGGTGTGAGGATTGGTTTCATTATGATATTGGGGTTAACAGACATATACAAACACAGGTGACATATATAATCACCAAAGACCTACAGAATACCAAGAGAAGACTACTCAACATTCTGTCATAAGGTACATGGGAAAAGGATCCCAGGAAGAACAGACATATGTGTATGTGTAAAAGAACCACATCTTCCACACCTACAACAAGCCAAACATTGTAATCAAATTTGCTGTAATAAAAAATAAAAAATTAAATTAAAAACACGAACAAGAAGTAGTGAGACAAACTTGAGGGGCTTTCTCCTGGCACATTCCATTCTAAATTCCAATCTAGAACACGACTTCCATTGAGGCTCTGTTGCCCCAGTAACCAGATTTGGTAAGGGAGACCTGCTGCCACCTTGTGGCCGTTTCACACAACAGCAGCTTTAATCCCAGCGCTAATGGTCAGTTGATATTCAACATCATTGCAGGCCTGTAAATGACACCTGCCCTGAAAACAAATCCTGGGTTCATATATCGACCAAAAAATTCAAAGGACGTCCACATTTCAAAACGACAGTTTCAAAAGGCATATTTTACACACATTAGTGTTCTGCTTCTTTTTCTTTCTTTCTTTTTTTGTTAAAAAAACGGGAATGGCAAAAAGCATCCCTCAGAATGGGCGAAAATATTTGCAAACGAATCAATGGACAAAGGTTTAATCTCCAATATATATAAAGAGCTCATTCAGCTTAATATTAAAAAAACAAACAACCCAATACAAAAATGGGCAGAAGATCTAAAGAGACGTTTCTTCAAAGAAGACACAGAGATGGCCAAGACACACATGAAAAGCTGCTCAACATCACTAATTATTAGAGAAATGCAAATCAAATCTACAATGAGGTATCACCTCACACCTGTTACAAATGGCATCATCAGAAAATCTACAAACAACGAATTCTGGGGAGGGTGTGGACAAAAGGATCCCTCTTCCACTAGAGGTGGAAATGTAAATTGATACAGTTACGATGGAGAACAGTATGGAGTTTCCTTAAAAAATCTAGTAATAGAATTACCATATGATCCAGCAATCCCACTTCTGGGCATATACCCAGATAAAACCATAAATCAAAAAGGCACATTCACCACAATGCTCATTTCAGCACTATTTACGATAGCCAGGTAATGCAAACAACCTAAATACCCACAGACAGACGAATGGATAAAGATGTGGTACATATATAAAATGGAATATTACTCAGCCATAAGAAGGAATGAAACTGGGTCATTTGTAGAGACGTCGATGGATCTAGAGACTGTCATACAGAATGAAGTAAGTCAGAAAGAGACAAACAAATATTGTATATTAATGCATATATGTGGAACCTAGAAAAATGGTACAGATGAACTGGTTTGCAGGGAAGAAATAGAGACACAGAGGTAGAGAACACACGTATGGACACCAAGTGTGGGAAGCCATGGGGAGGTGGTGTTGGGGTGAGTTGGGAGATTGGGATTGACCTGTATACATGTATATGCATAAAATACATAACTAATAATAACCTGCTGTATAAAAAATAAATAAAATTAAATTTCAAAATTTAAAAAAATAAAATTTAAAAATAAAACAGAAAAAAGTTCTTCCCTTCACACAGATGTATTTATATGAATGAATTATTCCCATGCTTATATCTATAAATACATAAAAGAGGAATAAAATCTAACTTGAACCAAAAAAGAAAAAAAAGAAAACCTGAACCCACGAGTTAGACAGAGGAAAACACAATCAGGGCACTTGCTCCATCGGTAAACAATTCTGAAATTGGTCAGAGGTGGGGAATCATCTCCCATAGAGCCAGCAGCCCACTCCTACGCAAGGAGCGTCCTCATTGCAAAGCGGGGGGCCATGCCGAGGCATCTGTGAGTAACCGTGAGCTGAGCCCCAGGCCAGCTGCTGTTGAACTTTTCCCACCCTTCCCAGGTAAAACACCTGAATATGTACAAGGGCTTGAAAGCCTAGAGGAAGGGCCGTGGAGCCACACCAGCGACAGCACGCAGGCCAACTTGGTGCCTGCAGGCCAGTCAGGATGGTCCTGGTCCTGGGCGCTCTTCTGGAAGCTTTCCATTGCCCTGCCTGAGATACCCCTCCTGTCCCGGCCCCCACTGCTTTTTTCCTTCCTCACCTCTGTCCGGAGAGAAATTCCAGCGGAAGGTATGGGTGACACATCCTCTTCATTACAGGTGGAAGCCTGGCAACTCCTGCAGAAAGTCCAGCAGAGACCCACTCACACCGGGCCACCCACAAAGCCGTGGCCCCTCACTCCCTCCCACCAGCACAGCCCCGACACTGCTGACGGGGCAGAGAATATGGAGTCAGGCACAGCTTCAGGGGCTATTGCTGCCTGCAGCGCTGTTTATATTGACCTCAACCCAGGCACACCTGGGGAGGGCCGGCCGGCAGGGTCAGGCTACCCAGGTCAGCTAATCCTCAGCCCTCAGGGAATCACATTGTTGAAAATGGACCTCGCTAAGGCAGAATAGAAGCCAAGGAATAAAAGGACACAATGCCATTTGTAGCACCGTAGGTGTGTCTAGAGGTAAGCACGTGAGTTGTTGTAAGTCAGAAAGTGAAAGACACATATCATATCATATCTCTTATAGGTGTGACCGAAAAATGGATACCAGGGCAGATATTTCCACGGAGAAGGGCAATCACAGATTCATTCAACAAACTTATGGTTCACCAATGGAAAGGTGTGAGGATTGGTTTCATTATGATATTGGGGTTAACAGACATATACAAACACAGGTGACATATATAATCACCAAAGACCTACAGAATACCAAGAGAAGACTACTCAACATTCTGTCATAAGGTACATGGGAAAAGGATCCCAGGAAGAACAGACATATGTGTATGTGTAAAAGAACCACATCTTCCACACCTACAACAAGCCAAACATTGTAATCAAATTTGCTGTAATAAAAAATAAAAAATTAAATTAAAAACACGAACAAGAAGTAGTGAGACAAACTTGAGGGGCTTTCTCCTGGCACATTCCATTCTAAATTCCAATCTAGAACACGACTTCCATTGAGGCTCTGTTGCCCCAGTAACCAGATTTGGTAAGGGAGACCTGCTGCCACCTTGTGGCCGTTTCACACAACAGCAGCTTTAATCCCAGCGCTAATGGTCAGTTGATATTCAAAATCATTGCAGGCCTGTAAATGACACCTGCCCTGAAAACAAATCCTGGGTTCATATATCGACCAAAAAATTCAAAGGACGTCCATATTTCAAAACGACAGTTTCAAAAGGCATATTTTACACACATTAGTGTTCTGCTTCTTTTCCTTTCTTTCTTTTGTTGTTAAAAAAACGGGAATGGCAAAAAGCATCCCCCAGAATGGGCGAAAATATTTGCAAACGAATCAATGGACAAAAGTTTAATCTCCAATATATATAAAGAGCACATGCAGCTTAATATTAAAAAAACAAACAACCCAATACAAAAATGGGCAGAAGATCTAAAGAGACGTTTCTTCAAAGAAGACACAGAGATGGCCAAGATGCCCATGAAAAGCTGCTCAATATCACTAATTATTAGAGAAATGCAAATCAAAACTACAATGAGGTATGACCTCACACCTGTTACAATTGGCATCATCAGAAAATCTACAAACAACGAATTCTGGGGAGGGTGTGGACAAAAGGATCCCTCTTCCACTAGTGGTGGAAATGTAAATTGATACAGTCACGATGGAGAACAGTATGGAGTTTCCTTAAAAAAACTAGAAATAGAATTACCATATGATCCAGCAATCCCACTTCTGGGCATATACCCAGATAAAACCATAAATCAAAAAGGCACATTCACCACAATGCTCATTTCAGCACTATTTACGATAGCCAGGTAATGGAAGCAACCTAAATACCCACAGACAGACGAATGGATAAAGATGTGGTCCATATATAAAATGGAATATTACTCAGCCATAAGAAGGAATGAAACTGGGTCATTTGTAGAGACGTCGATGGATCTAGAGACTGTCATACAGAATGAAGTAAGTCAGAAAGAGACAAACAAATATTGTATATTAATGCATATATGTGGAACCTAGAAAAATGGTACAGATGAACTGGTTTGCAGGGAAGAAATAGAGACACAGAGGTAGAGAACCCACGTATGGACACCAAGTGTGGGAAGCCACGGGGAGGTGGTGTTGGGGTGAGTTGGGAGATTGGGATTGACCTGTATACATGTATATGCATAAAATACATAACTAATAATAACCTGCTGTATAAAAAATAAATAAAATTAAATTTCAAAATTTTAAAAAATAAAATTTAAAAATAAAACAGAAAAAAGTTATTCCATTCACACAGATGTATTTATATGAATGAATTATTCCCATGCTTATATCTATAAATACATAAAAGAGGAATAAAATCTAACTTGAACCAAAAAAGAAAAAAAAAAACCTGAACCCACGAGTTAGACAGAGGAAAACACAATCAGGGCACTTGCTCCATCGGTAAACACTTCTGAAATTCGTCAGAGGTGGGGAATCATCTCCCATAGAGCCAGCAGCCCACTCCTACGCAAGGAGCGTCCTCATTGCAAAGCGGGGGGCCATGCCGAGGCATCTGTGAGTAACCGTGAGCTGAGCCCCAGGCCAGCTGCTGTTGAACTTTTCCCACCCTTCCCAGGTAAAACACCTGAATATGTACAAGGGCTTGAAAGCCTAGAGGAAGGGCCGTGGAGCCACACCAGCGACAGCATGCAGGCCAACTTGGTGCCTGCAGGCCAGTCAGGATGGTCCTGGCCCTGGGCGCTCTTCTGGAAGCTTTCCATTGCCCTGCCTGAGATACCCCTCCTGTCCCGGCCCCCACTGCTTTTTTCCTTCCTCACCTCTGTCCGGAGAGAAATTCCAGCGGAAGGTATGGGTGACACATCCTCTTCATTACAGGTGGAAGCCTGGCAACTCCTGCAGAAAGACCAGCAGAGACCCACTCACACCGGGCCACCCACAAAGCCGTGGCCCCTCACTCCCTCCCACCAGCACAGCCCCGACACTGCTGACCGGGCAGAGAATATGGAGTCAGGCACAGCTTCAGGGGCTATTGCTGCCTGCAGCGCTGTTTATATTGACCTCAACCCAGGCACACCTGGGGAGGGCCGGCCGGCAGGGTCAGGCTACCCAGGTCAGCTAAACCTCAGCCCTTAGGGAATCACATTGTTGAAAATGGACCTCGCTAAGGCAGAATAGAAGCCAAGGAATAAAAGGACACAATACCATTTGTAGCACCGTAGGTGTGTCTAGAGGTAAGCACGTGAGTTGTTGTAAGTCAGAAAGTGAAAGACACATATCATATCATATCTCTTATAGGTGTGACCGAAAAATGGATACCAGGGCAGATATTTCCACGGAGAAGGGCAATCAGAGATTCATTCAACAAACTTATGGTTCACCAATGGAAAGGTGTGAGGATTGGTTTCATTATGATATTGGGGTTAACAGACATATACAAACACAGGTGACATATATAATCACCAAAGACCTACAGAATACCAAGAGAAGACTACTCAACATTCTGTCATAAGGTACATGGGAAAAGGATCCCAGGAAGAACAGACATATGTGTATGTGTAAAAGAACCACATCTTCCACACCTACAACAAGCCAAACATTGTAATCAAATTTGCTGTAATAAAAAATAAAAAAATTAAATTAAAAACACGAACAAGAAGTAGTGAGACAAACTTGAGGGGCTTTCTCCTGGCACATTCCATTCTAAATTCCAATCTAGAACACGACTTCCATTGAGGCTCTGTTGCCCCAGTAACCAGATTTGGTAAGGGAGACCTGCTGCCACCTTGTGGCCGTTTCACACAACAGCAGCTTTAATCCCAGCGCTAATGGTCAGTTGATATTCAAAATCATTGCAGGCCTGTAAATGACACCTGCCCTGAAAACAAATCCTGGGTTCATATATCGACCAAAAAATTCAAAGGACGTCCATATTTCAAAACGACAGTTTCAAAAGGCATATTTTACACACATTAGTGTTCTCCTTCTTTTTCTTTCTTTCTTTTTTTGTTAAAAAAACGGGAATGGCAAAAAGCATCCCTCAGAATGGGCGAAAATATTTGCAAACGAATCAATGGACAAAGGTTTAATCTCCAATATATATAAAGTGCTCATGCAGCTTAATATTAAAAAAACAAACAACCCAATACAAAAATGGGCAGAAGATCTAAAGAGACGTTTCTTCAAAGAAGACACAGAGATGGCCAAGACGCACATGAAAAGCTGCTCAACATCACTAATTATTAGAGAAATGCAAATCAAAACTACAATGAGGTATCACCTCACACCTGTTACAACTGACATCATCAGAAAATCTACAAACAACGAATTCCGGGGAGGGTGTGGACAAAAGGATCCCTCTTCCACTAGTGGTGGAAATGTAAATTGATACAGTCACGATGGAGAACAGTATGGAGTTTCCTTAAAAAATCTAGAAATAGAATTACCATATGATCCAGCAATCCCACTTCTGGGCATATACCCAGATAAAACCATAAATCAAAAAGGCACATTCACCACAATGCTCATTTCAGCACTATTTACAATAGCCAGGTAATGGAAGCAACCTAAATACCCACAGACAGACGAATGGATAAAGATGTGGTACATATATAAAATGGAATATTACTCAGCCATAAGAAGGAATGAAACTGGGTCATTTGTAGAGACGTCGATGGATCTAGAGACTGTCATACAGAATGAAGTAAGTCAGAAAGAGACAAACAAATATTGTATATTAATGCATATATGTGGAACCTAGAAAAATGGTACAGATGAACTGGTTTGCAGGGAAGAAATAGAGACACAGACGTAGAGAACCCACGTATGGACACCAAGTGTGGGAAGCCATGGGGAGGTGGTGTTGGGGTGAGTTGGGAGATTGGGATTGACCTGTATACATGTATATGCATAAAATACATAACTAATAATAACCTGCTGTATAAAAAATAAATAAAATTAAATTTCAAAATTTTAAAAAATAAAATTTAAAAATAAAACTGAAAAAAGTTCTTCCCTTCACACAGATGTATTTATATGAATGAATTATTCCCATGCTTATATCTATAAAAACATAAAAGAGGAATAAAACCTAACTTGAACCAAAAAAGAAAAAAAAAACCTGAACCCACGAGTTAGACAGAGGAAAACACAATCAGGGCACTTGCTCCATCGGTAAACACTTCTGAAATTCGTCAGAGGTGGGGAATCATCTCCCATAGAGCCAGCAGCCCACTCCTACGCAAGGAGCGTCCTCATTGCAAAGCGGGGGGCCATGCCGAGGCATCTGTGAGTAACCGTGAGCTGAGCCCCAGGCCAGCTGCTGTTGAACTTTTCCCACCCTTCCCAGGTAAAACACCTGAATATGTACAAGGGCTTGAAAGCCTAGAGGAAGGGCCGTGGAGCCACACCAGCGACAGCATGCAGGCCAACTTGGTGCCTGCAGGCCAGTCAGGATGGTCCTGGCCCTGGGCGCTCTTCTGGAAGCTTTCCATTGCCCTGCCTGAGATACCCCTCCTGTCCCGGCCCCCACTGCTTTTTTCCTTCCTCACCTCTGTCCGGAGAGAAATTCCAGCGGAAGGTATGGGTGACACATCCTCTTCATTACAGGTGGAAGCGTGGCAACTCCTGCAGAAAGTCCAGCAGAGACCCACTCACACCGGGCCACCCACAAAGCCGTGGCCCCTCACTCCCTCCCACCAGCACAGCCCCGACACTGCTGACCGGGCAGAGAATATGGAGTCAGGCACAGCTTCAGGGGCTATTGCTGCCTGCAGCGCTGTTTATATTGACCTCAACCCAGGCACACCTGGGGAGGGCCGGCCGGCAGGGTCAGGCTACCCAGGTCAGCTAATCCTCAGCCCTCAGGGAATCACATTGTTGAAAATGGACCTCGCTAAGGCAGAATAGAAGCCAAGGAATAATAGGACACAATGCCATTTGTAGCACCGTAGGTGTGTCTAGAGGTAAGCACGTGAGTTGTTGTAAGTCAGAAAGTGAAAGACACATATCATATCATATCTCTTATAGGTGTGACCGAAAAATGGATACCAGGGCAGATATTTCCACAGAGAAGGGCAATCACAGATTCATTCAACAAACTTATGGTTCACCAATGGAAAGGTGTGAGGATTGGTTTCATTATGATATTGGGGTTAACAGACATATACAAACACAGGTGACATATATAATCACCAAAGACCTACAGAATACCAAGAGAAGACTACTCAACATTCTGTCATAAGGTACATGGGAAAAGGATCCCAGGAAGAACAGACATATGTGTATGTGTAAAAGAACCACATCTTCCACACCTACAACAAGCCAAACATTGTAATCAAATTTGCTGTAATAAAAAATAAAAAATTAAATTAAAAACACGAACAAGAAGTAGTGAGACAAACTTGAGGGGCTTTCTCCTGGCACATTCCATTCTAAATTCCAATCTAGAACACGACTTCCATTGAGGCTCTGTTGCCCCAGTAACCAGATTTGGTAAGGGAGACCTGCTGCCACCTTGTGGCCGTTTCACACAACAGCAGCTTTAATCCCAGCACTAATGGTCAGTTGATATTCAAAATCATTGCAGGCCTGTAAATGACACCTGCCCTGAAAACAAATCCTGGGTTCATATATCGACCAAAAAATTCAAAGGACGTCCATATTTCAAAACGACAGTTTCAAAAGGCATATTTTACACACATTAGTGTTCTGCTTCTTTTTCTTTCTTTCTTTTTTTGTTAAAAAAACGGGAATGGCAAAAAGCATCCCTCAGAATGGGCGAAAATATTTGCAAACGAATCAATGGACAAAGGTTTAATCTCCAATATATATAAAGAGCTCATGCAGCTTAATATTAAAAAAACAAACAACCCAATACAAAAATGGGCAGAAGATCTAAAGAGACGTTTCTTCAAAGAAGACACAGAGATGGCCAAGACACACATGAAAAGCTACTCAACATCACTAATTATTAGAGAAATGCAAATCAAATCTACAATGAGGTATCACCTCACACCTGTTACAACTGGCATCATCAGAAAATCTACAAACAACGAATTCTGGGGAGGGTGTGGACAAAAGGATCCCTCTTCCACTAGTGGTGGAAATGTAAATTGATACAGTCATGATGGAGAACAGTATGGAGTTTCCTTAAAAAATCTAGTAATAGAATTACCATATGATCCAGCAATCCCACTTCTGGGCATATACCCAGATAAAACCATAAATCAAAAAGGCACATTCAGCACAATGCTCATTTCAGCACTATTTACGATAGCCAGGTAATGGAAGCAACCTAAATACCCACGGACAGACGAATGGATAAAGATGTGGTACATATATAAAATGGAATATTACTCAGCCATAAGAAGGAATGAAACTGGGTCATTTGTAGAGACGTCGATGGATCTAGAGACTGTCATACAGAATGAAGTAAGTCAGAAAGAGACAAACAAATATTGTATATTAATGCATATATGTGGAACCTAGAAAAATGGTACAGATGAACTGGTTTGCAGGGAAGAAATAGAGACACAAAGGTAGAGAACACACGTATGGACACCAAGTGTGGGAAGCCATGGGGAGGTGTTGTTGGGGTGAGTTGGGAGATTGGGATTGACCTGTATACATGTATATGCATAAAATACATAACTAATAATAACCTGCTGTATAAAAAATAAATAAAATTAAATTTCAAAATTAAAAAAAATAAAATTTAAAAATAAAACAGAAAAAAGTTCTTCCCTTCACACAGATGTATTTATATGAATGAATTATTCCCATGCTTATATCTATAAATACATAAAAGAGGAATAAAATCTAACTTGAACCAAAAAAGAAAAAAAAAAACCTGAACCCATGAGTTAGACAGAGGAAAACACAATCAGGGCACTTGCTCCATCGGTAAACAATTCTGAAATTGGTCAGAGGTGGGGAATCATCTCCCATAGAGCCAGCAGCCCACTCCTACGCAAGGAGCGTCCTCATTGCAAAGCGGGGGGCCATGCCGAGGCATCTGTGAGTAACCGTGAGCTGAGCCCCAGGCCAGCTGCTGTTGAACTTTTCCCACCCTTCCCAGGTAAAACACCTGAATATGTACAAGGGCTTGAAAGCCTAGAGGAAGGGCCGTGGAGCCACACCAGCGACAGCATGCAGGCCAACTTGGTGCCTGCAGGCCAGTCAGGATGGTCCTGGCCCTGGGCGCTCTTCTGGAAGCTTTCCATTGCCCTGCCTGAGATACCCCTCCTGTCCCGGCCCCCACTGCTTTTTTCCTTCCTCACCTCTGTCCGGAGAGAAATTCCAGCGGAAGGTATGGGTGACACATCCTCTTCATTACAGGTGGAAGCGTGGCAACTCCTGCAGAAAGTCCAGCAGAGACCCACTCACACCGGGCCACCCACAAAGCCGTGGCCCTTCACTCCCTCCCACCAGCACAGCCCCGACACTGCTGACGGGGCAGAGAATATGGAGTCAGGCACAGCTTCAGGGGCTATTGCTGCCTGCAGCGCTGTTTATATTGACCTCAACCCAGGCACACCTGGGGAGGGCCGGCCGGCAGGGTCAGGCTACCCAGGTCAGCTAATCCTCAGCCCTCAGGGAATCACATTGTTGAAAATGGACCTCGCTAAGGCAGAATAGAAGCCAAGGAATAAAAGGACACAATGCCATTTGTAGCACCGTAGGTGTGTCTAGAGGTAAGCACGTGAGTTGTTGTAAGTCAGAAAGTGAAAGACACATATCATATCATATCTCTTATAGGTGTGACCGAAAAATGGATACCAGGGCAGATATTTCCACGGAGAAGGGCAATCACAGATTCATTCAACAAACTTATGGTTCACCAATGGAAAGGTGTGAGGATTGGTTTCATTATGATATTGGGGTTAACAGACATATACAAACACAGGTGACATATATAATCACCAAAGACCTACAGAATACCAAGAGAAGACTACTCAACATTCTGTCATAAGGTACATGGGAAAAGGATCCCAGGAAGAACAGACATATGTGTATGTGTAAAAGAACCACATCTTCCACACCTACAACAAGCCAAACATTGTAATCAAATTTGCTGTAATAAAAAATAAAAAATTAAATTAAAAACACGAACAAGAAGTAGTGAGACAAACTTGAGGGGCTTTCTCCTGGCACATTCCATTCTAAATTCCAATCTAGAACACGACTTCCATTGAGGCTCTGTTGCCCCAGTAACCAGATTTGGTAAGGGAGACCTGCTGCCACCTTGTGGCCGTTTCACACAACAGCAGCTTTAATCCCAGCGCTAATGGTCAGTTGATATTCAAAATCATTGCAGGCCTGTAAATGACACCTGCCCTGAAAACAAATCCTGGGTTCATATATCGACCAAAAAATTCAAAGGACGTCCATATTTCAAAACGACAGTTTCAAAAGGCATATTTTACTCACATTAGTGTTCTGCTTCTTTTTCTTTCTTTCTTTTTTTGTTAAAAAAACGGGAATGGCAAAAAGCATCCCTCAGAATGGGCGAAAATATTTTCAAACGAATCAATGGACAAAAGTTTAATCTCCAATATATATAAAGAGCTCATGCAGCTTAATATTAAAAAAACAAACAACCCAATACAAAAATGGGCAGAAGATCTAAAGAGACGTTTCTTCAAAGAAGACACAGAGATGGCCAAGACGCACATGAAAAGCTGCTCAACATCACTAATTATTAGAGAAATGCAAATCAAAACTACAATGAGGTATGACCTCACACCTGTTACAATTGGCATCATCAGAAAATCTACAAACAACGAATTCTGGGGAGGGTGTGGACAAAAGGATCCCTCTTCCACTAGTGGTGGAAATGTAAATTGATACAGTCACGATGGAGAACAGTATGGAGTTTCCTTAAAAAAACTAGAAATAGAATTACCATATGATCCAGCAAGCCCACTTCTGGGCATATACCCAGATAAAACCATAAATCAAAAAGGCACATTCACCACAATGCTCATTTCAGCACTATTTACGATAGCCAGGTAATGGAAGCAACCTAAATACCCACAGACACACGAATGGATAAAGATGTGGTACATATATAAAATGGAATATTACTCAGCCATAAGAAGGAATGAAACTGGGTCATTTGTAGAGACGTCGATGGATCTAGAGACTGTCATACAGAATGAAGTAAGTCAGAAAGAGACAAACAAATATTGTATATTAATGCATATATGTGGAACCTAGAAAAATGGTACAGATGAACTGGTTTGCAGGGAAGAAATAGAGACACAGAGGTAGAGAACCCACGTATGGACACCAAGTGTGGGAAGCCACGGGGAGGTGGTGTTGGGGTGAGTTGGGAGATTGGGATTGACCTGTATACATGTATATGCATAAAATACATAACTAATAATAACCTGCTGTATAAAAAATAAATAAAATTAAATTTCAAAATTTTAAAAAATAAAATTTAAAAATAAAACAGAAAAAAGTTCTTCCCTTCACACAGATGTATTTATATGAATGAATTATTTCCATGCTTATATCTATAAATACATAAAAGAGGCATAAAATCTAACTTGAACCAAAAAAGAAAAAAAAAAAACCTGAACCCACGAGTTAGACAGAGGAAAACAAAATCAGGGCACTTGCTCCATCGGTAAACAATTCTGAAATTGGTCAGAGGTGGGGAATCATCTCCCATAGAGCCAGCAGCTCACTCCTACGCAAGGAGCGTCCTCATTGCAAAGCGGGGGGCCATGCCGAGGCATCTGTGAGTAACCGTGAGCTGAGCCCCAGGCCAGCTGCTGTTGAACTTTTCCCACCCTTCCCAGGTAAAACACCTGAATATGTACAAGGGCTTGAAAGCCTAGAGGAAGGGCCGTGGAGCCACACCAGCGACAGCATGCAGGCCAACTTGGTGCCTGCAGGCCAGTCAGGATGGTCCTGGCCCTGGGCGCTCTTCTGGAAGCTTTCCATTGCCCTGCCTGAGATACCCCTCCTGTCCCGGCCCCCACTGCTTTTTTCCTTCCTCACCTGTGTCCGGAGAGAAATTCCAGCGGAAGGTATGGGTGACACATCCTCTTCATTACAGGTGGAAGCATGGCAACTCCTGCAGAAAGTCCAGCAGAGACCCACTCACACCGGGCCACCCACAAAGCCGTGGCCCCTCACTCCCTCCCACCAGCACAGCCCCGACACTGCTGACGGGGCAGAGAATATGGAGTCAGGCACAGCTTCAGGGGCTATTGCTGCCTGCAGCGCTGTTTATATTGACCTCAACCCAGGCACACCTTGGGAGGGCCGGCCGGCAGGGTCAGGCTACCCAGGTCAGCTAAACCTCAGCCCTTAGGGAATCACATTGTTGAAAATGGACCTCGCTAAGGCAGAATAGAAGCCAAGGAATAAAAGGACACAATACCATTTGTAGCACCGTAGGTGTGTCTAGAGGTAAGCACGTGAGTTGTTGTAAGTCAGAAAGTGAAAGACACATATCATATCATATCTCTTATAGGTGTGACCGAAAAATGGATACCAGGGCAGATATTTCCACGGAGAAGGGCAATCACAGATTCATTCAACAAACTTATGGTTCACCAATGGAAAGGTGTGAGGATTGGTTTCATTATGATATTGGGGTTAACAGACATATACAAACACAGGTGACATATATAATCACCAAAGACCTACAGAATACCAAGAGAAGACTACTCAACATTCTGTCATAAGGTACATGGGAAAAGGATCCCAGGAAGAACAGACATATGTGTATGTGTAAAAGAACCACATCTTCCACACCTACAACAAGCCAAACATTGTAATCAAATTTGCTGTAATAAAAAATAAAAAAATTAAATTAAAAACACGAACAAGAAGTAGTGAGACAAACTTGAGGGGCTTTCTCCTGGCACATTCCATTCTAAATTCCAATCTAGAACACGACTTCCATTGAGGCTCTGTTGCCCCAGTAACCAGATTTGGTAAGGGAGACCTGCTGCCACCTTGTGGCCGTTTCACACAACAGCAGCTTTAATCCCAGCGCTAATGGTCAGTTGATATTCAAAATCATTGCAGGCCTGTAAATGACACCTGCCCTGAAAACAAATCCTGGGTTCATATATCGACCAAAAAATTCAAAGGACGTCCATATTTCAAAACGACAGTTTCAAAAGGCATATTTTACACACATTAGTGTTCTGCTTCTTTTTCTTTCTTTCTTTTTTTGTTAAAAAAACGGGAATGGCAAAAAGCATCCCTCAGAATGGGCGAAAATATTTGCAAACGAATCAATGGACAAAGGTTTAATCTCCAATATATATAAAGAGCTCATGCCGCTTAATATTAAAAAAACAAACAACCCAATACAAAAATGGGCAGAAGATCTAAAGACACGTTTCTTCAAAGAAGACACAGAGATGGCCAAGACGCACATGAAAAGCTGCTCAACATCACTAATTATTAGAGAAATGCAAATCAAATCTACAATGAGGTATCACCTCACACCTGTTACAACTGGCATCATCAGAAAATCTACAAACAACGAATTCTGGGGAGGGTGTGGACAAAAGGATCCCTCTTCCACTAGTGGTGGAAATGTAAATTGATACAGTCACGATGGAGAACAGTATGGAGTTTCCTTAAAAAATCTAGTAATAGAATTACCATATGATCCAGCAATCCCACTTCTGGGCATATACCCAGAGAAAACCATAAATCAAAAAGGCACATTCACCACAATGCTCATTTCAGCACTATTTACGATAGCCAGGTAATGCAAACAACCTAAATACCCACAGACAGACGAATGGATAAAGATGTGGTACATATATAAAATGGAATATTACTCAGCCATAAGAAGGAATGAAACTGGGTCATTTGTAGAGACGTCGATGGATCTAGAGACTGTCATACAGAATGAAGTAAGTCAGAAAGAGACAAACAAATATTGTATATTAATGCATATATGTGGAACCTAGAAAAATGGTACAGATGAACTGGTTTGCAGGGAAGAAATAGAGACACAGAGGTAGAGAACACACGTATGGACACCAAGTGTGGGAAGCCATGGGGAGGTGGTGTTGGGGTGAGTTGGGAGATTGGGATTGACCTGTATACATGTATATGCATAAAATACATAACTAATAATAACCTGCTGTATAAAAAATAAATAAAATTAAATTTCAAAATTTAAAAAAATAAAATTTAAAAATAAAACAGAAAAAAGTTCTTCCCTTCACACAGATGTATTTATATGAATGAATTATTCCCATGCTTATATCTATAAATACATAAAAGAGGAATAAAATCTAACTTGAACCAAAAAAGAAAAAAAAAAAAAAAACCTGAACCCACGAGTTAGACAGAGGAAAACACAAGCAGGGCACTTGCTCCATCGGTAAACAATTCTGAAATTGGTCAGAGGTGGGGAATCATCTCCCATAGAGCCAGCAGCCCACTCCTACGCAAGGAGCATCCTCATTGCAAAGCGGGGGGCCATGCCGAGGCATCTGTGAGTAACCGTGAGCTGAGCCCCAGGCCAGCTGCTGTTGAACTTTTCCCACCCTTCCCAGGTAAAACACCTGAATATGTACAAGGGCTTGAAAGCCTAGAGGAAGGGCCGTGGAGCCACACCAGCGACAGCACGAAGGCCAACTTGGTGCCTGCAGGCCAGTCAGGATGGTCCTGGCCCTGGGCGCTCTTCTGGAAGCTTTCCATTGCCCTGCCTGAGATACCCCTCCTGTCCCGGCCCCCACTGCTTTTTTCCTTCCTCACCTCTGTCCGGAGAGAAATTCCAGCGGAAGGTATGGGTGACACATCCTCTTCATTACAGGTGGAAGCCTGGCAACTCCTGCAGAAAGTCCAGCAGAGACCCACTCACACCGGGCCACCCACAAAGCCGTGGCCCCTCACTCCCTCCCACCAGCACAGCCCCGACACTGCTGACGGGGCAGAGAATATGGAGTCAGGAACAGCTTCAGGGGCTATTGCTGCCTGCAGCGCTGTTTATATTGACCTCAACCCAGGCACACCTGGGGAGGGCCGGCCGGCAGGGTCAGGCTACCCAGGTCAGCTAATCCTCAGCCCTCAGGGAATCACATTGTTGAAAATGGACCTCGCTAAGGCAGAATAGAAGCCAAGGAATAAAAGGACACAATGCCATTTGTAGCACCGTAGGTGTGTCTAGAGGTAAGCACGTGAGTTGTTGTAAGTCAGAAAGTGAAAGACACATATCATATCATATCTCTTATAGGTGTGACCGAAAAATGGATACCAGGGCAGATATTTCCACGGAGAAGGGCAATCACAGATTCATTCAACAAACTTATGGTTCACCAATGGAAAGGTGTGAGGATTGGTTTCATTATGATATTGGGGTTAACAGACATATACAAACACAGGTGACATATATAATCACCAAAGACCTACAGAATACCAAGAGAAGACTACTCAACATTCTGTCATAAGGTACATGGGAAAAGGATCCCAGGAAGAACAGACATATGTGTATGTGTAAAAGAACCACATCTTCCACACCTACAACAAGCCAAACATTGTAATCAAATTTGCTGTAATAAAAAATAAAAAAATTAAATTAAAAACACGAACAAGAAGTAGTGAGACAAACTTGAGGGGCTTTCTCCTGGCACATTCCATTCTAAATTCCAATCTAGAACACGACTTCCATTGAGGCTCTGTTGCCCCAGTAACCAGATTTGGTAAGGGAGACCTGCTGCCACCTTGTGGCCGTTTCACACAACAGCAGCTTTAATCCCAGCGCTAATGGTCAGTTGATATTCAAAATCATTGCAGGCCTGTAAATGACACCTGCCCTGAAAACAAATCCTGGGTTCATATATCGACCAAAAAATTCAAAGGACGTCCATATTTCAAAACGACAGTTTCAAAAGGCATATTTTACTCACATTAGTGTTCTGCTTCTTTTTCTGTCTTTCTTTTTTTGTTAAAAAAACGGGAATGGCAAAAAGCATCCCTCAGAATGGGCGAAAATATTTTCAAACGAATCAATGGACAAAAGTTTAATCTCCAATATATATAAAGAGCTCATGCAGCTTAATATTAAAAAAACAAACAACCCAATACAAAAATGGGCAGAAGATCTAAAGAGACGTTTCTTCAAAGAAGACACAGAGATGGCCAAGACGCACATGAAAAGCTGCTCAACATCACTAATTATTAGAGAAATGCAAATCAAAACTACAATGAGGTATCACCTCACACCTGTTACAATTGGCATCATCAGAAAATCTACAAACAAGGAATTCTGGGGAGGGTGTGGACAAAAGGATCCCTCTTCCACTAGTGGTGGAAATGTAAATTGATACAGTCACGATGGAGAACAGTATGGAGTTTCCTTAAAAAAACTAGAAATAGAATTACCATATGATCCAGCAATCCCACTTCTGGGCATATACCCAGATAAAACCATAAATCAAAAAGGCACATTCACCACAATGCTCATTTCAGCACTATTTACGATAGCCAGGTAATGGAAGCAACCTAAATACCCACAGACAGACGAATGGATAAAGATGTGGTACATATATAAAATGGAATATTACTCAACCATAAGAAGGAATGAAACTGGGTCATTTGTAGAGACGTCGATGGATCTAGAGACTGTCATACAGAATGAAGTAAGTCAGAAAGAGACAAACAAATATTGTATATTAATGCATATATGTGGAACCTAGAAAAATGGTACAGATGAACTGGTTTGCAGGGAAGAAATAGAGACACAGAGGTAGAGAACCCACGTATGGACACCAAGTGTGGGAAGCCACGGGGAGGTGGTGTTGGGGTGAGTTGGGAGATTGGGATTGACCTGTATACATGTATATGCATAAAATACATAACTAATAATAACCTGCTGTATAAAAGATAAATAAAATTAAATTCCAAAATTTTAAAAAATAAAATTTAAAAATAAAACAGAAAAAAGTTCTTCCCTTCACACAGATGTATTTATATGAATGAATTATTCCCATGCTTATATCTATAAATACATAAAAGAGGAATAAAATCTAACTTGAACCAAAAAAGAAAAAAAAAAACCTGAACCCATGAGTTAGACAGAGGAAAACACAATCAGGGCACTTGCTCCATCGGTAAACAATTTTGAAATTGGTCAGAGGTGGGGAATCATCTCCCATAGAGCCAGCAGCCCACTCCTACGCAAGGAGCGTCCTCATTGCAAAGCGGGGGGCCATGCCGAGGCATCTGTGAGTAACCGTGAGCTGAGCCCCAGGCCAGCTGCTGTTGAACTTTTCCCACCCTTCCCAGGTAAAACACCTGAATATGTACAAGGGCTTGAAAGCCTAGAGGAAGGGCCGTGGAGCCACACCAGCGACAGCACGCAGGCCAACTTGGTGCCTGCAGGCCAGTCAGGATGGTCCTGGCCCTGGGCGCTCTTCTGGAAGCTTTCCATTGCCCTGCCTGAGATACCCCTCCTGTCCCGGCCCCCACTGCTTTTTTCCTTCCTCACCTCTGTCCGGAGAGAAATTCCAGCGGAAGGTATGGGTGACACATCCTCTTCATTACAGGTGGAAGCGTGGCAACTCCTGCAGAAAGTCCAGCAGAGACCCACTCACACCGGGCCACCCACAAAGCCGTGGCCCCTCACTCCCTCCCACCAGCACAGCCCCGACACTGCTGACGGGGCAGAGAATATGGAGTCAGGCACAGCTTCAGGGGCTATTGCTGCCTGCAGCGCTGTTTATATTGACCTCAACTCAGGCACACCTGGGGTGGGCCGGCCGGCAGGGTCAGGCTACCCAGGTCAGCTAATCCTCAGCCCTCAGGGAATCACATTGTTGAAAATGGACCTCGCTAAGGCAGAATAGAAGCCAAGGAATAAAAGGACACAATGCCATTTGTAGCACCGTAGGTGTGTCTAGAGGTAAGCACGTGAGTTGTTGTAAGTCAGAAAGTGAAAGACACATATCATATCATATCTCTTATAGGTGTGACCAAAAAATGGATACCAGGGCAGATATTTCCACGGAGAAGGGCAATCACAGATTCATTCAACAAACTTATGGTTCACCAATGGAAAGGTGTGAGGATTGGTTTCATTATGATATTGGGGTTAACAGACATATACAAACACAGGTGACATATATAATCACCAAAGACCTACAGAATACCAAGAGAAGACTACTCAACATTCTGTCATAAGGTACATGGGAAAAGGATCCCAGGAAGAACAGACATATGTGTATGTGTAAAAGAACCACATCTTCCACACCTACAACAAGCCAAACATTGTAATCAAATTTGCTGTAATAAAAAATAAAAAATTAAATTAAAAACACGAACAAGAAGTAGTGAGACAAACTTGAGGGGCTTTCTCCTGGCACATTCCATTCTAAATTCCAATCTAGAACACGACTTCCATTGAGGCTCTGTTGCCCCAGTAACCAGATTTGGTAAGGGAGACCTGCTGCCACCTTGTGGCCGTTTCACACAACAGCAGCTTTAATCCCAGCGCTAATGGTCAGTTGATATTCAAAATCATTGCAGGCCTGTAAATGACACCTGCCCTGAAAACAAATCCTGGGTTCATATATCGACCAAAAAATTCAAAGGACGTCCATATTTCAAAACGACAGTTTCAAAAGGCATATTTTACTCACATTAGTGTTCTGCTTCTTTTTCTTTCTTTCTTTTTTTGTTAAAAAAACGGGAATGGCAAAAAGCATCCCTCAGAATGGGCGAAAATATTTTCAAACGAATCAATGGACAAAAGTTTAATCTCCAATATATATAAAGAGCTCATGCAGCTTAATATTAAAAAAACAAACAACCCAATACAAAAATGGGCAGAAGATCTAAAGAGACGTTTCTTCAAAGAAGACACAGAGATGGCCAAGACGCACATGAAAAGCTGCTCAACATCACTAATTATTAGAGAAATGCAAATCAAAACTACAATGAGGTATGACCTCACACCTGTTACAATTGGCATCATCAGAAAATCTACAAACAACGAATTCTGGGGAGGGTGTGGACAAAAGGATCCCTCTTCCACTAGTGGTGGAAATGTAAATTGATACAGTCACGATGGAGAACAGTATGGAGTTTCCTTAAAAAAACTAGAAATAGAATTACCATATGATCCAGCAAGCCCACTTCTGGGCATATACCCAGATAAAACCATAAATCAAAAAGGCACATTCACCACAATGCTCATTTCAGCACTATTTACGATAGCCAGGTAATGGAAGCAACCTAAATACCCACAGACACACGAATGGATAAAGATGTGGTACATATATAAAATGGAATATTACTCAGCCATAAGAAGGAATGAAACTGGGTCATTTGTAGAGACGTCGATGGATCTAGAGACTGTCATACAGAATGAAGTAAGTCAGAAAGAGACAAACAAATATTGTATATTAATGCATATATGTGGAACCTAGAAAAATGGTACAGATGAACTGGTTTGCAGGGAAGAAATAGAGACACAGAGGTAGAGAACCCACGTATGGACACCAAGTGTGGGAAGCCACGGGGAGGTGGTGTTGGGGTGAGTTGGGAGATTGGGATTGACCTGTATACATGTATATGCATAAAATACATAACTAATAATAACCTGCTGTATAAAAAATAAATAAAATTAAATTTCAAAATTTTAAAAAATAAAATTTAAAAATAAAACAGAAAAAAGTTCTTCCCTTCACACAGATGTATTTATATGAATGAATTATTTCCATGCTTATATCTATAAATACATAAAAGAGGCATAAAATCTAACTTGAACCAAAAAAGAAAAAAAAAAAACCTGAACCCACGAGTTAGACAGAGGAAAACACAATCAGGGCACTTGCTCCATCGGTAAACAATTCTGAAATTGGTCAGAGGTGGGGAATCATCTCCCATAGAGCCAGCAGCTCACTCCTACGCAAGGAGCGTCCTCATTGCAAAGCGGGGGGCCATGCCGAGGCATCTGTGAGTAACCGTGAGCTGAGCCCCAGGCCAGCTGCTGTTGAACTTTTCCCACCCTTCCCAGGTAAAACACCTGAATATGTACAAGGGCTTGAAAGCCTAGAGGAAGGGCCGTGGAGCCACACCAGCGACAGCATGCAGGCCAACTTGGTGCCTGCAGGCCAGTCAGGATGGTCCTGGCCCTGGGCGCTCTTCTGGAAGCTTTCCATTGCCCTGCCTGAGATACCCCTCCTGTCCCGGCCCCCACTGCTTTTTTCCTTCCTCACCTGTGTCCGGAGAGAAATTCCAGCGGAAGGTATGGGTGACACATCCTCTTCATTACAGGTGGAAGCCTGGCAACTCCTGCAGAAAGTCCAGCAGAGACCCACTCACACCGGGCCACCCACAAAGCCGTGGCCCCTCACTCCCTCCCACCAGCACAGCCCCGACACTGCTGACGGGGCAGAGAATATGGAGTCAGGCACAGCTTCAGGGGCTATTGCTGCCTGCAGCGCTGTTTATATTGACCTCAACCCAGGCACACCTTGGGAGGGCCGGCCGGCAGGGTCAGGCTACCCAGGTCAGCTAAACCTCAGCCCTTAGGGAATCACATTGTTGAAAATGGACCTCGCTAAGGCAGAATAGAAGCCAAGGAATAAAAGGACACAATACCATTTGTAGCACCGTAGGTGTGTCTAGAGGTAAGCACGTGAGTTGTTGTAAGTCAGAAAGTGAAAGACACATATCATATCATATCTCTTATAGGTGTGACCGAAAAATGGATACCAGGGCAGATATTTCCACGGAGAAGGGCAATCAGAGATTCATTCAACAAACTTATGGTTCACCAATGGAAAGGTGTGAGGATTGGTTTCATTATGATATTGGGGTTAACAGACATATACAAACACAGGTGACATATATAATCACCAAAGACCTACAGAATACCAAGAGAAGACTACTCAACATTCTGTCATAAGGTACATGGGAAAAGGATCCCAGGAAGAACAGACATATGTGTATGTGTAAAAGAACCACATCTTCCACACCTACAACAAGCCAAACATTGTAATCAAATTTGCTGTAATAAAAAATAAAAAAAATTAAATTAAAAACACGAACAAGAAGTAGTGAGACAAACTTGAGGGGCTTTCTCCTGGCACATTCCATTCTAAATTCCAGTCTAGAACACGACTTCCATTGAGGCTCTGTTGCCCCAGTAACCAGATTTGGTAAGGGAGACCTGCTGCCACCTTGTGGCCGTTTCACACAACAGCAGCTTTAATCCCAGCGCTAATGGTCAGTTGATATTCAAAATCATTGCAGGCCTGTAAATGACACCTGCCCTGAAAACAAATCCTGGGTTCATATATCGACCAAAAAATTCAAAGGACGTCCATATTTCAAAACGACAGTTTCAAAAGGCATATTTTACACACATTAGTGTTCTGCTTCTTTTTCTTTCTTTCTTTTTTTGTTAAAAAAACGGGAATGGCAAAAAGCATCCCTCAGAATGGGCGAAAATATTTGCAAACGAATCAATGGACAAAGGTTTAATCTCCAATATATATAAAGAGCTCATGCCGCTTAATATTAAAAAAACAAACAACCCAATACAAAAATGGGCAGAAGATCTAAAGAGACGTTTCTTCAAAGAAGACACAGAGATGGCCAAGACGCACATGAAAAGCTGCTCAACATCACTAATTATTAGAGAAATGCAAATCAAATCTACAATGAGGTATCACCTCACACCTGTTACAACTGGCATCATCAGAAAATCTACAAACAACGAATTCTGGGGAGGGTGTGGACAAAAGGATCCCTCTTCCACTAGTGGTGGAAATGTAAATTGATACAGTCACGATGGAGAACAGTATGGAGTTTCCTTAAAAAATCTAGTAATAGAATTACCATATGATCCAGCAATCCCACTTCTGGGCATATACCCAGAGAAAACCATAAATCAAAAAGGCACATTCACCACAATGCTCATTTCAGCACTATTTACGATAGCCAGGTAATGCAAACAACCTAAATACCCACAGACAGACGAATGGATAAAGATGTGGTACATATATAAAATGGAATATTACTCAGCCATAAGAAGGAATGAAACTGGGTCATTTGTAGAGACGTCGATGGATCTAGAGACTGTCATACAGAATGAAGTAAGTCAGAAAGAGACAAACAAATATTGTATATTAATGCATATATGTGGAACCTAGAAAAATGGTACAGATGAACTGGTTTGCAGGGAAGAAATAGAGACACAGAGGTAGAGAACACACGTATGGACACCAAGTGTGGGAAGCCATGGGGAGGTGGTGTTGGGGTGAGTTGGGAGATTGGGATTGACCTGTATACATGTATATGCATAAAATACATAACTAATAATAACCTGCTGTATAAAAAATAAATTAAATTTAATTTCAAAATTTAAAAAAATAAAATTTAAAAATAAAACAGAAAAAAGTTCTTCCCTTCACACAGATGTATTTATATGAATGAATTATTCCCATGCTTATATCTATAAATACATAAAAGAGGAATAAAATCTAACTTGAACCAAAAAAGAAAAAAAAAAACCTGAACCCACGAGTTAGACAGAGGAAAACACAATCAGGGCACTTGCTCCATCGGTAAACAATTCTGAAATTGGTCAGAGGTGGGGAATCATCTCCCATAGAGCCAGCAGCCCACTCCTACGCAAGGAGCGTCCTCATTGCAAAGCGGGGGGCCATGCCGAGGCATCTGTGAGTAACCGTGAGCTGAGCCCCAGGCCAGCTGCTGTTGAACTTTTCCCACCCTTCCCAGGTAAAACACCTGAATATGTACAAGGGCTTGAAAGCCTAGAGGAAGGGCCGTGGAGCCACACCAGCGACAGCACGAAGGCCAACTTGGTGCCTGCAGGCCAGTCAGGATGGTCCTGGCCCTGGGCGCTCTTCTGGAAGCTTTCCATTGCCCTGCCTGAGATACCCCTCCTGTCCCGGCCCCCACTGCTTTTTTCCTTCCTCACCTCTGTCCGGAGAGAAATTCCAGCGGAAGGTATGGGTGACACATCCTCTTCATTACAGGTGGAAGCGTGGCAACTCCTGCAGAAAGTCCAGCAGAGACCCACTCACACCGGGCCACCCACAAAGCCGTGGCCCCTCACTCCCTCCCACCAGCACAGCCCCGACACTGCTGACGGGGCAGAGAATATGGAGTCAGGCACAGCTTCAGGGGCTATTGCTGCCTGCAGCGCTGTTTATATTGACCTCAACCCAGGCACACCTGGGGAGGGCCGGCCGGCAGGGTCAGGCTACCCAGGTCAGCTAATCCTCAGCCCTCAGGGAATCACATTGTTGAAAATGGACCTCGCTAAGGCAGAATAGAAGCCAAGGAATAAAAGGATACAATGCCATTTGTAGCACCGTAGGTGTGTCTAGAGGTAAGCACGTGAGTTGTTGTAAGTCAGAAAGTGAAAGACACATATCATATCATATCTCTTATAGGTGTGACCGAAAAATGGATACCAGGGCAGATATTTCCACGGAGAAGGGCAATCACAGATTCATTCAACAAACTTATGGTTCACCAATGGAAAGGTGTGAGGATTGGTTTCATTATGATATTGGGGTTAACAGACATATACAAACACAGGTGACATATATAATCACCAAAGACCTACAGAATACCAAGAGAAGACTACTCAACATTCTGTCATAAGGTACATGGGAAAAGGATCCCAGGAAGAACAGACATATGTGTATGTGTAAAAGAACCACATCTTCCACACCTACAACAAGCCAAACATTGTAATCAAATTTGCTGTAATAAAAAATAAAAAATTAAATTAAAAACACGAACAAGAAGTAGTGAGACAAACTTGAGGGGCTTTCTCCTGGCACATTCCATTCTAAATTCCAATCTAGAACACGACTTCCATTGAGGCTCTGTTGCCCCAGTAACCAGATTTGGTAAGGGAGACCTGCTGCCACCTTGTGGCCGTTTCACACAACAGCAGCTTTAATCCCAGCGCTAATGGTCAGTTGATATTCAAAATCATTGCAGGCCTGTAAATGACACCTGCCCTGAAAACAAATCCTGGGTTCATATATCGACCAAAAAATTCAAAGGACGTCCATATTTCAAAACGACAGTTTCAAAAGGCATATTTTACACACATTAGTGTTCTGCTTCTTTTCCTTTCTTTCTTTTTTTGTTAAAAAAACGGGAATGGCAAAAAGCATCCCCCAGAATGGGCGAAAATATTTGCAAACGAATCAATGGACAAAAGTTTAATCTCCAATATATATAAAGAGCACATGCAGCTTAATATTAAAAAAAACAAACAACCCAATACAAAAATGGGCAGAAGATCTAAAGAGACGTTTCTTCAAAGAAGACACAGAGATGGCCAAGACGCCCATGAAAAGCTGCTCAATATCACTAATTATTAGAGAAATGCAAATCAAAACTACAATGAGGTATGACCTCACACCTGTTACAATTGGCATCATCAGAAAATCTACAAACAACGAATTCTGGGGAGGGTGTGGACAAAAGGATCCCTCTTCCACTAGTGGTGGAAATGTAAATTGATACAGTCACGATGGAGAACAGTATGGAGTTTCCTTAAAAAAACTAGAAATAGAATTACCATATGATCCAGCAATCCCACTTCTGGGCATATACCCAGATAAAACCATAAATCAAAAAGGCACATTCACCACAATGCTCATTTCAGCACTATTTACGATAGCCAGGTAATGGAAGCAACCTAAATACCCACAGACAGACGAATGGATAAAGATGTGGTACATATATAAAATGGAATATTACTCAGCCATAAGAAGGAATGAAACTGGGTCATTTGTAGAGACGTCGATGGATCTAGAGACTGTCATACAGAATGAAGTAAGTCAGAAAGAGACAAACAAATATTGTATATTAATGCATATATGTGAAACCTAGAAAAATGGTACAGATGAACTGGTTTGCAGGGAAGAAATAGAGACACAGACGTAGAGAACACACGTATGGACACCAAGTGTGGGAAGCCATGGGGAGGTGGTGTTGGGGTGAGTTGGGAGATTGGGATTGACCTGTATACATGTATATGCATAAAATACATAACTAATAATAACCTGCTGTATAAAAAATAAATAAAATTAAATTTCAAAATTTTAAACAATAAAATTTAAAAATAAAACAGAAAAAAGTTCTTCCCTTCACACAGATGTATTTATATGAATGAATTATTCCCATGCTTATATCTATAAATACATAAAAGAGGAATAAAATCTAACTTGAACCAAAAAAGAAAAAAAAAAAAAACCTGAACCCACGAGTTAGACAGAGGAAAACACAATCAGGGCACTTGCTCCATCGGTAAACAATTCTGAAATTGGTCAGAGGTGGGGAATCATCTCCCATAGAGCCAGCAGCCCACTCCTACGCAAGGAGCGTCCTCATTGCAAAGCGGGGGGCCATGCCGAGGCATCTGTGAGTAACCGTGAGCTGAGCCCCAGGCCAGCTGCTGTTGAACTTTTCCAACCCTTCCCAGGTAAAACACCTGAATATGTACAAGGGCTTGAAAGCCTAGAGGAAGGGCCGTGGAGCCACACCAGCGACAGCACGCAGGCCAAATTGGTGCCTGCAGGCCAGTCAGGATGGTCCTGGCCCTGGGCGCAATTCTGGAAGCTTTCCATTGCCCTGCCTGAGATACCCCTCCTGTCCCGGCCCCCACTGCTTTTTTCCTTCCTCACCTCTGTCCGGAGAGAAATTCCAGCGGAAGGTATGGGTGACACATCCTCTTCATTACAGGTGGAAGCCTGGCAACTCCTGCAGAAAGTCCAGCAGAGACCCACTCACACCGGGCCACCCACAAAGCCGTGGCCCCTCACTCCCTCCCACCAGCACAGCCCCGACACTGCTGACCGGGCAGAGAATATGGAGTCAGGCACAGCTTCAGGGGCTATTGCTGCCTGCAGCGCTGTTTATATTGACCTCAACCCAGGCACACCTGGGGAGGGCCGGCCGGCAGGGTCAGGCTACCCAGGTCAGCTAATCCTCAGCCCTCAGGGAATCACATTGTTGAAAATGGACCTCGCTAAGGCAGAATAGAAGCCAAGGAATAAAAGGACACAATGCCATTTGTAGCACCGTAGGTGTGTCTAGAGGTAAGCACGTGAGTTGTTGTAAGTCAGAAAGTGAAAGACACATATCATATCATATCTCTTATAGGTGTGACCGAAAAATGGATACCAGGGCAGATATTTCCACGGAGAAGGGCAATCACAGATTCATTCAACAAACTTATGGTTCACCAATGGAAAGGTGTGAGGATTGGTTTCATTATGATATTGGGGTTAACAGACATATACAGACACAGGTGACATATATAATCACCAAAGACCTACAGAATACCAAGAGAAGACTACTCAACATTCTGTCATAAGGTACATGGGAAAAGGATCCCAGGAAGAACAGACATATGTGTATGTGTAAAAGAACCACATCTTCCACACCTACAACAAGCCAAACATTGTAATCAAATTTACTGTAATAAAAAATAAAAAAATTAAATTAAAAACACGAACAAGAAGTAGTGAGACAAACTTGAGGGGCTTTCTCCTGGCACATTCCATTCTAAATTCCAATCTAGAACACGACTTCCATTGAGGCTCTGTTGCGCCAGTAACCAGATTTGGTAAGGGAGACCTGCTGCCACCTTGTGGCCGTTTCACACAACAGCAGCTTTAATCCCAGCGCTAATGGTCAGTTGATATTCAAAATCATTGCAGGCCTGTAAATGACACCTGCCCTGAAAACAAATCCTGGGTTCATATATCGACCAAAAAATTCAAAGGACGTCCATATTTCAAAACGACAGTTTCAAAAGGCATATTTTACTCACATTAGTGTTCTGCTTCTTTTTCTTTCTTTCTTTTTTTGTTAAAAAAACGGGAATGGCAAAAAGCATCCCTCAGAATGGGCGAAAATATTTTCAAACGAATCAATGGACAAAAGTTTAATCTCCAATATATATAAAGAGCTCATGCAGCTTAATATTAAAAAAACAAACAACCCAATACAAAAATGGGCAGAAGATCTAAAGAGACATTTCTTCAAAGAAGACACAGAGATGGCCAAGACGCACATGGAAAGCTGCTCAACATCACTAATTATTAGAGAAATGCAAATCAAAACTACAATGAGGTATCACCTCACACCTGTTACAATTGGCATCATCAGAAAATCTACAAACAACGAATTCTGGGGAGGGTGTGGACAAAAGGATCCCTCTTCCACTAGTGGTGGAAATGTAAATTGATACAGTCACGATGGAGAACAGTATGGAGTTTCCTTAAAAAAACTAGAAATAGAATTACCATATGATCCAGCAATCCCACTTCTGGGCATATACCCAGATAAAACCATAAATCAAAAAGGCACATTCACCACAATGCTCATTTCAGCACTATTTACGATAGCCAGGTAATGGAAGCAACCTAAATACCCACAGACAGACGAATGGATAAAGATGTGGTACATATATAAAATGGAATATTACTCAGCCATAAGAAGGAATGAAACTGGGTCATTTGTAGAGACGTCGATGGATCTAGAGACTGTCATACAGAATGAAGTAAGTCAGAAAGAGACAAACAAATATTGTATATTAATGCATATATGTGGAACCTAGAAAAATGGTACAGATGAACTGGTTTGCAGGGAAGAAATAGAGACACAGAGGTAGAGAACCCACGTATGGACACCAAGTGTGGGAAGCCACGGGGAGGTGGTGTTGGGGTGAGTTGGGAGATTGGGATTGACCTGTATACATGTATATGCATAAAATACATAACTAATAATAACCTGCTGTATAAAAAATAAATAAAATTAAATTTCAAAATTTTAAAAAATAAAATTTAAAAATAAAACAGAAAAAAGTTCTTCCCTTCACACAGATGTATTTATATGAATGAATTATTTCCATGCTTATATCTATAAATACATAAAAGAGGCATAAAATCTAACTTGAACCAAAAAAGAAAAAAAAAAACCTGAACCCACGAGTTAGACAGAGGAAAACACAATCAGGGCACTTGCTCCATCGGTAAACAATTCTGAAATTGGTCAGAGGTGGGGAATCATCTCCCATAGAGCCAGCAGCTCACTCCTACGCAAGGAGCGTCCTCATTGCAAAGCGGGGGGCCATGCCGAGGCATCTGTGAGTAACCGTGAGCTGAGCCCCAGGCCAGCTGCTGTTGAACTTTTCCCACCCTTCCCAGGTAAAACACCTGAATATGTACAAGGGCTTGAAAGCCTAGAGGAAGGGCCGTGTAGCCACACCAGCGACAGCACGCAGGCCAACTTGGTGCCTGCAGGCCAGTCAGGATGGTCCTGGCCCTGGGCGCTCTTCTGGAAGCTTTCCATTGCCCTGCCTGTGATACCCCTCCTGTCCCGGCCCCCACTGCTTTTTTCCTTCCTCACCTCTGTCCGGAGAGAAATTCCAGCGGAAGGTATGGGTGACACATCCTCTTCATTACAGGTGGAAGCGTGGCAACTCCTGCAGAAAGTCCAGCAGAGACCCACTCACACCGGGCCACCCACAAAGCCGTGGCCCCTCACTCCCTCCCACCAGCACAGCCCCGACACTGCTGACGGGGCAGAGAATATGGAGTCAGGCACAGCTTCAGGGGCTATTGCTGCCTGCAGCGCTGTTTATATTGACCTCAACCCAGGCACACCTTGGGAGGGCCGGCCGGGAGGGTCAGGCTACCCAGGTCAGCTAAACCTCAGCCCTTAGGGAATCACATTGTTGAAAATGGACCTCGCTAAGGCAGAATAGAAGCCAAGGAATAAAAGGACACAATACCATTTGTAGCACCGTAGGTGTGTCTAGAGGTAAGCACGTGAGTTGTTGTAAGTCAGAAAGTGAAAGACACATATCATATCATATCTCTTATAGGTGTGACCGAAAAATGGATACCAGGGCAGATATTTCCACGGAGAAGGGCAATCAGAGATTCATTCAACAAACTTATGGTTCACCAATGGAAAGGTGTGAGGATTGGTTTCATCATGATATTGGGGTTAACAGACATATACAAACACAGGTGACATATATAATCACCAAAGACCTACAGAATACCAAGAGAAGACTACTCAACATTCTGTCATAAGGTACATGGGAAAAGGATCCCAGGAAGAACAGACATATGTGTATGTGTAAAAGAACCACATCTTCCACACCTACAACAAGCCAAACATTGTAATCAAATTTGCTGTAATAAAAAATAAAAAAATTAAATTAAAAACACGAACAAGAAGTAGTGAGACAAACTTGAGGGGCTTTCTCCTGGCACATTCCATTCTAAATTCCAATCTAGAACACGACTTCCATTGAGGCTCTGTTGCCCCAGTAACCAGATTTGGTAAGGGAGACCTGCTGCCACCTTGTGGCCGTTTCACACAACAGCAGCTTTAATCCCAGCGCTAATGGTCAGTTGATATTCAAAATCATTGCAGGCCTGTAAATGACACCTGCCCTGAAAACAAATCCTGGGTTCATATATCGACCAAAAAATTCAAAGGACGTCCATATTTCAAAACGACAGTTTCAAAAGGCATATTTTACTCACATTAGTGTTCTGCTTCTTTTACTTTCTTTCTTTTTTTGTTAAAAAAACGGGAATGGCAAAAAGCATCCCTCAGAATGGGCGAAAATATTTTCAAACGAATCAATGGACAAAAGTTTAATCTCCAATATATATAAAGAGCTCATGCAGCTTAATATTAAAAAAACAAACAACCCAATACAAAAATGGGCAGAAGATCTAAAGAGACGTTTCTTCAAAGAAGACACAGAGATGGCCAAGACGCACATGAAAAGCTGCTCAACATCACTAATTATTAGAGAAATGCAAATCAAAACTACAATGAGGTATCACCTCACACCTGTTACAATTGGCATCATCAGAAAATCTAAAAACAACGAATTCTGGGGAGGGTGTGGACAAAAGGATCCCTCTTCCACTAGTGGTGGAAATGTAAATTGATACAGTCACGATGGAGAACAGTATGGAGTTTCCTTAAAAAAACTAGAAATAGAATTACCATATGATCCAGCAATCCCACTTCTGGGCATATACCCAGATAAAACCATAAATCAAAAAGGCACATACACCACAATGCTCATTTCAGCACTATTTACGATAGCCAGGTAATGCAAACAACCTAAATACCCACAGACAGACGAATGGATAAAGATGTGGTACATATATAAAATGGAATATTACTCAGCCATAAGAAGGAATGAAACTGGGTCATTTGTAGAGACGTCGATGGATCTAGAGACTGTCATACAGAATGAAGTAAGTCAGAAAGAGACAAACAAATATTGTATATTAATGCATATATGTGGAACCTAGAAAAATGGTACAGATGAACTGGTTTGCAGGGAAGAAATAGAGACACAGAGTTAGAGAACCCACGTATGGACACCAAGTGTGGGAAGCCACGGGGAGGTGGTGTTGGGGTAAGTTGGGAGATTGGGATTGACATGTATACATGTATATGCATAAAATACATAACTAATAATAACCTGCTGTATAAAAAATAAATAAAATTAAATTTCAAAATTTTAAAAAATAAAATTTAAAAATAAAACAGAAAAAAGTTCTTCCCTTCACACAGATGTATTTATATGAATGAATTATTTCCATGCTTATATCTATAAATACATAAAAGAGGAATAAAATCTAACTTGAACCAAAAAAGAAAAAAAAAAACCTGAACCCACGAGTTAGACAGAGGAAAACACAATCAGGGCACTTGCTCCATCGGTAAACAATTCTGAAATTGGTCAGTGGTGGGGAATCATCTCCCATAGAGCCAGCAGCCCACTCCTACGCAAGGAGCGTCCTCATTGCAAAGCGGGGGGCCATGCCGAGGCATCTGTGAGTAACCGTGAGCCTAGCCCCAGGCCAGCTGCTGTTGAACTTTTCCCACCCTTCCCAGGTAAAACACCTGAATATGTACAAGGGATTGAAAGCCTAGAGGAAGGGCCGTGGAGCCACACCAGCGACAGCACGCAGGCCAACTTGGTGCCTGCAGGCCAGTCAGGATGGTCCTGGCCCTGGGCGCTCTTCTGGAAGCTTTCCATTGCCCTGCCTGAGATACCCCTCCTGTCCCGGCCCCCACTGCTTTTTTCCTTCCTCACCTCTGTCCGGAGAGAAATTCCAGCGGAATGTATGGGTGACACATCCTCTTCATTACAGGTGGAAGCCTGGCAACTCCTGCAGAAAGTCCAGCAGAGACCCACTCACACCGGGCCACCACAAAGCCGTGGCCCTTCACTCCCACCCACCAGCACAGCCCCGACACTGCTGACCGGGCAGAGAATATGGAGTCAGGCACAGCTTCAGGGGCTATTGCTGCCTGCAGCGCTGTTTATATTGACCTCAACCCAGGCACACCTGGGGAGGGCCGGCCGGCAGGGTCAGGCTACCCAGGTCAGCTAATCCTCAGCCCTCAGGGAATCACATTGTTGAAAATGGACCTCGCTAAGGCAGAATAGAAGCCAAGGAATAAAAGGACACAATGCCATTTGTAGCACCGTAGGTGTGTCTAGAGGTAAGCACGTGAGTTGTTGTAAGTCAGAAAGTGAAAGACACATATCATATCATATCTCTTATAGGTGTGACCGAAAAATGGATACCAGGGCAGATATTTCCACGGAGAAGGGCAATCACAGATTCATTCAACAAACTTATGGTTCACCAATGGAAAGGTGTGAGGATTGGTTTCATTATGATATTGGGGTTAACAGACATATACAAACACAGGTGACATATATAATCACCAAAGACCTACAGAATACCAAGAGAAGACTACTCAACATTCTGTCATAAGGTACATGGGAAAAGGATCCCAGGAAGAACAGACATATGTGTATGTGTAAAAGAACCACATCTTCCACACCTACAACAAGCCAAACATTGTAATCAAATTTGCTGTAATAAAAAATAAAAAATTAAATTAAAAACACGAACAAGAAGTAGTGAGACAAACTTGAGGGGCTTTCTCCTGGCACATTCCATTCTAAATTCTAATCTAGAACACGACTTCCATTGAGGCTCTGTTGCCCCAGTAACCAGATTTGGTAAGGGAGACCTGCTGCCACCTTGTGGCCGTTTCACACAACAGCAGCTTTAATCCCAGCGCTAATGGTCAGTTGATATTCAAAATCATTGCAGGCCTGTAAATGACACCTGCCCTGAAAACAAATCCTGGGTTCATATATCGACCAAAAAATTCAAAGGACGTCCATATTTCAAAACGACAGTTTCAAAAGGCATATTTTACACACATTAGTGTTCTGCTTCTTTTTCTTTCTTTCTTTTTTTGTTAAAAAAACGGGAATGGCAAAAAGCATCCCTCAGAATGGGCGAAAATATTTGCAAACGAATCAATGGACAAAGGTTTAATCTCCAATATATATAAAGAGCTCATGCAGCTTAATATTAAAAAAACAAACAACCCAATACAAAAATGGGCAGAAGATCTAAAGAGACGTTTCTTCAAAGAAGACACAGAGATGGCCAAGACGCACATGAAAAGCTGCTCAACATCACTAATTATTAGAGAAATGCAAATCAAATCTACAATGAGGTATCACCTCACACCTGTTACAACTGGCATCATCAGAAAATCTACAAACAACGAATTCTGGGGAGGGTGTGGACAAAAGGATCCCTCTTCCACTAGTGGTGGAAATGTAAATTGATACAGTCACGATGGAGAACAGTATGGAGTTTCCTTAAAAAAACTAGAAATAGAATTACCATATGATCCAGCAATCCCACTTCTGGGCATATACCCAGATAAAACCATAAATCAAAAAGGCACATTCACCACAATGCTCATTTCAGCACTATTTACGATAGCCAGGTAATGGAAGCAACCTAAATACCCACAGACAGACGAATGGATAAAGATGTGGTACATATATAAAATGGAATATTACTCAGCCATAAGAAGGAATGAAACTGGGTCATTTGTAGAGACGTCGATGGATCTAGAGACTGTCATACAGAATGAAGTAAGTCAGAAAGAGAAAAACAAATATTGTATATTAATGCATATATGTGGAACCTAGAAAAATGGTACAGATGAACTGGTTTGCAGGGAAGAAATAGAGACACAGAGGTAGAGAACACTCGTATGGACACCAAGTGTGGG
The DNA here is from genome assembly GCF_949752795.1 of Hyperoodon ampullatus. Taxonomy (NCBI): domain Eukaryota; kingdom Metazoa; phylum Chordata; class Mammalia; order Artiodactyla; family Ziphiidae; genus Hyperoodon; species Hyperoodon ampullatus. The sequence continues at coordinate 370,807 of NW_027640893.1, forward strand.
AAGCCATGGGGAGGTGGTGTTGGGGTGAGTTGGGAGATTGGGATTGACCTGTATACATGTATATGCATAAAATACATAACTAATAATAACCTGCTGTATAAAAAATAAATAAAATTAAATTTCAAAATTTTAAAAAATAAAATTTAAAAATAAAACAGAAAAAAGTTCTTCCCTTCACACAGATGTATTTATATGAATGAATTATTTCCATGCTTATATCTATAAATACATAAAAGAGGAATAAAATCTAACTTGAACCAAAAAAGAAAAAAAAAAGCCTGAACCCACGAGTTAGACAGAGGAAAACACAATCAGGGCACTTGCTCCATCGGTAAACAATTCTGAAATTGGTCAGAGGTGGAGAATCATCTCCCATAGAGCCAGCAGCCCACTCCTACGCAAGGAGCGTCCTCATTGCAAAGCGGGGGGCCATGCCGAGGCATCTGTGAGTAACCGTGAGCTGAGCCCCAGGCCAGCTGCTTTTGAACTTTTCCCACCCTTCCCAGGTAAAACACCTGAATATGTACAAGGGCTTGAAAGCCTAGAGGAAGGGCCGTGGAGCCACACCAGCGACAGCATGCAGGCCAACTTGGTGCCTGCAGGCCAGTCAGGATGGTCCTGGCCCTGGGCGCTCTTCTGGAAGCTTTCCATTGCCCTGCCTGAGATACCCCTCCTGTCCCGGCCCCCACTGCTTTTTTCCTTCCTCACCTCTGTCCGGAGAGAAATTCCAGCGGAAGGTATGGGTGACACATCCTCTTCATTACAGGTGGAAGCCTGGCAACTCCTGCAGAAAGTCCAGCAGAGACCCACTCACACCGGGCCACCCACAAAGCCGTGGCCCCTCACTCCCTCCCACCAGCACAGCCCCGACACTGCTGACGGGGCAGAGAATATGGAGTCAGGCACAGCTTCAGGGGCTATTGCTGCCTGCAGCGCTGTTTATATTGACCTCAACCCAGGCACACCTGGGGAGGGCCGGCCGGCAGGGTCAGGCTACCCAGGTCAGCTAATCCTCAGCCCTCAGGGAATCACATTGTTGAAAATGGACCTCGCTAAGGCAGAATAGAAGCCAAGGAATAAAAGGACACAATGCCATTTGTAGCACCGTAGGTGTGTCTAGAGGTAAGCACGTGAGTTGTTGTAAGTCAGAAAGTGAAAGACACATATCATATCATATCTCTTATAGGTGTGACCGAAAAATGGATACTAGGGCAGATATTTCCACGGAGAAGGGCAATCACAGATTCATTCAACAAACTTATGGTTCACCAATGGAAAGGTGTGAGGATTGGTTTCATTATGATATTGGGGTTAACAGACATATACAAACACAGGTGACATATATAATCACCAAAGACCTACAGAATACCAAGAGAAGACTACTCAACATTCTGTCATAAGGTACATGGGAAAAGGATCCCAGGAAGAGTAGACATATGTCTATGTGTAAAAGAACCACATCTTCCACACCTACAACCAAACCAAACATTGTAATCAAATTTGCTGTAATAAAAAATAAAAAATTAAATTAAAAACACGAACAAGAAGTAGTGAGGCAAACTTGAGGGGCTTTCTCCTGGCACATTCCATTCTAAATTCCAATCTAGAACACGACTTCCATTGAGGCTCTGTTGCCCCAGTAACCAGATTTGGTAAGGGAGACCTGCTGCCACCTTGTGGCCGTTTCACACAACAGCAGCTTTAATCCCAGCGCTAATGGTCAGTTGATATTCAAAATCATTGCAGGCCTGTAAATGACACCTGCCCTGAAAACAAATCCTGGGTTCATATATCGACCAAAAAATTCAAAGGACGTCCATATTTCAAAACGACAGTTTCAAAAGGCATATTTTACACACATTAGTGTTCTGCTTCTTTTCGTTTCTTTCTTTTTTTGTTAAAAAAACGGGAATGGCAAAAAGCATCCCTCAGAATGGGCGAAAATATTTGCAAACGAATCAATGGACAAAAGTTTAATCTCCAATATATATAAAGAGCTCATGCAGCTTAATATTAAAAAAAACAAACAACCCAATACAAAAATGGGCAGAAGATCTAAAGAGACGTTTCTTCAAAGAAGACACAGAGATGGCCAAGACGCACATGAAAAGCTGCTCAACATCACTAATTATTAGAGAAATGCAAATCAAAACTACAATGAGGTATCACCTCACACCTGTTACAACTGACATCATTAGAAAATCTACAAACAACGAATTCCGGAGAGGGTGTGGACAAAAGGATCCCTCTTCCACTAGTGGTGGAAATGTAAATTGATACAGTCACGATGGAGAACAATATGGAGTTTCCTTAAAAAAACTAGAAATAGAATTACCATATGATCCAGCAATCCCACTTCTGGGCATATACCCAGATAAAACCATAAATCAAAAAGGCACATTCACCACAATGTTCATTTCAGCACTATTTACGATAGCCAGGTAATGGAAGCAACCTAAATACCCACGGACAGACGAATGGATAAAGATGTGGTACATATATAAAATGGAATATTACTCAGCCATAAGAAGGAATGAAACTGGGTCATTTGTAGAGACGTCGATGGATCTAGAGACTGTCATACAGAATGAAGTAAGTCAGAAAGAGACAAACAAATATTGTATATTAATGCATATATGTGGAACCTAGAAAAATGGTACAGATGAACTGGTTTGCAGGGAAGAAATAGAGACACAAAGGTAGAGAACACACGTATGGACACCAAGTGTGGGAAGCCATGGGGAGGTGTTGTTGGGGTGAGTTGGGAGATTGGGATTGACCTGTATACATGTATATGCATAAAATACATAACTAATAATAACCTGCTGTATAAAAAATAAATAAAATTAAATTTCAAAATTAAAAAAAATAAAATTTAAAAATAAAACAGAAAAAAGTTCTTCCCTTCACACAGATGTATTTATATGAATGAATTATTCCCATGCTTATATCTATAAATACATAAAAGAGGAATAAAATCTAACTTGAACCAAAAAAGAAAAAAAAAAAAACCTGAACCCACGAGTTAGACAGAGGAAAACACAATCAGGGCACTTGCTCCATCGGTAAACAATTCTGAAATTGGTCAGAGGTGGGGAATCATCTCCCATAGAGCCAGCAGCCCACTCCTACGCAAGGAGCGTCCTCATTGCAAAGCGGGGGGCCATGCCGAGGCATCTGTGAGTAACCGTGAGCTGAGCCCCAGGCCAGCTGCTGTTGAACTTTTCCCACCCTTCCCAGGTAAAACACCTGAATATGTACAATGGCTTGAAAGCCTAGAGGAAGGGCCGTGGAGCCACACCAGCGACAGCACGCAGGCCAACTTGGTGCCTGCAGGCCTGTCAGGATGGTCCTGGCCCTGGGCGCTCTTCTGGAAGCTTTCCATTGCCCTGCCTGAGATACCCCTCCTGTCCCGGCCCCCACTGCTTTTTTCCTTCCTCACCTCTGTCCGGAGAGAAATTCCAGCGGAAGGTATGGGTGACACATCCTCTTCATTACAGGTGGAAGCGTGGCAACTCCTGCAGAAAGTCCAGCAGAGACCCACTCACACCGGGCCACCCACAAAGCCGTGGCCCCTCACTCCCTCCCACCAGCACAGCCCCGACACTGCTGACGGGGCAGAGAATATGGAGTCAGGCACAGCTTCAGGGGCTATTGCTGCCTGCAGCGCTGTTTATATTGACCTCAACCCAGGCACACCTGGGGAGGGCCGGCCGGCAGGGTCAGGCTACCCAGGTCAGCTAATCCTCAGCCCTCAGGGAATCACATTGTTGAAAATGGACCTCGCTAAGGCAGAATAGAAGCCAAGGAATAAAAGGACACAATGCCATTTGTAGCACCGTAGGTGTGTCTAGAGGTAAGCACGTGAGTTGTTGTAAGTCAGAAAGTGAAAGACACATATCATATCATATCTCTTATAGGTGTGACCGAAAAATGGATACCAGGGCAGATATTTCCACGGAGAAGGGCAATCACAGATTCATTCAACAAACTTATGGTTCACCAATGGAAAGGTGTGAGGATTGGTTTCATTATGATATTGGGGTTAACAGACATATACAAACACAGGTGACATATATAATCACCAAAGACCTACAGAATACCAAGAGAAGACTACTCAACATTCTGTCATAAGGTACATGGGAAAAGGATCCCAGGAAGAACAGACATATGTGTATGTGTAAAAGAACCACATCTTCCACACCTACAACAAGCCAAACATTGTAATCAAATTTGCTGTAATAAAAAATAAAAAATTAAATTAAAAACACGAACAAGAAGTAGTGAGACAAACTTGAGGGGCTTTCTCCTGGCACATTCCATTCTAAATTCCAATCTAGAACACGACTTCCATTGAGGCTCTGTTGCCCCAGTAACCAGATTTGGTAAGGGAGACCTGCTGCCACCTTGTGGCCGTTTCACACAACAGAAGCTTTAATCCCAGCGCTAATGGTCAGTTGATATTCAAAATCATTGCAGGCCTGTAAATGACACCTGCCCTGAAAACAAATCCTGGGTTCATATATCGACCAAAAAATTCAAAGGACGTCCATATTTCAAAACGACAGTTTCAAAAGGCATATTTTACACACATTAGTGTTCTGCTTCTTTTTCTTTCTTTCTTTTTTTGTTAAAAAAATGGGAATGGCAAAAAGCATCCCCCAGAATGGGCGAAAATATTTGCAAACGAATCAATGGACAAAAGTTTAATCTCCAATATATATAAAGAGCACATGCAGCTTAATATTAAAAAAACAAACAACCCAATACAAAAATGGGCAGAAGATCTAAAGAGACGTTTCTTCAAAGAAGACACAGAGATGGCCAAGACGCCCATGAAAAGCTGCTCAATATCACTAATTATTAGAGAAATGCAAATCAAAACTACAATGAGGTATGACCTCACACCTGTTACAATTGGCATCATCAGAAAATCTACAAACAACGAATTCTGGGGAGGGTGTGGACAAAAGGATCCCTCTTCCACTAGTGGTGGAAATGTAAATTGATACAGTCACGATGGAGAACAGTATGGAGTTTCCTTAAAAAAACTAGAAATAGAATTACCATATGATCCAGCAATCCCACTTCTGGGCATATACCCAGATAAAACCATAAATCAAAAAGGCACATTCACCACAATGCTCATTTCAGCACTATTTACGATAGCCAGGTAATGGAAGCAACCTAAATACCCACAGACAGACGAATGGATAAAGATGTGGTACATATATAAAATGGAATATTACTCAGCCATAAGAAGGAATGAAACTGGGTCATTTGTAGAGACGTCGATGGATCTAGAGACTGTCATACAGAATGAAGTAAGTCAGAAAGAGACAAACAAATATTGTATATTAATGCATATATGTGAAACCTAGAAAAATGGTACAGATGAACTGGTTTGCAGGGAAGAAATAGAGACACAGACGTAGAGAACACACGTATGGACACCAAGTGTGGGAAGCCATGGGGAGGTGGTGTTGGGGTGAGTTGGGAGATTGGGATTGACCTGTATACATGTATATGCATAAAATACATAACTAATAATAACCTGCTGTATAAAAAATAAATAAAATTAAATTTCAAAATTTTAAACAATAAAATTTAAAAATAAAACAGAAAAAAGTTCTTCCCTTCACACAGATGTATTTATATGAATGAATTATTCCCAAGCTTATATCTATAAATACATAAAAGAGGAATAAAATCTAACTTGAACCAAAAAAGAAAAAAAAAACCTGAACACACGAGTTAGACAGAGGAAAACACAATCAGGGCACTTGCTCCATCGGTAAACACTTCTGAAATTCTTCAGAGGTGGGGAATCATCTCCCATACAGCCAGCAGCCCACTCCTACGCAAGGAGCGTCCTCATTGCAAAGCGGGGGGCCATGCCGAGGCATCTGTGAGTAACCGTGAGCTGAGCCCCAGGCCAGCTGCTGTTGAACTTTTCCCACCCTTCCCAGGTAAAACACCTGAATATGTACAAGGGCTTGAAAGCCTAGAGGAAGGGCCGTGGAGCCACACCAGCGACAGCACGCAGGCCAACTTGGTGCCTGCAGGCCAGTCAGGATGGTCCTGGCTCTGGGCGCTCTTCTGGAAGCTTTCCATTGCCCTGCCTGAGATACCCCTCCTGTCCCGGCCCCCACTGCTTTTTTCCTTCATCACCTCTGTCCGGAGAGAAATTCCAGCGGAAGGTATGGGTGACACATCCTCTTCATTACAGGTGGAAGCCTGGCAACTCCTGCAGAAAGTCCAGCAGAGACCCACTCACACCGGGCCACCCACAAAGCCGTGGCCCCTCACTCCCTCCCACCAGCACAGCCCCGACACTGCTGACCGGGCAGAGAATATGGAGTCAGGCACAGCTTCAGGGGCTATTGCTGCCTGCAGCACTGTTTATATTGACCTCAACCCAGGCACACCTGGGGAGGGCCGGCCGGCAGGGTCAGGCTACCCAGGTCAGCTAATCCTCAGCCCTCAGGGAATCACATTGTTGAAAATGGACCTCGCTAAGGCAGAATAGAAGCCAAGGAATAAAAGGACACAATGCCATTTGTAGCACCGTAGGTGTGTCTAGAGGTAAGCACGTGAGTTGTTGTAAGTCAGAAAGTGAAAGACACATATCATATCATATCTCTTATAGGTGTGACCGAAAAATGGATACCAGGGCAGATATTTCCACGGAGAAGGGCAATCACAGATTCATTCAACAAACTTATGGTTCACCAATGGAAAGGTGTGAGGATTGGTTTCATTATGATATTGGGGTTAACAGACATATACAAACACAGGTGACATATATAATCACCAAAGACCTACAGAATACCAAGAGAAGACTACTCAACATTCTGTCATAAGGTACATGGGAAAAGGATCCCAGGAAGAACAGACATATGTGTATGTGTAAAAGAACCACATCTTCCACACCTACATCAAGCCAAACATTGTAATCAAATTTGCTGTAATAAAAAATAAAAAATTAAATTAAAAACACGAACAAGAAGTAGTGAGACAAACTTGAGGGGCTTTCTCCTGGCACATTCCATTCTAAATTCCAATCTAGAACACGACTTCCATTGAGGCTCTGTTGCCCCAGTAACCAGATTTGGTAAGGGAGACCTGCTGCCACCTTGTGGCCGTTTCACACAACAGCAGCTTTAATCCCAGCGCTAATGGTCAGTTGATATTCAAAATCATTGCAGGCCTGTAAATGACACCTGCCCTGAAAACAAATCCTGGGTTCATATATCGACCAAAAAATTCAAAGGACGTCCATATTTCAAAACGACAGTTTCAAAAGGCATATTTTACTCACATTAGTGTTCTGCTTCTTTTTCTTTCTTTCTTTTTTTGTTAAAAAAACGGGAATGGCAAAAAGCATCCCTCAGAATGGGCGAAAATATTTTCAAACGAATCAATGGACAAAAGTTTAATCTCCAATATATATAAAGAGCTCATGCAGCTTAATATTAAAAAAACAAACAACCCAATACAAAAATGGGCAGAAGATCTAAAGAGACGTTTCTTCAAAGAAGACACAGAGATGGCCAAGACGCACATGAAAAGCTGCTCAACATCACTAATTATTAGAGAAATGCAAATCAAAACTACAATGAGGTATGACCTCACACCTGTTACAATTGGCATCATCAGAAAATCTACAAACAACGAATTCTGGGGAGGGTGTGGACAAAAGGATCCCTCTTCCACTAGTGGTGGAAATGTAAATTGATACAGTCACGATGGAGAACAGTATGGAGTTTCCTTAAAAAAACTAGAAATAGAATTACCATATGATCCAGCAAGCCCACTTCTGGGCATATACCCAGATAAAACCATAAATCAAAAAGGCACATTCACCACAATGCTCATTTCAGCACTATTTACGATAGCCAGGTAATGGAAGCAACCTAAATACCCACAGACACACGAATGGATAAAGATGTGGTACATATATAAAATGGAATATTACTCAGCCATAAGAAGGAATGAAACTGGGTCATTTGTAGAGACGTCGATGGATCTAGAGACTGTCATACAGAATGAAGTAAGTCAGAAAGAGACAAACAAATATTGTATATTAATGCATATATGTGGAACCTAGAAAAATGGTACAGATGAACTGGTTTGCAGGGAAGAAATAGAGACACAGAGGTAGAGAACCCACGTATGGACACCAAGTGTGGGAAGCCACGGGGAGGTGGTGTTGGGGTGAGTTGGGAGATTGGGATTGACCTGTATACATGTATATGCATAAAATACATAACTAATAATAACCTGCTGTATAAAAAATAAATAAAATTAAATTTCAAAATTTTAAAAAATAAAATTTAAAAATAAAACAGAAAAAAGTTCTTCCCTTCACACAGATGTATTTATATGAATGAATTATTTCCATGCTTATATCTATAAATACATAAAAGAGGCATAAAATCTAACTTGAACCAAAAAAGAAAAAAAAAAAACCTGAACCCACGAGTTAGACAGAGGAAAACAAAATCAGGGCACTTGCTCCATCGGTAAACAATTCTGAAATTGGTCAGAGGTGGGGAATCATCTCCCATAGAGCCAGCAGCTCACTCCTACGCAAGGAGCGTCCTCATTGCAAAGCGGGGGGCCATGCCGAGGCATCTGTGAGTAACCGTGAGCTGAGCCCCAGGCCAGCTGCTGTTGAACTTTTCCCACCCTTCCCAGGTAAAACACCTGAATATGTACAAGGGCTTGAAAGCCTAGAGGAAGGGCCGTGGAGCCACACCAGCGACAGCATGCAGGCCAACTTGGTGCCTGCAGGCCAGTCAGGATGGTCCTGGCCCTGGGCGCTCTTCTGGAAGCTTTCCATTGCCCTGCCTGAGATACCCCTCCTGTCCCGGCCCCCACTGCTTTTTTCCTTCCTCACCTGTGTCCGGAGAGAAATTCCAGCGGAAGGTATGGGTGACACATCCTCTTCATTACAGGTGGAAGCATGGCAACTCCTGCAGAAAGTCCAGCAGAGACCCACTCACACCGGGCCACCCACAAAGCCGTGGCCCCTCACTCCCTCCCACCAGCACAGCCCCGACACTGCTGACGGGGCAGAGAATATGGAGTCAGGCACAGCTTCAGGGGCTATTGCTGCCTGCAGCGCTGTTTATATTGACCTCAACCCAGGCACACCTTGGGAGGGCCGGCCGGCAGGGTCAGGCTACCCAGGTCAGCTAAACCTCAGCCCTTAGGGAATCACATTGTTGAAAATGGACCTCGCTAAGGCAGAATAGAAGCCAAGGAATAAAAGGACACAATACCATTTGTAGCACCGTAGGTGTGTCTAGAGGTAAGCACGTGAGTTGTTGTAAGTCAGAAAGTGAAAGACACATATCATATCATATCTCTTATAGGTGTGACCGAAAAATGGATACCAGGGCAGATATTTCCACGGAGAAGGGCAATCACAGATTCATTCAACAAACTTATGGTTCACCAATGGAAAGGTGTGAGGATTGGTTTCATTATGATATTGGGGTTAACAGACATATACAAACACAGGTGACATATATAATCACCAAAGACCTACAGAATACCAAGAGAAGACTACTCAACATTCTGTCATAAGGTACATGGGAAAAGGATCCCAGGAAGAACAGACATATGTGTATGTGTAAAAGAACCACATCTTCCACACCTACAACAAGCCAAACATTGTAATCAAATTTGCTGTAATAAAAAATAAAAAAATTAAATTAAAAACACGAACAAGAAGTAGTGAGACAAACTTGAGGGGCTTTCTCCTGGCACATTCCATTCTAAATTCCAATCTAGAACACGACTTCCATTGAGGCTCTGTTGCCCCAGTAACCAGATTTGGTAAGGGAGACCTGCTGCCACCTTGTGGCCGTTTCACACAACAGCAGCTTTAATCCCAGCGCTAATGGTCAGTTGATATTCAAAATCATTGCAGGCCTGTAAATGACACCTGCCCTGAAAACAAATCCTGGGTTCATATATCGACCAAAAAATTCAAAGGACGTCCATATTTCAAAACGACAGTTTCAAAAGGCATATTTTACACACATTAGTGTTCTCCTTCTTTTTCTTTCTTTCTTTTTTTGTTAAAAAAACGGGAATGGCAAAAAGCATCCCTCAGAATGGGCGAAAATATTTGCAAACGAATCAATGGACAAAGGTTTAATCTCCAATATATATAAAGTGCTCATGCAGCTTAATATTAAAAAAACAAACAACCCAATACAAAAATGGGCAGAAGATCTAAAGAGACGTTTCTTCAAAGAAGACACAGAGATGGCCAAGACGCACATGAAAAGCTGCTCAACATCACTAATTATTAGAGAAATGCAAATCAAAACTACAATGAGGTATCACCTCACACCTGTTACAACTGACATCATCAGAAAATCTACAAACAACGAATTCCGGGGAGGGTGTGGACAAAAGGATCCCTCTTCCACTAGTGGTGGAAATGTAAATTGATACAGTCACGATGGAGAACAGTATGGAGTTTCCTTAAAAAAACTAGAAATAGAATTACCATATGATCCAGCAATCCCACTTCTGGGCATATACCCAGATAAAACCATAAATCAAAAAGGCACATTCACCACAATGCTCATTTCAGCACTATTTACAATAGCCAGGTAATGGAAGCAACCTAAATACCCACAGACAGACGAATGGATAAAGATGTGGTACATATATAAAATGGAATATTACTCAGCCATAAGAAGGAATGAAACTGGGTCATTTGTAGAGACGTCGATGGATCTAGAGACTGTCATACAGAATGAAGTAAGTCAGAAAGAGACAAACAAATATTGTATATTAATGCATATATGTGGAACCTAGAAAAATGGTACAGATGAACTGGTTTGCAGGGAAGAAATAGAGACACAGACGTAGAGAACCCACGTATGGACACCAAGTGTGGGAAGCCATGGGGAGGTGGTGTTGGGGTGAGTTGGGAGATTGGGATTGACCTGTATACATGTATATGCATAAAATACATAACTAATAATAACCTGCTGTATAAAAAATAAATAAAATTAAATTTCAAAATTTTAAAAAATAAAATTTAAAAATAAAACTGAAAAAAGTTCTTCCCTTCACACAGATGTATTTATATGAATGAATTATTCCCATGCTTATATCTATAAAAACATAAAAGAGGAATAAAACCTAACTTGAACCAAAAAAGAAAAAAAAAACCTGAACCCACGAGTTAGACAGAGGAAAACACAATCAGGGCACTTGCTCCATCGGTAAACACTTCTGAAATTCGTCAGAGGTGGGGAATCATCTCCCATAGAGCCAGCAGCCCACTCCTACGCAAGGAGCGTCCTCATTGCAAAGCGGGGGGCCATGCCGAGGCATCTGTGAGTAACCGTGAGCTGAGCCCCAGGCCAGCTGCTGTTGAACTTTTCCCACCCTTCCCAGGTAAAACACCTGAATATGTACAAGGGCTTGAAAGCCTAGAGGAAGGGCCGTGGAGCCACACCAGCGACAGCATGCAGGCCAACTTGGTGCCTGCAGGCCAGTCAGGATGGTCCAGGCCCTGGGCGCTCTTCTGGAAGCTTTCCATTGCCCTGCCTGAGATACCCCTCCTGTCCCGGCCCCCACTGCTTTTTTCCTTCCTCACCTCTGTCCGGAGAGAAATTCCAGCGGAAGGTATGGGTGACACATCCTCTTCATTACAGGTGGAAGCGTGGCAACTCCTGCAGAAAGTCCAGCAGAGACCCACTCACACCGGGCCACCACAAAGCCGTGGCCCCTCATTCCCTCCCACCAGCACAGCCCCGACACTGCTGACGGGGCAGAGAATATGGAGTCAGGCACAGCTTCAGGGGCTATTGCTGCCTGCAGCGCTGTTTATATTGACCTCAACCCAGGCACACCTGGGGTGGGCCGGCCGGCAGGGTCAGGCTACCCAGGTCAGCTAATCCTCAGCCCTCAGGGAATCACATTGTTGAAAATGGACCTCGCTAAGGCAGAATAGAAGCCAAGGAATAAAAGGACACAATGCCATTTGTAGCACCGTAGGTGTGTCTAGAGGTAAGCACGTGAGTTGTTGTAAGTCAGAAAGTGAAAGACACATATCATATCATATCTCTTATAGGTGTGACCGAAAAATGGATACCAGGGCAGATATTTCCACGGAGAAGGGCAATCACAGATTCATTCAACAAACTTATGGTTCACCAATGGAAAGGTGTGAGGATTGGTTTCATTATGATATTGGGGTTAACAGACATATACAAACACAGGTGACATATATAATCACCAAAGACCTACAGAATACCAAGAGAAGACTACTCAACATTCTGTCATAAGGTACATGGGAAAAGGATCCCAGGAAGAACAGACATATGTGTATGTGTAAAAGAACCACATCTTCCACACCTACAACAAGCCAAACATTGTAATCAAATTTGCTGTAATAAAAAATAAAAAATTAAATTAAAAACACGAACAAGAAGTAGTGAGACAAACTTGAGGGGCTTTCTCCTGGCACATTCCATTCTAAATTCCAATCTAGAACACGACTTCCATTGAGGCTCTGTTGCCCCAGTAACCAGATTTGGTAAGGGAGACCTGCTGCCACCTTGTGGCCGTTTCACACAACAGCAGCTTTAATCCCAGCGCTAATGGTCAGTTGATATTCAAAATCATTGCAGGCCTGTAAATGACACCTGCCCTGAAAACAAATCCTGGGTTCATATATCGACCAAAAAATTCAAAGGACGTCCATATTTCAAAACGACAGTTTCAAAAGGCATATTTTACTCACATTAGTGTTCTGCTTCTTTTTCTGTCTTTCTTTTTTTGTTAAAAAAACGGGAATGGCAAAAAGCATCCCTCAGAATGGGCGAAAATATTTTCAAACGAATCAATGGACAAAAGTTTAATCTCCAATATATATAAAGAGCTCATGCAGCTTAATATTAAAAAAACAAACAACCCAATACAAAAATGGGCAGAAGATCTAAAGAGACGTTTCTTCAAAGAAGACACAGAGATGGCCAAGACGCACATGAAAAGCTGCTCAACATCACTAATTATTAGAGAAATGCAAATCAAAACTACAATGAGGTATGACCTCACACCTGTTACAATTGGCATCATCAGAAAATCTACAAACAACGAATTCTGGGGAGGGTGTGGACAAAAGGATCCCTCTTCCACTAGTGGTGGAAATGTAAATTGATACAGTCACGATGGAGAACAGTATGGAGTTTCCTTAAAAAAACTAGAAATAGAATTACCATATGATCCAGCAAGCCCACTTCTGGGCATATACCCAGATAAAACCATAAATCAAAAAGGCACATTCACCACAATGCTCATTTCAGCACTATTTACGATAGCCAGGTAATGGAAGCAACCTAAATACCCACAGACACACGAATGGATAAAGATGTGGTACATATATAAAATGGAATATTACTCAGCCATAAGAAGGAATGAAACTGGGTCATTTGTAGAGACGTCGATGGATCTAGAGACTGTCATACAGAATGAAGTAAGTCAGAAAGAGACAAACAAATATTGTATATTAATGCATATATGTGGAACCTAGAAAAATGGTACAGATGAACTGGTTTGCAGGGAAGAAATAGAGACACAGAGGTAGAGAACCCACGTATGGACACCAAGTGTGGGAAGCCACGGGGAGGTGGTGTTGGGGTGAGTTGGGAGATTGGGATTGACCTGTATACATGTATATGCATAAAATACATAACTAATAATAACCTGCTGTATAAAAAATAAATAAAATTAAATTTCAAAATTTTAAAAAATAAAATTTAAAAATAAAACAGAAAAAAGTTCTTCCCTTCACACAGATGTATTTATATGAATGAATTATTTCCATGCTTATATCTATAAATACATAAAAGAGGCATAAAATCTAACTTGAACCAAAAAAGAAAAAAAAAAAACCTGAACCCACGAGTTAGACAGAGGAAAACAAAATCAGGGCACTTGCTCCATCGGTAAACAATTCTGAAATTGGTCAGAGGTGGGGAATCATCTCCCATAGAGCCAGCAGCTCACTCCTACGCAAGGAGCGTCCTCATTGCAAAGCGGGGGGCCATGCCGAGGCATCTGTGAGTAACCGTGAGCTGAGCCCCAGGCCAGCTGCTGTTGAACTTTTCCCACCCTTCCCAGGTAAAACACCTGAATATGTACAAGGGCTTGAAAGCCTAGAGGAAGGGCCGTGGAGCCACACCAGCGACAGCATGCAGGCCAACTTGGTGCCTGCAGGCCAGTCAGGATGGTCCTGGCCCTGGGCGCTCTTCTGGAAGCTTTCCATTGCCCTGCCTGAGATACCCCTCCTGTCCCGGCCCCCACTGCTTTTTTCCTTCCTCACCTGTGTCCGGAGAGAAATTCCAGCGGAAGGTATGGGTGACACATCCTCTTCATTACAGGTGGAAGCATGGCAACTCCTGCAGAAAGTCCAGCAGAGACCCACTCACACCGGGCCACCCACAAAGCCGTGGCCCCTCACTCCCTCCCACCAGCACAGCCCCGACACTGCTGACGGGGCAGAGAATATGGAGTCAGGCACAGCTTCAGGGGCTATTGCTGCCTGCAGCGCTGTTTATATTGACCTCAACCCAGGCACACCTTGGGAGGGCCGGCCGGCAGGGTCAGGCTACCCAGGTCAGCTAAACCTCAGCCCTTAGGGAATCACATTGTTGAAAATGGACCTCGCTAAGGCAGAATAGAAGCCAAGGAATAAAAGGACACAATACCATTTGTAGCACCGTAGGTGTGTCTAGAGGTAAGCACGTGAGTTGTTGTAAGTCAGAAAGTGAAAGACACATATCATATCATATCTCTTATAGGTGTGACCGAAAAATGGATACCAGGGCAGATATTTCCACGGAGAAGGGCAATCACAGATTCATTCAACAAACTTATGGTTCACCAATGGAAAGGTGTGAGGATTGGTTTCATTATGATATTGGGGTTAACAGACATATACAAACACAGGTGACATATATAATCACCAAAGACCTACAGAATACCAAGAGAAGACTACTCAACATTCTGTCATAAGGTACATGGGAAAAGGATCCCAGGAAGAACAGACATATGTGTATGTGTAAAAGAACCACATCTTCCACACCTACAACAAGCCAAACATTGTAATCAAATTTGCTGTAATAAAAAATAAAAAAATTAAATTAAAAACACGAACAAGAAGTAGTGAGACAAACTTGAGGGGCTTTCTCCTGGCACATTCCATTCTAAATTCCAATCTAGAACACGACTTCCATTGAGGCTCTGTTGCCCCAGTAACCAGATTTGGTAAGGGAGACCTGCTGCCACCTTGTGGCCGTTTCACACAACAGCAGCTTTAATCCCAGCGCTAATGGTCAGTTGATATTCAAAATCATTGCAGGCCTGTAAATGACACCTGCCCTGAAAACAAATCCTGGGTTCATATATCGACCAAAAAATTCAAAGGACGTCCATATTTCAAAACGACAGTTTCAAAAGGCATATTTTACACACATTAGTGTTCTGCTTCTTTTTCTTTCTTTCTTTTTTTGTTAAAAAAACGGGAATGGCAAAAAGCATCCCTCAGAATGGGCGAAAATATTTGCAAACGAATCAATGGACAAAGGTTTAATCTCCAATATATATAAAGAGCTCATGCCGCTTAATATTAAAAAAACAAACAACCCAATACAAAAATGGGCAGAAGATCTAAAGAGACGTTTCTTCAAAGAAGACACAGAGATGGCCAAGACGCACATGAAAAGCTGCTCAACATCACTAATTATTAGAGAAATGCAAATCAAATCTACAATGAGGTATCACCTCACACCTGTTACAACTGGCATCATCAGAAAATCTACAAACAACGAATTCTGGGGAGGGTGTGGACAAAAGGATCCCTCTTCCACTAGTGGTGGAAATGTAAATTGATACAGTCACGATGGAGAACAGTATGGAGTTTCCTTAAAAAATCTAGTAATAGAATTACCATATGATCCAGCAATCCCACTTCTGGGCATATACCCAGAGAAAACCATAAATCAAAAAGGCACATTCACCACAATGCTCATTTCAGCACTATTTACGATAGCCAGGTAATGCAAACAACCTAAATACCCAGAGACAGACGAATGGATAAAGATGTGGTACATATATAAAATGGAATATTACTCAGCCATAAGAAGGAATGAAACTGGGTCATTTGTAGAGACGTCGATGGATCTAGAGACTGTCATACAGAATGAAGTAAGTCAGAAAGAGACAAACAAATATTGTATATTAATGCATATATGTGGAACCTAGAAAAATGGTACAGATGAACTGGTTTGCAGGGAAGAAATAGAGACACAGAGGTAGAGAACACACGTATGGACACCAAGTGTGGGAAGCCATGGGGAGGTGGTGTTGGGGTGAGTTGGGAGATTGGGATTGACCTGTATACATGTATATGCATAAAATACATAACTAATAATAACCTGCTGTATAAAAAATAAATAAAATTAAATTTCAAAATTTAAAAAAATAAAATTTAAAAATAAAACAGAAAAAAGTTCTTCCCTTCACACAGATGTATTTATATGAATGAATTATTCCCATGCTTATATCTATAAATACATAAAAGAGGAATAAAATCTAACTTGAACCAAAAAAGAAAGAAAAAAAAAAAACCTGAACCCACGAGTTAGACAGAGGAAAACACAAGCAGGGCACTTGCTCCATCGGTAAACAATTCTGAAATTGGTCAGAGGTGGGGAATCATCTCCCATAGAGCCAGCAGCCCACTCCTACGCAAGGAGCATCCTCATTGCAAAGCGGGGGGCCATGCCGAGGCATCTGTGAGTAACCGTGAGCTGAGCCCCAGGCCAGCTGCTGTTGAACTTTTCCCACCCTTCCCAGGTAAAACACCTGAATATGTACAAGGGCTTGAAAGCCTAGAGGAAGGGCCGTGGAGCCACACCAGCGACAGCACGAAGGCCAACTTGGTGCCTGCAGGCCAGTCAGGATGGTCCTGGCCCTGGGCGCTCTTCTGGAAGCTTTCCATTGCCCTGCCTGAGATACCCCTCCTGTCCCGGCCCCCACTGCTTTTTTCCTTCCTCACCTCTGTCCGGAGAGAAATTCCAGCGGAAGGTATGGGTGACACATCCTCTTCATTACAGGTGGAAGCCTGGCAACTCCTGCAGAAAGTCCAGCAGAGACCCACTCACACCGGGCCACCCACAAAGCCGTGGCCCCTCACTCCCTCCCACCAGCACAGCCCCGACACTGCTGACGGGGCAGAGAATATGGAGTCAGGCACAGCTTCAGGGGCTATTGCTGCCTGCAGCGCTGTTTATATTGACCTCAACCCAGGCACACCTGGGGAGGGCCGGCCGGCAGGGTCAGGCTACCCAGGTCAGCTAATCCTCAGCCCTCAGGGAATCACATTGTTGAAAATGGACCTCGCTAAGGCAGAATAGAAGCCAAGGAATAAAAGGACACAATGCCATTTGTAGCACCGTAGGTGTGTCTAGAGGTAAGCACGTGAGTTGTTGTAAGTCAGAAAGTGAAAGACACATATCATATCATATCTCTTATAGGTGTGACCGAAAAATGGATACCAGGGCAGATATTTCCACGGAGAAGGGCAATCACAGATTCATTCAACAAACTTATGGTTCACCAATGGAAAGGTGTGAGGATTGGTTTCATTATGATATTGGGGTTAACAGACATATACAAACACAGGTGACATATATAATCACCAAAGACCTACAGAATACCAAGAGAAGACTACTCAACATTCTGTCATAAGGTACATGGGAAAAGGATCCCAGGAAGAACAGACATATGTGTATGTGTAAAAGAACCACATCTTCCACACCTACAACAAGCCAAACATTGTAATCAAATTTGCTGTAATAAAAAATAAAAAAATTAAATTAAAAACACGAACAAGAAGTAGTGAGACAAACTTGAGGGGCTTTCTCCTGGCACATTCCATTCTAAATTCCAATCTAGAACACGACTTCCATTGAGGCTCTGTTGCCCCAGTAACCAGATTTGGTAAGGGAGACCTGCTGCCACCTTGTGGCCGTTTCACACAACAGCAGCTTTAATCCCAGCGCTAATGGTCAGTTGATATTCAAAATCATTGCAGGCCTGTAAATGACACCTGCCCTGAAAACAAATCCTGGGTTCATATATCGACCAAAAAATTCAAAGGACGTCCATATTTCAAAACGACAGTTTCAAAAGGCATATTTTACTCACATTAGTGTTCTGCTTCTTTTTCTGTCTTTCTTTTTTTGTTAAAAAAACGGGAATGGCAAAAAGCATCCCTCAGAATGGGCGAAAATATTTTCAAACGAATCAATGGACAAAAGTTTAATCTCCAATATATATAAAGAGCTCATGCAGCTTAATATTAAAAAAACAAACAACCCAATACAAAAATGGGCAGAAGATCTAAAGAGACGTTTCTTCAAAGAAGACACAGAGATGGCCAAGACGCACATGAAAAGCTGCTCAACATCACTAATTATTAGAGAAATGCAAATCAAAACTACAATGAGGTATCACCTCACACCTGTTACAATTGGCATCATCAGAAAATCTACAAACAAGGAATTCTGGGGAGGGTGTGGACAAAAGGATCCCTCTTCCACTAGTGGTGGAAATGTAAATTGATACAGTCACGATGGAGAACAGTATGGAGTTTCCTTAAAAAAACTAGAAATAGAATTACCATATGATCCAGCAATCCCACTTCTGGGCATATACCCAGATAAAACCATAAATCAAAAAGGCACATTCACCACAATGCTCATTTCAGCACTATTTACGATAGCCAGGTAATGGAAGCAACCTAAATACCCACAGACAGACGAATGGATAAAGATGTGGTACATATATAAAATGGAATATTACTCAACCATAAGAAGGAATGAAACTGGGTCATTTGTAGAGACGTCGATGGATCTAGAGACTGTCATACAGAATGAAGTAAGTCAGAAAGAGACAAACAAATATTGTATATTAATGCATATATGTGGAACCTAGAAAAATGGTACAGATGAACTGGTTTGCAGGGAAGAAATAGAGACACAGAGGTAGAGAACCCACGTATGGACACCAAGTGTGGGAAGCCACGGGGAGGTGGTGTTGGGGTGAGTTGGGAGATTGGGATTGACCTGTATACATGTATATGCATAAAATACATAACTAATAATAACCTGCTGTATAAAAGATAAATAAAATTAAATTCCAAAATTTTAAAAAATAAAATTTAAAAATAAAACAGAAAAAAGTTCTTCCCTTCACACAGATGTATTTATATGAATGAATTATTCCCATGCTTATATCTATAAATACATAAAAGAGGAATAAAATCTAACTTGAACCAAAAAAGAAAAAAAAAAACCTGAACCCATGAGTTAGACAGAGGAAAACACAATCAGGGCACTTGCTCCATCGGTAAACAATTTTGAAATTGGTCAGAGGTGGGGAATCATCTCCCATAGAGCCAGCAGCCCACTCCTACGCAAGGAGCGTCCTCATTGCAAAGCGGGGGGCCATGCCGAGGCATCTGTGAGTAACCGTGAGCTGAGCCCCAGGCCAGCTGCTGTTGAACTTTTCCCACCCTTCCCAGGTAAAACACCTGAATATGTACAAGGGCTTGAAAGCCTAGAGGAAGGGCCGTGGAGCCACACCAGCGACAGCACGCAGGCCAACTTGGTGCCTGCAGGCCAGTCAGGATGGTCCTGGCCCTGGGCGCTCTTCTGGAAGCTTTCCATTGCCCTGCCTGAGATACCCCTCCTGTCCCGGCCCCCACTGCTTTTTTCCTTCCTCACCTCTGTCCGGAGAGAAATTCCAGCGGAAGGTATGGGTGACACATCCTCTTCATTACAGGTGGAAGCGTGGCAACTCCTGCAGAAAGTCCAGCAGAGACCCACTCACACCGGGCCACCCACAAAGCCGTGGCCCCTCACTCCCTCCCACCAGCACAGCCCCGACACTGCTGACGGGGCAGAGAATATGGAGTCAGGCACAGCTTCAGGGGCTATTGCTGCCTGCAGCGCTGTTTATATTGACCTCAACCCAGGCACACCTGGGGTGGGCCGGCCGGCAGGGTCAGGCTACCCAGGTCAGCTAATCCTCAGCCCTCAGGGAATCACATTGTTGAAAATGGACCTCGCTAAGGCAGAATAGAAGCCAAGGAATAAAAGGACACAATGCCATTTGTAGCACCGTAGGTGTGTCTAGAGGTAAGCACGTGAGTTGTTGTAAGTCAGAAAGTGAAAGACACATATCATATCATATCTCTTATAGGTGTGACCAAAAAATGGATACCAGGGCAGATATTTCCACGGAGAAGGGCAATCACAGATTCATTCAACAAACTTATGGTTCACCAATGGAAAGGTGTGAGGATTGGTTTCATTATGATATTGGGGTTAACAGACATATACAAACACAGGTGACATATATAATCACCAAAGACCTACAGAATACCAAGAGAAGACTACTCAACATTCTGTCATAAGGTACATGGGAAAAGGATCCCAGGAAGAACAGACATATGTGTATGTGTAAAAGAACCACATCTTCCACACCTACAACAAGCCAAACATTGTAATCAAATTTGCTGTAATAAAAAATAAAAAATTAAATTAAAAACACGAACAAGAAGTAGTGAGACAAACTTGAGGGGCTTTCTCCTGGCACATTCCATTCTAAATTCCAATCTAGAACACGACTTCCATTGAGGCTCTGTTGCCCCAGTAACCAGATTTGGTAAGGGAGACCTGCTGCCACCTTGTGGCCGTTTCACACAACAGCAGCTTTAATCCCAGCGCTAATGGTCAGTTGATATTCAAAATCATTGCAGGCCTGTAAATGACACCTGCCCTGAAAACAAATCCTGGGTTCATATATCGACCAAAAAATTCAAAGGACGTCCATATTTCAAAACGACAGTTTCAAAAGGCATATTTTACTCACATTAGTGTTCTGCTTCTTTTTCTTTCTTTCTTTTTTTGTTAAAAAAACGGGAATGGCAAAAAGCATCCCTCAGAATGGGCGAAAATATTTTCAAACGAATCAATGGACAAAAGTTTAATCTCCAATATATATAAAGAGCTCATGCAGCTTAATATTAAAAAAACAAACAACCCAATACAAAAATGGGCAGAAGATCTAAAGAGACGTTTCTTCAAAGAAGACACAGAGATGGCCAAGACGCACATGAAAAGCTGCTCAACATCACTAATTATTAGAGAAATGCAAATCAAAACTACAATGAGGTATGACCTCACACCTGTTACAATTGGCATCATCAGAAAATCTACAAACAACGAATTCTGGGGAGGGTGTGGACAAAAGGATCCCTCTTCCACTAGTGGTGGAAATGTAAATTGATACAGTCACGATGGAGAACAGTATGGAGTTTCCTTAAAAAAACTAGAAATAGAATTACCATATGATCCAGCAAGCCCACTTCTGGGCATATACCCAGATAAAACCATAAATCAAAAAGGCACATTCACCACAATGCTCATTTCAGCACTATTTACGATAGCCAGGTAATGGAAGCAACCTAAATACCCACAGACACACGAATGGATAAAGATGTGGTACATATATAAAATGGAATATTACTCAGCCATAAGAAGGAATGAAACTGGGTCATTTGTAGAGACGTCGATGGATCTAGAGACTGTCATACAGAATGAAGTAAGTCAGAAAGAGACAAACAAATATTGTATATTAATGCATATATGTGGAACCTAGAAAAATGGTACAGATGAACTGGTTTGCAGGGAAGAAATAGAGACACAGAGGTAGAGAACCCACGTATGGACACCAAGTGTGGGAAGCCACGGGGAGGTGGTGTTGGGGTGAGTTGGGAGATTGGGATTGACCTGTATACATGTATATGCATAAAATACATAACTAATAATAACCTGCTGTATAAAAAATAAATAAAATTAAATTTCAAAATTTTAAAAAATAAAATTTAAAAATAAAACAGAAAAAAGTTCTTCCCTTCACACAGATGTATTTATATGAATGAATTATTTCCATGCTTATATCTATAAATACATAAAAGAGGCATAAAATCTAACTTGAACCAAAAAAGAAAAAAAAAAAACCTGAACCCACGAGTTAGACAGAGGAAAACACAATCAGGGCACTTGCTCCATCGGTAAACAATTCTGAAATTGGTCAGAGGTGGGGAATCATCTCCCATAGAGCCAGCAGCTCACTCCTACGCAAGGAGCGTCCTCATTGCAAAGCGGGGGGCCATGCCGAGGCATCTGTGAGTAACCGTGAGCTGAGCCCCAGGCCAGCTGCTGTTGAACTTTTCCCACCCTTCCCAGGTAAAACACCTGAATATGTACAAGGGCTTGAAAGCCTAGAGGAAGGGCCGTGGAGCCACACCAGCGACAGCATGCAGGCCAACTTGGTGCCTGCAGGCCAGTCAGGATGGTCCTGGCCCTGGGCGCTCTTCTGGAAGCTTTCCATTGCCCTGCCTGAGATACCCCTCCTGTCCCGGCCCCCACTGCTTTTTTCCTTCCTCACCTGTGTCCGGAGAGAAATTCCAGCGGAAGGTATGGGTGACACATCCTCTTCATTACAGGTGGAAGCCTGGCAACTCCTGCAGAAAGTCCAGCAGAGACCCACTCACACCGGGCCACCCACAAAGCCGTGGCCCCTCACTCCCTCCCACCAGCACAGCCCCGACACTGCTGACGGGGCAGAGAATATGGAGTCAGGCACAGCTTCAGGGGCTATTGCTGCCTGCAGCGCTGTTTATATTGACCTCAACCCAGGCACACCTTGGGAGGGCCGGCCGGCAGGGTCAGGCTACCCAGGTCAGCTAAACCTCAGCCCTTAGGGAATCACATTGTTGAAAATGGACCTCGCTAAGGCAGAATAGAAGCCAAGGAATAAAAGGACACAATACCATTTGTAGCACCGTAGGTGTGTCTAGAGGTAAGCACGTGAGTTGTTGTAAGTCAGAAAGTGAAAGACACATATCATATCATATCTCTTATAGGTGTGACCGAAAAATGGATACCAGGGCAGATATTTCCACGGAGAAGGGCAATCACAGATTCATTCAACAAACTTATGGTTCACCAATGGAAAGGTGTGAGGATTGGTTTCATTATGATATTGGGGTTAACAGACATATACAAACACAGGTGACATATATAATCACCAAAGACCTACAGAATACCAAGAGAAGACTACTCAACATTCTGTCATAAGGTACATGGGAAAAGGATCCCAGGAAGAACAGACATATGTGTATGTGTAAAAGAACCACATCTTCCACACCTACAACAAGCCAAACATTGTAATCAAATTTGCTGTAATAAAAAATAAAAAAAATTAAATTAAAAACACGAACAAGAAGTAGTGAGACAAACTTGAGGGGCTTTCTCCTGGCACATTCCATTCTAAATTCCAGTCTAGAACACGACTTCCATTGAGGCTCTGTTGCCCCAGTAACCAGATTTGGTAAGGGAGACCTGCTGCCACCTTGTGGCCGTTTCACACAACAGCAGCTTTAATCCCAGCGCTAATGGTCAGTTGATATTCAAAATCATTGCAGGCCTGTAAATGACACCTGCCCTGAAAACAAATCCTGGGTTCATATATCGACCAAAAAATTCAAAGGACGTCCATATTTCAAAACGACAGTTTCAAAAGGCATATTTTACACACATTAGTGTTCTGCTTCTTTTTCTTTCTTTCTTTTTTTGTTAAAAAAACGGGAATGGCAAAAAGCATCCCTCAGAATGGGCGAAAATATTTGCAAACGAATCAATGGACAAAGGTTTAATCTCCAATATATATAAAGAGCTCATGCCGCTTAATATTAAAAAAACAAACAACCCAATACAAAAATGGGCAGAAGATCTAAAGAGACGTTTCTTCAAAGAAGACACAGAGATGGCCAAGACGCACATGAAAAGCTGCTCAACATCACTAATTATTAGAGAAATGCAAATCAAATCTACAATGAGGTATCACCTCACACCTGTTACAACTGGCATCATCAGAAAATCTACAAACAACGAATTCTGGGGAGGGTGTGGACAAAAGGATCCCTCTTCCACTAGTGGTGGAAATGTAAATTGATACAGTCACGAAGGAGAACAGTATGGAGTTTCCTTAAAAAATCTAGTAATAGAATTACCATATGATCCAGCAATCCCACTTCTGGGCATATACCCAGAGAAAACCATAAATCAAAAAGGCACATTCACCACAATGCTCATTTCAGCACTATTTACGATAGCCAGGTAATGCAAACAACCTAAATACCCACAGACAGACGAATGGATAAAGATGTGGTACATATATAAAATGGAATATTACTCAGCCATAAGAAGGAATGAAACTGGGTCATTTGTAGAGACGTCGATGGATCTAGAGACTGTCATACAGAATGAAGTAAGTCAGAAAGAGACAAACAAATATTGTATATTAATGCATATATGTGGAACCTAGAAAAATGGTACAGATGAACTGGTTTGCAGGGAAGAAATAGAGACACAGAGGTAGAGAACACACGTATGGACACCAAGTGTGGGAAGCCATGGGGAGGTGGTGTTGGGGTGAGTTGGGAGATTGGGATTGACCTGTATACATGTATATGCATAAAATACATAACTAATAATAACCTGCTGTATAAAAAATAAATTAAATTAAATTTCAAAATTTAAAAAAATAAAATTTAAAAATAAAACAGAAAAAAGTTCTTCCCTTCACACAGATGTATTTATATGAATGAATTATTCCCATGCTTATATCTATAAATACATAAAAGAGGAATAAAATCTAACTTGAACCAAAAAAGAAAAAAAAAAAACCTGAACCCACGAGTTAGACAGAGGAAAACACAATCAGGGCACTTGCTCCATCGGTAAACAATTCTGAAATTGGTCAGAGGTGGGGAATCATCTCCCATAGAGCCAGCAGCCCACTCCTACGCAAGGAGCGTCCTCATTGCAAAGCGGGGGGCCATGCCGAGGCATCTGTGAGTAACCGTGAGCTGAGCCCCAGGCCAGCTGCTGTTGAACTTTTCCCACCCTTCCCAGGTAAAACACCTGAATATGTACAAGGGCTTGAAAGCCTAGAGGAAGGGCCGTGGAGCCACACCAGCGACAGCACGAAGGCCAACTTGGTGCCTGCAGGCCAGTCAGGATGGTCCTGGCCCTGGGCGCTCTTCTGGAAGCTTTCCATTGCCCTGCCTGAGATACCCCTCCTGTCCCGGCCCCCACTGCTTTTTTCCTTCCTCACCTCTGTCCGGAGAGAAATTCCAGCGGAAGGTATGGGTGACACATCCTCTTCATTACAGGTGGAAGCCTGGCAACTCCTGCAGAAAGTCCAGCAGAGACCCACTCACACCGGGCCACCCACAAAGCCGTGGCCCCTCACTCCCTCCCACCAGCACAGCCCCGACACTGCTGACGGGGCAGAGAATATGGAGTCAGGCACAGCTTCAGGGGCTATTGCTGCCTGCAGCGCTGTTTATATTGACCTCAACCCAGGCACACCTGGGGAGGGCCGGCCGGCAGGGTCAGGCTACCCAGGTCAGCTAATCCTCAGCCCTCAGGGAATCACATTGTTGAAAATGGACCTCGCTAAGGCAGAATAGAAGCCAAGGAATAAAAGGACACAATGCCATTTGTAGCACCGTAGGTGTGTCTAGAGGTAAGCACGTGAGTTGTTGTAAGTCAGAAAGTGAAAGACACATATCATATCATATCTCTTATAGGTGTGACCGAAAAATGGATACCAGGGCAGATATTTCCACGGAGAAGGGCAATCACAGATTCATTCAACAAACTTATGGTTCACCAATGGAAAGGTGTGAGGATTGGTTTCATTATGATATTGGGGTTAACAGACATATACAAACACAGGTGACATATATAATCACCAAAGACCTACAGAATACCAAGAGAAGACTACTCAACATTCTGTCATAAGGTACATGGGAAAAGGATCCCAGGAAGAACAGACATATGTGTATGTGTAAAAGAACCACATCTTCCACACCTACAACAAGCCAAACATTGTAATCAAATTTGCTGTAATAAAAAATAAAAAATTAAATTAAAAACACGAACAAGAAGTAGTGAGACAAACTTGAGGGGCTTTCTCCTGGCACATTCCATTCTAAATTCCAATCTAGAACACGACTTCCATTGAGGCTCTGTTGCCCCAGTAACCAGATTTGGTAAGGGAGACCTGCTGCCACCTTGTGGCCGTTTCACACAACAGCAGCTTTAATCCCAGCGCTAATGGTCAGTTGATATTCAAAATCATTGCAGGCCTGTAAATGACACCTGCCCTGAAAACAAATCCTGGGTTCATATATCGACCAAAAAATTCAAAGGACGTCCATATTTCAAAACGACAGTTTCAAAAGGCATATTTTACTCACATTAGTGTTCTGCTTCTTTTTCTTTCTTTCTTTTTTTGTTAAAAAAACGGGAATGGCAAAAAGCATCCCTCAGAATGGGCGAAAATATTTTCAAACGAATCAATGGACAAAAGTTTAATCTCCAATATATATAAAGAGCTCATGCAGCTTAATATTAAAAAAACAAACAACCCAATACAAAAATGGGCAGAAGATCTAAAGAGACGTTTCTTCAAAGAAGACACAGAGATGGCCAAGACGCACATGAAAAGCTGCTCAACATCACTAATTATTAGAGAAATGCAAATCAAAACTACAATGAGGTATGACCTCACACCTGTTACAATTGGCATCATCAGAAAATCTACAAACAACGAATTCTGGGGAGGGTGTGGACAAAAGGATCCCTCTTCCACTAGTGGTGGAAATGTAAATTGATACAGTCACGATGGAGAACAGTATGGAGTTTCCTTAAAAAAACTAGAAATAGAATTACCATATGATCCAGCAAGCCCACTTCTGGGCATATACCCAGATAAAACCATAAATCAAAAAGGCACATTCACCACAATGCTCATTTCAGCACTATTTACGATAGCCAGGTAATGGAAGCAACCTAAATACCCACAGACACACGAATGGATAAAGATGTGGTACATATATAAAATGGAATATTACTCAGCCATAAGAAGGAATGAAACTGGGTCATTTGTAGAGACGTCGATGGATCTAGAGACTGTCATACAGAATGAAGTAAGTCAGAAAGAGACAAACAAATATTGTATATTAATGCATATATGTGGAACCTAGAAAAATGGTACAGATGAACTGGTTTGCAGGGAAGAAATAGAGACACAGAGGTAGAGAACCCACGTATGGACACCAAGTGTGGGAAGCCACGGGGAGGTGGTGTTGGGGTGAGTTGGGAGATTGGGATTGACCTGTATACATGTATATGCATAAAATACATAACTAATAATAACCTGCTGTATAAAAAATAAATAAAATTAAATTTCAAAATTTTAAAAAATAAAATTTAAAAATAAAACAGAAAAAAGTTCTTCCCTTCACACAGATGTATTTATATGAATGAATTATTTCCATGCTTATATCTATAAATACATAAAAGAGGCATAAAATCTAACTTGAACCAAAAAAGAAAAAAAAAAAAACCTGAACCCACGAGTTAGACAGAGGAAAACACAATCAGGGCACTTGCTCCATCGGTAAACAATTCTGAAATTGGTCAGAGGTGGGGAATCATCTCCCATAGAGCCAGCAGCTCACTCCTACGCAAGGAGCGTCCTCATTGCAAAGCGGGGGGCCATGCCGAGGCATCTGTGAGTAACCGTGAGCTGAGCCCCAGGCCAGCTGCTGTTGAACTTTTCCCACCCTTCCCAGGTAAAACACCTGAATATGTACAAGGGCTTGAAAGCCTAGAGGAAGGGCCGTGGAGCCACACCAGCGACAGCATGCAGGCCAACTTGGTGCCTGCAGGCCAGTCAGGATGGTCCTGGCCCTGGGCGCTCTTCTGGAAGCTTTCCATTGCCCTGCCTGAGATACCCCTCCTGTCCCGGCCCCCACTGCTTTTTTCCTTCCTCACCTGTGTCCGGAGAGAAATTCCAGCGGAAGGTATGGGTGACACATCCTCTTCATTACAGGTGGAAGCCTGGCAACTCCTGCAGAAAGTCCAGCAGAGACCCACTCACACCGGGCCACCCACAAAGCCGTGGCCCCTCACTCCCTCCCACCAGCACAGCCCCGACACTGCTGACGGGGCAGAGAATATGGAGTCAGGCACAGCTTCAGGGGCTATTGCTGCCTGCAGCGCTGTTTATATTGACCTCAACCCAGGCACACCTTGGGAGGGCCGGCCGGCAGGGTCAGGCTACCCAGGTCAGCTAAACCTCAGCCCTTAGGGAATCACATTGTTGAAAATGGACCTCGCTAAGGCAGAATAGAAGCCAAGGAATAAAAGGACACAATACCATTTGTAGCACCGTAGGTGTGTCTAGAGGTAAGCACGTGAGTTGTTGTAAGTCAGAAAGTGAAAGACACATATCATATCATATCTCTTATAGGTGTGACCGAAAAATGGATACCAGGGCAGATATTTCCACGGAGAAGGGCAATCAGAGATTCATTCAACAAACTTATGGTTCACCAATGGAAAGGTGTGAGGATTGGTTTCATTATGATATTGGGGTTAACAGACATATACAAACACAGGTGACATATATAATCACCAAAGACCTACAGAATACCAAGAGAAGACTACTCAACATTCTGTCATAAGGTACATGGGAAAAGGATCCCAGGAAGAACAGACATATGTGTATGTGTAAAAGAACCACATCTTCCACACCTACAACAAGCCAAACATTGTAATCAAATTTGCTGTAATAAAAAATAAAAAAAATTAAATTAAAAACACGAACAAGAAGTAGTGAGACAAACTTGAGGGGCTTTCTCCTGGCACATTCCATTCTAAATTCCAGTCTAGAACACGACTTCCATTGAGGCTCTGTTGCCCCAGTAACCAGATTTGGTAAGGGAGACCTGCTGCCACCTTGTGGCCGTTTCACACAACAGCAGCTTTAATCCCAGCGCTAATGGTCAGTTGATATTCAAAATCATTGCAGGCCTGTAAATGACACCTGCCCTGAAAACAAATCCTGGGTTCATATATCGACCAAAAAATTCAAAGGACGTCCATATTTCAAAACGACAGTTTCAAAAGGCATATTTTACACACATTAGTGTTCTGCTTCTTTTTCTTTCTTTCTTTTTTTGTTAAAAAAACGGGAATGGCAAAAAGCATCCCTCAGAATGGGCGAAAATATTTGCAAACGAATCAATGGACAAAGGTTTAATCTCCAATATATATAAAGAGCTCATGCCGCTTAATATTAAAAAAACAAACAACCCAATACAAAAATGGGCAGAAGATCTAAAGAGACGTTTCTTCAAAGAAGACACAGAGATGGCCAAGACGCACATGAAAAGCTGCTCAACATCACTAATTATTAGAGAAATGCAAATCAAATCTACAATGAGGTATCACCTCACACCTGTTACAACTGGCATCATCAGAAAATCTACAAACAACGAATTCTGGGGAGGGTGTGGACAAAAGGATCCCTCTTCCACTAGTGGTGGAAATGTAAATTGATACAGTCACGAAGGAGAACAGTATGGAGTTTCCTTAAAAAATCTAGTAATAGAATTACCATATGATCCAGCAATCCCACTTCTGGGCATATACCCAGAGAAAACCATAAATCAAAAAGGCACATTCACCACAATGCTCATTTCAGCACTATTTACGATAGCCAGGTAATGCAAACAACCTAAATACCCACAGACAGACGAATGGATAAAGATGTGGTACATATATAAAATGGAATATTACTCAGCCATAAGAAGGAATGAAACTGGGTCATTTGTAGAGACGTCGATGGATCTAGAGACTGTCATACAGAATGAAGTAAGTCAGAAAGAGACAAACAAATATTGTATATTAATGCATATATGTGGAACCTAGAAAAATGGTACAGATGAACTGGTTTGCAGGGAAGAAATAGAGACACAGAGGTAGAGAACACACGTATGGACACCAAGTGTGGGAAGCCATGGGGAGGTGGTGTTGGGGTGAGTTGGGAGATTGGGATTGACCTGTATACATGTATATGCATAAAATACATAACTAATAATAACCTGCTGTATAAAAAATAAATTAAATTAAATTTCAAAATTTAAAAAAATAAAATTTAAAAATAAAACAGAAAAAAGTTCTTCCCTTCACACAGATGTATTTATATGAATGAATTATTCCCATGCTTATATCTATAAATACATAAAAGAGGAATAAAATCTAACTTGAACCAAAAAAGAAAAAAAAAAAACCTGAACCCACGAGTTAGACAGAGGAAAACACAATCAGGGCACTTGCTCCATCGGTAAACAATTCTGAAATTGGTCAGAGGTGGGGAATCATCTCCCATAGAGCCAGCAGCCCACTCCTACGCAAGGAGCGTCCTCATTGCAAAGCGGGGGGCCATGCCGAGGCATCTGTGAGTAACCGTGAGCTGAGCCCCAGGCCAGCTGCTGTTGAACTTTTCCCACCCTTCCCAGGTAAAACACCTGAATATGTACAAGGGCTTGAAAGCCTAGAGGAAGGGCCGTGGAGCCACACCAGCGACAGCACGAAGGCCAACTTGGTGCCTGCAGGCCAGTCAGGATGGTCCTGGCCCTGGGCGCTCTTCTGGAAGCTTTCCATTGCCCTGCCTGAGATACCCCTCCTGTCCCGGCCCCCACTGCTTTTTTCCTTCCTCACCTCTGTCCGGAGAGAAATTCCAGCGGAAGGTATGGGTGACACATCCTCTTCATTACAGGTGGAAGCCTGGCAACTCCTGCAGAAAGTCCAGCAGAGACCCACTCACACCGGGCCACCCACAAAGCCGTGGCCCCTCACTCCCTCCCACCAGCACAGCCCCGACACTGCTGACGGGGCAGAGAATATGGAGTCAGGCACAGCTTCAGGGGCTATTGCTGCCTGCAGCGCTGTTTATATTGACCTCAACCCAGGCACACCTGGGGAGGGCCGGCCGGCAGGGTCAGGCTACCCAGGTCAGCTAATCCTCAGCCCTCAGGGAATCACATTGTTGAAAATGGACCTCGCTAAGGCAGAATAGAAGCCAAGGAATAAAAGGACACAATGCCATTTGTAGCACCGTAGGTGTGTCTAGAGGTAAGCACGTGAGTTGTTGTAAGTCAGAAAGTGAAAGACACATATCATATCATATCTCTTATAGGTGTGACCGAAAAATGGATACCAGGGCAGATATTTCCACGGAGAAGGGCAATCACAGATTCATTCAACAAACTTATGGTTCACCAATGGAAAGGTGTGAGGATTGGTTTCATTATGATATTGGGGTTAACAGACATATACAAACACAGGTGACATATATAATCACCAAAGACCTACAGAATACCAAGAGAAGACTACTCAACATTCTGTCATAAGGTACATGGGAAAAGGATCCCAGGAAGAACAGACATATGTGTATGTGTAAAAGAACCACATCTTCCACACCTACAACAAGCCAAACATTGTAATCAAATTTGCTGTAATAAAAAATAAAAAATTAAATTAAAAACACGAACAAGAAGTAGTGAGACAAACTTGAGGGGCTTTCTCCTGGCACATTCCATTCTAAATTCCAATCTAGAACACGACTTCCATTGAGGCTCTGTTGCCCCAGTAACCAGATTTGGTAAGGGAGACCTGCTGCCACCTTGTGGCCGTTTCACACAACAGCAGCTTTAATCCCAGCGCTAATGGTCAGTTGATATTCAAAATCATTGCAGGCCTGTAAATGACACCTGCCCTGAAAACAAATCCTGGGTTCATATATCGACCAAAAAATTCAAAGGACGTCCATATTTCAAAACGACAGTTTCAAAAGGCATATTTTACACACATTAGTGTTCTGCTTCTTTTCCTTTCTTTCTTTTTTTGTTAAAAAAACGGGAATGGCAAAAAGCATCCCCCAGAATGGGCGAAAATATTTGCAAACGAATCAATGGACAAAAGTTTAATCTCCAATATATATAAAGAGCACATGCAGCTTAATATTAAAAAAAACAAACAACCCAATACAAAAATGGGCAGAAGATCTAAAGAGACGTTTCTTCAAAGAAGACACAGAGATGGCCAAGACGCCCATGAAAAGCTGCTCAATATCACTAATTATTAGAGAAATGCAAATCAAAACTACAATGAGGTATGACCTCACACCTGTTACAATTGGCATCATCAGAAAATCTACAAACAACGAATTCTGGGGAGGGTGTGGACAAAAGGATCCCTCTTCCACTAGTGGTGGAAATGTAAATTGATACAGTCACGATGGAGAACAGTATGGAGTTTCCTTAAAAAAACTAGAAATAGAATTAAAATATGATCCAGCAATCCCACTTCTGGGCATATACCCAGATAAAACCATAAATCAAAAAGGCACATTCACCACAATGCTCATTTCAGCACTATTTACGATAGCCAGGTAATGGAAGCAACCTAAATACCCACAGACAGACGAATGGATAAAGATGTGGTACATATATAAAATGGAATATTACTCAGCCATAAGAAGGAATGAAACTGGGTCATTTGTAGAGACGTCGATGGATCTAGAGACTGTCATACAGAATGAAGTAAGTCAGAAAGAGACAAACAAATATTGTATATTAATGCATATATGTGGAACCTAGAAAAATGGTACAGATGAACTGGTTTGCAGGGAAGAAATAGAGACACAGACGTAGAGAACACACGTATGGACACCAAGTGTGGGAAGCCACGGGGAGGTGGTGTTGGGGTGAGTTGGGAGATTGGGATTGACCTGTATACATGTATATGCATAAAATACATAACTAATAATAACCTGCTGTATAAAAAATAAATAAAATTAAATTTCAAAATTTTAAACAATAAAATTTAAAAATAAAACAGAAAAAAGTTCTTCCCTTC
This sequence comes from Hyperoodon ampullatus, assembly GCF_949752795.1. Taxonomy (NCBI): domain Eukaryota; kingdom Metazoa; phylum Chordata; class Mammalia; order Artiodactyla; family Ziphiidae; genus Hyperoodon; species Hyperoodon ampullatus. The sequence goes on from NW_027640893.1 coordinate 403,764, forward strand.
ACACAGATGTATTTATATGAATGAATTATTCCCATGCTTATATCTATAAATACATAAAAGAGGAATAAAATCTAACTTGAACCAAAAAAGAAAAAAAAAAACCTGAACACACGAGTTAGACAGAGGAAAACACAATCAGGGCACTTGCTCCATCGGTAAACACTTCTGAAATTCTTCAGACGTGGGGAATCATCTCCCATAGAGCCAGCAGCCCACTCCTACGCAAGGAGCGTCCTCATTGCAAAGCGGGGGGCCATGCCGAGGCATCTGTGAGTAACCGTGAGCTGAGCCCCAGGCCAGCTGCTGTTGAACTTTTCCCACCCTTCCCAGGTAAAACACCTGAATATGTACAAGGGCTTGAAAGCCTAGAGGAAGGGCCGTGGAGCCACACCAGCGACAGCACGCAGGCCAACTTGGTGCCTGCAGGCCAGTCAGGATGGTCCTGGCCCTGGGCGCTCTTCTGGAAGCTTTCCATTGCCCTGCCTGAGATACCCCTCCTGTCCCGGCCCCCACTGCTTTTTTCCTTCCTCACCTCTGTCCGGAGAGAAATTCCAGCGGAAGGTATGGGTGACACATCCTCTTCATTACAGGTGGAAGCCTGGCAACTCCTGCAGAAAGTCCAGCAGAGACCCACTCACACCGGGCCACCCACAAAGCCGTGGCCCCTCACTCCCTCCCACCAGCACAGCCCCGACACTGCTGACGGGGCAGAGAATATGGAGTCAGGCACAGCTTCAGGGGCTATTGCTGCCTGCAGCGCTGTTTATATTGACCTCAACCCAGGCACACCTGGGGTGGGCCGGCCGGCAGGGTCAGGCTACCCAGGTCAGCTAATCCTCAGCCCTCAGGGAATCACATTGTTGAAAATGGACCTCGCTAAGGCAGAATAGAAGCCAAGGAATAAAAGGACACAATGCCATTTGTAGCACCGTAGGTGTGTCTAGAGGTAAGCACGTGAGTTGTTGTAAGTCAGAAAGTGAAAGACACATATCATATCATATCTCTTATAGGTGTGACCGAAAAATGGATACCAGGGCAGATATTTCCACGGAGAAGGGCAATCACAGATTCATTCAACAAACTTATGGTTCACCAATGGAAAGGTGTGAGGATTGGTTTCATTATGATATTGGGGTTAACAGACATATACAAACACAGGTGACATATATAATCACCAAAGACCTACAGAATACCAAGAGAAGACTACTCAACATTCTGTCATAAGGTACATGGGAAAAGGATCCCAGGAAGAACAGACATATGTGTATGTGTAAAAGAACCACATCTTCCACACCTACAACAAGCCAAACATTGTAATCAAATTTGCTGTAATAAAAAATAAAAAATTAAATTAAAAACACGAACAAGAAGTAGTGAGACAAACTTGAGGGGCTTTCTCCTGGCACATTCCATTCTAAATTCCAATCTAGAACACGACTTCCATTGAGGCTCTGTTGCCCCAGTAACCAGATTTGGTAAGGGAGACCTGCTGCCACCTTGTGGCCGTTTCACACAACAGCAGCTTTAATCCCAGCGCTAATGGTCAGTTGATATTCAAAATCATTGCAGGCCTGTAAATGACACCTGCCCTGAAAACAAATCCTGGGTTCATATATCGACCAAAAAATTCAAAGGACGTCCATATTTCAAAACGACAGTTTCAAAAGGCATATTTTACTCACATTAGTGTTCTGCTTCTTTTTCTTTCTTTCTTTTTTTGTTAAAAAAACGGGAATGGCAAAAAGCATCCCTCAGAATGGGCGAAAATATTTTCAAACGAATCAATGGACAAAAGTTTAATCTCCAATATATATAAAGAGCTCATGCAGCTTAATATTAAAAAAACAAACAACCCAATACAAAAATGGGCAGAAGATCTAAAGAGACGTTTCTTCAAAAAAGACACAGAGATGGCCAAGACGCACATGGAAAGCTGCTCAACATCACTAATTATTAGAGAAATGCAAATCAAAACTACAATGAGGTATCACCTCACACCTGTTACAATTGGCATCATCAGAAAATCTACAAACAACGAATTCTGGGGAGGGTGTGGACAAAAGGATCCCTCTTCCACTAGTGGTGGAAATGTAAATTGATACAGTCACGATGGAGAACAGTATGGAGTTTCCTTAAAAAAACTAGAAATAGAATTACCATATGATCCAGCAAGCCCACTTCTGGGCATATACCCAGATAAAACCATAAATCAAAAAGGCACATTCACCACAATGCTCATTTCAGCACTATTTACGATAGCCAGGTAATGGAAGCAACCTAAATACCCACAGACACACGAATGGATAAAGATGTGGTACATATATAAAATGGAATATTACTCAGCCATAAGAAGGAATGAAACTGGGTCATTTGTAGAGACGTCGATGGATCTAGAGACTGTCATACAGAATGAAGTAAGTCAGAAAGAGACAAACAAATATTGTATATTAATGCATATATGTGGAACCTAGAAAAATGGTACAGATGAACTGGTTTGCAGGGAAGAAATAGAGACACAGAGGTAGAGAACCCACGTATGGACACCAAGTGTGGGAAGCCACGGGGAGGTGGTGTTGGGGTGAGTTGGGAGATTGGGATTGACCTGTATACATGTATATGCATAAAATACATAACTAATAATAACCTGCTGTATAAAAAATAAATAAAATTAAATTTCAAAATTTTAAAAAATAAAATTTAAAAATAAAACAGAAAAAAGTTCTTCCCTTCACACAGATGTATTTATATGAATGAATTATTTCCATGCTTATATCTATAAATACATAAAAGAGGCATAAAATCTAACTTGAACCAAAAAAGAAAAAAAAAAAACCTGAACCCACGAGTTAGACAGAGGAAAACACAATCAGGGCACTTGCTCCATCGGTAAACAATTCTGAAATTGGTCAGAGGTGGGGAATCATCTCCCATAGAGCCAGCAGCTCACTCCTACGCAAGGAGCGTCCTCATTGCAAAGCGGGGGGCCATGCCGAGGCATCTGTGAGTAACCGTGAGCTGAGCCCCAGGCCAGCTGCTGTTGAACTTTTCCCACCCTTCCCAGGTAAAACACCTGAATATGTACAAGGGCTTGAAAGCCTAGAGGAAGGGCCGTGGAGCCACACCAGCGACAGCATGCAGGCCAACTTGGTGCCTGCAGGCCAGTCAGGATGGTCCTGGCCCTGGGCGCTCTTCTGGAAGCTTTCCATTGCCCTGCCTGAGATACCCCTCCTGTCCCGGCCCCCACTGCTTTTTTCCTTCCTCACCTGTGTCCGGAGAGAAATTCCAGCGGAAGGTATGGGTGACACATCCTCTTCATTACAGGTGGAAGCCTGGCAACTCCTGCAGAAAGTCCAGCAGAGACCCACTCACACCGGGCCACCCACAAAGCCGTGGCCCCTCACTCCCTCCCACCAGCACAGCCCCGACACTGCTGACGGGGCAGAGAATATGGAGTCAGGCACAGCTTCAGGGGCTATTGCTGCCTGCAGCGCTGTTTATATTGACCTCAACCCAGGCACACCTTGGGAGGGCCGGCCGGCAGGGTCAGGCTACCCAGGTCAGCTAAACCTCAGCCCTTAGGGAATCACATTGTTGAAAATGGACCTCGCTAAGGCAGAATAGAAGCCAAGGAATAAAAGGACACAATACCATTTGTAGCACCGTAGGTGTGTCTAGAGGTAAGCACGTGAGTTGTTGTAAGTCAGAAAGTGAAAGACACATATCATATCATATCTCTTATAGGTGTGACCGAAAAATGGATACCAGGGCAGATATTTCCACGGAGAAGGGCAATCAGAGATTCATTCAACAAACTTATGGTTCACCAATGGAAAGGTGTGAGGATTGGTTTCATTATGATATTGGGGTTAACAGACATATACAAACACAGGTGACATATATAATCACCAAAGACCTACAGAATACCAAGAGAAGACTACTCAACATTCTGTCATAAGGTACATGGGAAAAGGATCCCAGGAAGAACAGACATATGTGTATGTGTAAAAGAACCACATCTTCCACACCTACAACAAGCCAAACATTGTAATCAAATTTGCTGTAATAAAAAATAAAAAAAATTAAATTAAAAACACGAACAAGAAGTAGTGAGACAAACTTGAGGGGCTTTCTCCTGGCACATTCCATTCTAAATTCCAGTCTAGAACACGACTTCCATTGAGGCTCTGTTGCCCCAGTAACCAGATTTGGTAAGGGAGACCTGCTGCCACCTTGTGGCCGTTTCACACAACAGCAGCTTTAATCCCAGCGCTAATGGTCAGTTGATATTCAAAATCATTGCAGGCCTGTAAATGACACCTGCCCTGAAAACAAATCCTGGGTTCATATATCGACCAAAAAATTCAAAGGACGTCCATATTTCAAAACGACAGTTTCAAAAGGCATATTTTACACACATTAGTGTTCTGCTTCTTTTTCTTTCTTTCTTTTTTTGTTAAAAAAACGGGAATGGCAAAAAGCATCCCTCAGAATGGGCGAAAATATTTGCAAACGAATCAATGGACAAAGGTTTAATCTCCAATATATATAAAGAGCTCATGCCGCTTAATATTAAAAAAACAAACAACCCAATACAAAAATGGGCAGAAGATCTAAAGAGACGTTTCTTCAAAGAAGACACAGAGATGGCCAAGACGCACATGAAAAGCTGCTCAACATCACTAATTATTAGAGAAATGCAAATCAAATCTACAATGAGGTATCACCTCACACCTGTTACAACTGGCATCATCAGAAAATCTACAAACAACGAATTCTGGGGAGGGTGTGGACAAAAGGATCCCTCTTCCACTAGTGGTGGAAATGTAAATTGATACAGTCACGAAGGAGAACAGTATGGAGTTTCCTTAAAAAATCTAGTAATAGAATTACCATATGATCCAGCAATCCCACTTCTGGGCATATACCCAGAGAAAACCATAAATCAAAAAGGCACATTCACCACAATGCTCATTTCAGCACTATTTACGATAGCCAGGTAATGCAAACAACCTAAATACCCACAGACAGACGAATGGATAAAGATGTGGTACATATATAAAATGGAATATTACTCAGCCATAAGAAGGAATGAAACTGGGTCATTTGTAGAGACGTCGATGGATCTAGAGACTGTCATACAGAATGAAGTAAGTCAGAAAGAGACAAACAAATATTGTATATTAATGCATATATGTGGAACCTAGAAAAATGGTACAGATGAACTGGTTTGCAGGGAAGAAATAGAGACACAGAGGTAGAGAACACACGTATGGACACCAAGTGTGGGAAGCCATGGGGAGGTGGTGTTGGGGTGAGTTGGGAGATTGGGATTGACCTGTATACATGTATATGCATAAAATACATAACTAATAATAACCTGCTGTATAAAAAATAAATTAAATTAAATTTCAAAATTTAAAAAAATAAAATTTAAAAATAAAACAGAAAAAAGTTCTTCCCTTCACACAGATGTATTTATATGAATGAATTATTCCCATGCTTATATCTATAAATACATAAAAGAGGAATAAAATCTAACTTGAACCAAAAAAGAAAAAAAAAAAACCTGAACCCACGAGTTAGACAGAGGAAAACACAATCAGGGCACTTGCTCCATCGGTAAACAATTCTGAAATTGGTCAGAGGTGGGGAATCATCTCCCATAGAGCCAGCAGCCCACTCCAACGCAAGGAGCGTCCTCATTGCAAAGCGGGGGGCCATGCCGAGGCATCTGTGAGTAACCGTGAGCTGAGCCCCAGGCCAGCTGCTGTTGAACTTTTCCCACCCTTCCCAGGTAAAACACCTGAATATGTACAAGGGCTTGAAAGCCTAGAGGAAGGGCCGTGGAGCCACACCAGCGACAGCACGAAGGCCAACTTGGTGCCTGCAGGCCAGTCAGGATGGTCCTGGCCCTGGGCGCTCTTCTGGAAGCTTTCCATTGCCCTGCCTGAGATACCCCTCCTGTCCCGGCCCCCACTGCTTTTTTCCTTCCTCACCTGTGTCCGGAGAGAAATTCCAGCGGAAGGTATGGGTGACACATCCTCTTCATTACAGGTGGAAGCCTGGCAACTCCTGCAGAAAGTCCAGCAGAGACCCACTCACACCGGGCCACCCACAAAGCCGTGGCCCCTCACTCCCTCCCACCAGCACAGCCCCGACACTGCTGACGGGGCAGAGAATATGGAGTCAGGCACAGCTTCAGGGGCTATTGCTGCCTGCAGCGCTGTTTATATTGACCTCAACCCAGGCACACCTGGGGAGGGCCGGCCGGCAGGGTCAGGCTACCCAGGTCAGCTAATCCTCAGCCCTCAGGGAATCACATTGTTGAAAATGGACCTCGCTAAGGCAGAATAGAAGCCAAGGAATAAAAGGACACAATGCCATTTGTAGCACCGTAGGTGTGTCTAGAGGTAAGCACGTGAGTTGTTGTAAGTCAGAAAGTGAAAGACACATATCATATCATATCTCTTATAGGTGTGACCGAAAAATGGATACCAGGGCAGATATTTCCACGGAGAAGGGCAATCACAGATTCATTCAACAAACTTATGGTTCACCAATGGAAAGGTGTGAGGATTGGTTTCATTATGATATTGGGGTTAACAGACATATACAAACACAGGTGACATATATAATCACCAAAGACCTACAGAATACCAAGAGAAGACTACTCAACATTCTGTCATAAGGTACATGGGAAAAGGATCCCAGGAAGAACAGACATATGTGTATGTGTAAAAGAACCACATCTTCCACACCTACAACAAGCCAAACATTGTAATCAAATTTGCTGTAATAAAAAATAAAAAATTAAATTAAAAACACGAACAAGAAGTAGTGAGACAAACTTGAGGGGCTTTCTCCTGGCACATTCCATTCTAAATTCCAATCTAGAACACGACTTCCATTGAGGCTCTGTTGCCCCAGTAACCAGATTTGGTAAGGGAGACCTGCTGCCACCTTGTGGCCGTTTCACACAACAGAAGCTTTAATCCCAGCGCTAATGGTCAGTTGATATTCAAAATCATTGCAGGCCTGTAAATGACACCTGCCCTGAAAACAAATCCTGGGTTCATATATCGACCAAAAAATTCAAAGGACGTCCATATTTCAAAACGACAGTTTCAAAAGGCATATTTTACACACATTAGTGTTCTGCTTCTTTTCCTTTCTTTCTTTTTTTGTTAAAAAAACGGGAATGGCAAAAAGCATCCCCCAGAATGGGCGAAAATATTTGCAAACGAATCAATGGACAAAAGTTTAATCTCCAATATATATAAAGAGCACATGCAGCTTAATATTAAAAAAAACAAACAACCCAATACAAAAATGGGCAGAAGATCTAAAGAGACGTTTCTTCAAAGAAGACACAGAGATGGCCAAGACGCCCATGAAAAGCTGCTCAATATCACTAATTATTAGAGAAATGCAAATCAAAACTACAATGAGGTATGACCTCACACCTGTTACAATTGGCATCATCAGAAAATCTACAAACAACGAATTCTGGGGAGGGTGTGGACAAAAGGATCCCTCTTCCACTAGTGGTGGAAATGTAAATTGATACAGTCACGATGGAGAACAGTATGGAGTTTCCTTAAAAAAACTAGAAATAGAATTACCATATGATCCAGCAATCCCACTTCTGGGCATATACCCAGATAAAACCATAAATCAAAAAGGCACATTCACCACAATGCTCATTTCAGCACTATTTACGATAGCCAGGTAATGGAAGCAACCTAAATACCCACAGACAGACGAATGGATAAAGATGTGGTACATATATAAAATGGAATATTACTCAGCCATAAGAAGGAATGAAACTGGGTCATTTGTAGAGACGTCGATGGATCTAGAGACTGTCATACAGAATGAAGTAAGTCAGAAAGAGACAAACAAATATTGTATATTAATGCATATATGTGAAACCTAGAAAAATGGTACAGATGAACTGGTTTGCAGGGAAGAAATAGAGACACAGACGTAGAGAACACACGTATGGACACCAAGTGTGGGAAGCCATGGGGAGGTGGTGTTGGGGTGAGTTGGGAGATTGGGATTGACCTGTATACATGTATATGCATAAAATACATAACTAATAATAACCTGCTGTATAAAAAATAAATAAAATTAAATTTCAAAATTTTAAACAATAAAATTTAAAAATAAAACAGAAAAAAGTTCTTCCCTTCACACAGATGTATTTATATGAATGAATTATTCCCATGCTTATATCTATAAATACATAAAAGAGGAATAAAATCTAACTTGAACCAAAAAAGAAAAAAAAAAACCTGAACACACGAGTTAGACAGAGGAAAACACAATCAGGGCACTTGCTCCATCGGTAAACACTTCTGAAATTCTTCAGAGGTGGGGAATCATCTCCCATACAGCCAGCAGCCCACTCCTACGCAAGGAGCGTCCTCATTGCAAAGCGGGGGGCCATGCCGAGGCATCTGTGAGTAACCGTGAGCTGAGCCCCAGGCCAGCTGCTGTTGAACTTTTCCCACCCTTCCCAGGTAAAACACCTGAATATGTACAAGGGCTTGAAAGCCTAGAGGAAGGGCCGTGGAGCCACACCAGCGACAGCACGCAGGCCAACTTGGTGCCTGCAGGCCAGTCAGGATGGTCCTGGCCCTGGGCGCTCTTCTGGAAGCTTTCCATTGCCCTGCCTGAGATACCCCTCCTGTCCCGGCCCCCACTGCTTTTTTCCTTCCTCACCTCTGTCCGGAGAGAAATTCCAGCGGAAGGTATGGGTGACACATCCTCTTCATTACAGGTGGAAGCCTGGCAACTCCTGCAGAAAGTCCAGCAGAGACCCACTCACACCGGGCCACCCACAAAGCCGTGGCCCCTCACTCCCTCCCACCAGCACAGCCCCGACACTGCTGACGGGGCAGAGAATATGGAGTCAGGCACAGCTTCAGGGGCTATTGCTGCCTGCAGCGCTGTTTATATTGACCTCAACCCAGGCACACCTGGGGTGGGCCGGCCGGCAGGGTCAGGCTACCCAGGTCAGCTAATCCTCAGCCCTCAGGGAATCACATTGTTGAAAATGGACCTCGCTAAGGCAGAATAGAAGCCAAGGAATAAAAGGACACAATGCCATTTGTAGCACCGTAGGTGTGTCTAGAGGTAAGCACGTGAGTTGTTGTAAGTCAGAAAGTGAAAGACACATATCATATCATATCTCTTATAGGTGTGACCGAAAAATGGATACCAGGGCAGATATTTCCACGGAGAAGGGCAATCACAGATTCATTCAACAAACTTATGGTTCACCAATGGAAAGGTGTGAGGATTGGTTTCATTATGATATTGGGGTTAACAGACATATACAAACACAGGTGACATATATAATCACCAAAGACCTACAGAATACCAAGAGAAGACTACTCAACATTCTGTCATAAGGTACATGGGAAAAGGATCCCAGGAAGAACAGACATATGTGTATGTGTAAAAGAACCACATCTTCCACACCTACAACAAGCCAAACATTGTAATCAAATTTGCTGTAATAAAAAATAAAAAATTAAATTAAAAACACGAACAAGAAGTAGTGAGACAAACTTGAGGGGCTTTCTCCTGGCACATTCCATTCTAAATTCCAATCTAGAACACGACTTCCATTGAGGCTCTGTTGCCCCAGTAACCAGATTTGGTAAGGGAGACCTGCTGCCACCTTGTGGCCGTTTCACACAACAGCAGCTTTAATCCCAGCGCTAATGGTCAGTTGATATTCAAAATCATTGCAGGCCTGTAAATGACACCTGCCCTGAAAACAAATCCTGGGTTCATATATCGACCAAAAAATTCAAAGGACGTCCATATTTCAAAACGACAGTTTCAAAAGGCATATTTTACTCACATTAGTGTTCTGCTTCTTTTTCTTTCTTTCTTTTTTTGTTAAAAAAACGGGAATGGCAAAAAGCATCCCTCAGAATGGGCGAAAATATTTTCAAACGAATCAATGGACAAAAGTTTAATCTCCAATATATATAAAGAGCTCATGCAGCTTAATATTAAAAAAACAAACAACCCAATACAAAAATGGGCAGAAGATCTAAAGAGACGTTTCTTCAAAAAAGACACAGAGATGGCCAAGACGCACATGGAAAGCTGCTCAACATCACTAATTATTAGAGAAATGCAAATCAAAACTACAATGAGGTATCACCTCACACCTGTTACAATTGGCATCATCAGAAAATCTACAAACAACGAATTCTGGGGAGGGTGTGGACAAAAGGATCCCTCTTCCACTAGTGGTGGAAATGTAAATTGATACAGTCACGATGGAGAACAGTATGGAGTTTCCTTAAAAAAACTAGAAATAGAATTACCATATGATCCAGCAATCCCACTTCTGGGCATATACCCAGATAAAACCATAAATCAAAAAGGCACATTCACCACAATGCTCATTTCAGCACTATTTACGATAGCCAGGTAATGGAAGCAACCTAAATACCCACAGACAGACGAATGGATAAAGATGTGGTACATATATAAAATGGAATATTACTCAGCCATAAGAAGGAATGAAACTGGGTCATTTGTAGAGACGTCGATGGATCTAGAGACTGTCATACAGAATGAAGTAAGTCAGAAAGAGACAAACAAATATTGTATATTAATGCATATATGTGGAACCTAGAAAAATGGTACAGATGAACTGGTTTGCAGGGAAGAAATAGAGACACAGAGGTAGAGAACCCACGTATGGACACCAAGTGTGGGAAGCCACGGGGAGGTGGTGTTGGGGTGAGTTGGGAGATTGGGATTGACCTGTATACATGTATATGCATAAAATACATAACTAATAATAACCTGCTGTATAAAAAATAAATAAAATTAAATTTCAAAATTTTAAAAAATAAAATTTAAAAATAAAACAGAAAAAAGTTCTTCCCTTCACACAGATGTATTTATATGAATGAATTATTTCCATGCTTATATCTATAAATACATAAAAGAGGCATAAAATCTAACTTGAACCAAAAAAGAAAAAAAAAAAACCTGAACCCACGAGTTAGACAGAGGAAAACACAATCAGGGCACTTGCTCCATCGGTAAACAATTCTGAAATTGGTCAGAGGTGGGGAATCATCTCCCATAGAGCCAGCAGCTCACTCCTACGCAAGGAGCGTCGTCATTGCAAAGCGGGGGGCCATGCCGAGGCATCTGTGAGTAACCGTGAGCTGAGCCCCAGGCCAGCTGCTGTTGAACTTTTCCCACCCTTCCCAGGTAAAACACCTGAATATGTACAAGGGCTTGAAAGCCTAGAGGAAGGGCCGTGGAGCCACACCAGCGACAGCATGCAGGCCAACTTGGTGCCTGCAGGCCAGTCAGGATGGTCCTGGCCCTGGGCGCTCTTCTGGAAGCTTTCCATTGCCCTGCCTGAGATACCCCTCCTGTCCCGGCCCCCACTGCTTTTTTCCTTCCTCACCTGTGTCCGGAGAGAAATTCCAGCGGAAGGTATGGGTGACACATCCTCTTCATTACAGGTGGAAGCCTGGCAACTCCTGCAGAAAGTCCAGCAGAGACCCACTCACACCGGGCCACCCACAAAGCCGTGGCCCCTCACTCCCTCCCACCAGCACAGCCCCGACACTGCTGACGGGGCAGAGAATATGGAGTCAGGCACAGCTTCAGGGGCTATTGCTGCCTGCAGCGCTGTTTATATTGACCTCAACCCAGGCACACCTGGGGAGGGCCGGCCGGCAGGGTCAGGCTACCCAGGTCAGCTAAACCTCAGCCCTTAGGGAATCACATTGTTGAAAATGGACCTCGCTAAGGCAGAATAGAAGCCAAGGAATAAAAGGACACAATACCATTTGTAGCACCGTAGGTGTGTCTAGAGGTAAGCACGTGAGTTGTTGTAAGTCAGAAAGTGAAAGACACATATCATATCATATCTCTTATAGGTGTGACCGAAAAATGGATACCAGGGCAGATATTTCCACGGAGAAGGGCAATCACAGATTCATTCAACAAACTTATGGTTCACCAATGGAAAGGTGTGAGGATTGGTTTCATTATGATATTGGGGTTAACAGACATATACAAACACAGGTGACATATATAATCACCAAAGACCTACAGAATACCAAGAGAAGACTACTCAACATTCTGTCATAAGGTACATGGGAAAAGGATCCCAGGAAGAACAGACATATGTGTATGTGTAAAAGAACCACATCTTCCACACCTACAACAAGCCAAACATTGTAATCAAATTTGCTGTAATAAAAAATAAAAAAATTAAATTAAAAACACGAACAAGAAGTAGTGAGACAAACTTGAGGGGCTTTCTCCTGGCACATTCCATTCTAAATTCCAATCTAGAACACGACTTCCATTGAGGCTCTGTTGCCCCAGTAACCAGATTTGGTAAGGGAGACCTGCTGCCACCTTGTGGCCGTTTCACACAACAGCAGCTTTAATCCCAGCGCTAATGGTCAGTTGATATTCAAAATCATTGCAGGCCTGTAAATGACACCTGCCCTGAAAACAAATCCTGGGTTCATATATCGACCAAAAAATTCAAAGGACGTCCATATTTCAAAACGACAGTTTCAAAAGGCATATTTTACACACATTAGTGTTCTGCTTCTTTTTCTTTCTTTCTTTTTTTGTTAAAAAAACGGGAATGGCAAAAAGCATCCCTCAGAATGGGCGAAAATATTTGCAAACGAATCAATGGACAAAGGTTTAATCTCCAATATATATAAAGAGCTCATGCCGCTTAATATTAAAAAAACAAACAACCCAATACAAAAATGGGCAGAAGATCTAAAGAGACGTTTCTTCAAAGAAGACACAGAGATGGCCAAGACGCACATGAAAAGCTGCTCAACATCACTAATTATTAGAGAAATGCAAATCAAAACTACAATGAGGTATCACCTCACACCTGTTACAACTGACATCATCAGAAAATCTACAAACAACGAATTCTGGGGAGGGTGTGGACAAAAGGATCCCTCTTCCACTAGTGGTGGAAATGTAAATTGATACAGTCACGATGGAGAACAGTATGGAGTTTCCTTAAAAAAACTAGAAATAGAATTACCATATGATCCAGCAATCCCACTTCTGGGCATATACCCAGATAAAACCATAAATCAAAAAGGCACATTCACCACAATGCTCATTTCAGCACTATTTACGATAGCCAGGTAATGGAAGCAACCTAAATACCCACAGACAGACGAATGGATAAAGATGTGGTACATATATAAAATGGAATATTACTCAACCATAAGAAGGAATGAAACTGGGTCATTTGTAGAGACGTCGATGGATCTAGAGACTGTCATACAGAATGAAGTAAGTCAGAAAGAGACAAACAAATATTGTATATTAATGCATATATGTGGAACCTAGAAAAATGGTACAGATGAACTGGTTTGCAGGGAAGAAATAGAGACACAGAGGTAGAGAACCCACGTATGGACACCAAGTGTGGGAAGCCACGGGGAGGTGGTGTTGGGGTGAGTTGGGAGATTGGGATTGACCTGTATACATGTATATGCATAAAATACATAACTAATAATAACCTGCTGTATAAAAAATAAATAAAATTAAATTCCAAAATTTAAAAAAATAAAATTTAAAAATAAAACAGAAAAAAGTTCTTCCCTTCACACAGATGTATTTATATGAATGAATTATTTCCATTCTTATATCTATAAATACATAAAAGAGGAATAAAATCTAACTTGAACCAAAAAAGAAAAAAAAAACCTGAACCCATGAGTTAGACAGAGGAAAACACAATCAGGGCACTTGCTCCATCGGTAAACAATTCTGAAATTGGTCAGAGGTGGGGAATCATCTCCCATAGAGCCAGCAGCCCACTCCTACGCAAGGAGCGTCCTCATTGCAAAGCGGGGGACCATGCCGAGGCATCTGTGAGTAACCGTGAGCTGAGCCCCAGGCCAGCTGCTGTTGAACTTTTCCCACCCTTCCCAGGTAAAACACCTGAATATGTACAAGGGCTTGAAAGCCTAGAGGAAGGGCCGTGGAGCCACACCAGCGACAGCACGCAGGCCAACTTGGTGCCTGCAGGCCAGTCAGGATGGTCCTGGCCCTGGGCGCTCTTCTGGAAGCTTTCCATTGCCCTGCCTGAGATACCCCTCCTGTCCCGGCCCCCACTGCTTTTTTCCTTCCTCACCTCTGTCCGGAGAGAAATTCCAGCGGAAGGTATGGGTGACACATCCTCTTCATTACAGGTGGAAGCGTGGCAACTCCTGCAGAAAGTCCAGCAGAGACCCACTCACACCGGGCCACCCACAAAGCCGTGGCCCCTCACTCCCTCCCACCAGCACAGCCCCGACACTGCTGACGGGGCAGAGAATATGGAGTCAGGCACAGCTTCAGGGGCTATTGCTGCCTGCAGCGCTGTTTATATTGACCTCAACCCAGGCACACCTGGGGAGGGCCGGCCGGCAGGGTCAGGCTACCCAGGTCAGCTAATCCTCAGCCCTCAGGGAATCACATTGTTGAAAATGGACCTCGCTAAGGCAGAATAGAAGCCAAGGAACAAAAGGACACAATGCCATTTGTAGCACCGTAGGTGTGTCTAGAGGTAAGCACGTGAGTTGTTGTAAGTCAGAAAGTGAAAGACACATATCATATCATATCTCTTATAGGTGTGACCAAAAAATGGATACCAGGGCAGATATTTCCACGGAGAAGGGCAATCACAGATTCATTCAACAAACTTATGGTTCACCAATGGAAAGGTGTGAGGATTGGTTTCATTATGATATTGGGGTTAACAGACATATACAAACACAGGTGACATATATAATCACCAAAGACCTACAGAATACCAAGAGAAGACTACTCAACATTCTGTCATAAGGTACATGGGAAAAGGATCCCAGGAAGAACAGACATATGTGTATGTGTAAAAGAACCACATCTTCCACACCTACAACAAGCCAAACATTGTAATCAAATTTGCTGTAATAAAAAATAAAAAATTAAATTAAAAACACGAACAAGAAGTAGTGAGACAAACTTGAGGGGCTTTCTCCTGGCACATTCCATTCTAAATTCCAATCTAGAACACGACTTCCATTGAGGCTCTGTTGCCCCAGTAACCAGATTTGGTAAGGGAGACCTGCTGCCACCTTGTGGCCGTTTCACACAACAGCAGCTTTAATCCCAGCGCTAATGGTCAGTTGATATTCAAAATCATTGCAGGCCTGTAAATGACACCTGCCCTGAAAACAAATCCTGGGTTCATATATCGACCAAAAAATTCAAAGGACGTCCATATTTCAAAACGACAGTTTCAAAAGGCATATTTTACACACATTAGTGTTCTGCTTCTTTTCCTTTCTTTCTTTTTTTGTTAAAAAAACGGGAATGGCAAAAAGCATCCCCCAGAATGGGCGAAAATATTTTCAAACGAATCAATGGACAAAAGTTTAATCTCCAATATATATAAAGAGCTCATGCAGCTTAATATTAAAAAAACAAACAACCCAATATAAAAATGGGCAGAAGATCTAAAGAGACGTTTCTTCAAAGAAGACACAGAGATGGCCAAGACGCCCATGAAAAGCTGCTAAATATCACTAATTATTAGAGAAATGCAAATCAAAACTACAATGAGGTATGACCTCACACCTGTTACAATTGGCATCATCAGAAAATCTACAAACAACGAATTCTGGGGAGGGTGTGGACAAAAGGATCCCTCTTCCACTAGTGGTGGAAATGTAAATTGATACAGTCACGATGGAGAACAGTATGGAGTTTCCTTAAAAAAACTAGAAATAGAATTACCATATGATCCAGCAATCCCACTTCTGGGCATATACCCAGATAAAACCATAAATCAAAAAGGCACATTCACCACAATGCTCATTTCAGCACTATTTACGATAGCCAGGTAATGGAAGCAACCTAAATACCCACAGACAGACGAATGGATAAAGATGTGGTACATATATAAAATGGAATATTACTCAGCCATAAGAAGGAATGAAACTGGGTCATTTGTAGAGACGTCGATGGATCTAGAGACTGTCATACAGAATGAAGTAAGTCAGAAAGAGACAAACAAATATTGTATATTAATGCATATTTGTGAAACCTAGAAAAATGGTACAGATGAACTGGTTTGCAGGGAAGAAATAGAGACACAGACGTAGAGAACACACGTATGGACACCAAGTGTGGGAAGCCATGGGGAGGTGGTGTTGGGGTGAGTTGGGAGATTGGGATTGACCTGTATACATGTATATGCATAAAATACATAACTAATAATAACCTGCTGTATAAAAAATAAATAAAATTAAATTTCAAAATTTTAAACAATAAAATTTAAAAATAAAACAGAAAAAAGTTCTTCCCTTCACACAGATGTATTTATATGAATGAATTATTCCCATGCTTATATCTATAAATACATAAAAGAGGAATAAAATCTAACTTGAACCAAAAAAGAAAAAAAAAAAAAAACCTGAACCCACGAGTTAGACAGAGGAAAACACAATCAGGGCACTTGCTCCATCGGTAAACAATTCTGAAATTGGTCAGAGGTGGGGAATCATCTCCCATAGAGCCAGCAGCCCACTCCTACGCAAGGAGCGTCCTCATTGCAAAGCGGGGGGCCATGCCGAGGCATCTGTGAGTAACCGTGAGCTGAGCCCCAGGCCAGCTGCTGTTGAACTTTTCCCACCCTTCCCAGGTAAAACACCTGAATATGTACAAGGGCTTGAAAGCCTAGAGGAAGGGCCGTGGAGCCACACCAGCGACAGCACGCAGGCCAAATTGGTGCCTGCAGGCCAGTCAGGATGGTCCTGGCCCTGGGCGCAATTCTGGAAGCTTTCCATTGCCCTGCCTGAGATACCCCTCCTGTCCCGGCCCCCACTGCTTTTTTCCTTCCTCACCTCTGTCCGGAGAGAAATTCCAGCGGAAGGTATGGGTGACACATCCTCTTCATTACAGGTGGAAGCCTGGCAACTCCTGCAGAAAGTCCAGCAGAGACCCACTCACACCGGGCCACCCACAAAGCCGTGGCCCCTCACTCCCTCCCACCAGCACAGCCCCGACACTGCTGACCGGGCAGAGAATATGGAGTCAGGCACAGCTTCAGGGGCTATTGCTGCCTGCAGCGCTGTTTATATTGACCTCAACCCAGGCACACCTGGGGAGGGCCGGCCGGCAGGGTCAGGCTACCCAGGTCAGCTAATCCTCAGCCCTCAGGGAATCACATTGTTGAAAATGGACCTCGCTAAGGCAGAATAGAAGCCAAGGAATAAAAGGACACAATGCCATTTGTAGCACCGTAGGTGTGTCTAGAGGTAAGCACGTGAGTTGTTGTAAGTCAGAAAGTGAAAGACACATATCATATCATATCTCTTATAGGTGTGACCGAAAAATGGATACCAGGGCAGATATTTCCACGGAGAAGGGCAATCACAGATTCATTCAACAAACTTATGGTTCACCAATGGAAAGGTGTGAGGATTGGTTTCATTATGATATTGGGGTTAACAGACATATACAAACACAGGTGACATATATAATCACCAAAGACCTACAGAATACCAAGAGAAGACTACTCAACATTCTGTCATAAGGTACATGGGAAAAGGATCCCAGGAAGAACAGACATATGTGTATGTGTAAAAGAACCACATCTTCCACACCTACAACAAGCCAAACATTGTAATCAAATTTGCTGTAATAAAAAATAAAAAAATTAAATTAAAAACACGAACAAGAAGTAGTGAGACAAACTTGAGGGGCTTTCTCCTGGCACATTCCATTCTAAATTCCAATCTAGAACACGACTTCCATTGAGGCTCTGTTGCGCCAGTAACCAGATTTGGTAAGGGAGACCTGCTGCCACCTTGTGGCCGTTTCACACAACAGCAGCTTTAATCCCAGCGCTAATGGTCAGTTGATATTCAAAATCATTGCAGGCCTGTAAATGACACCTGCCCTGAAAACAAATCCTGGGTTCATATATCGACCAAAAAATTCAAAGGACGTCCATATTTCAAAACGACAGTTTCAAAAGGCATATTTTACTCACATTAGTGTTCTGCTTCTTTTTCTTTCTTTCTTTTTTTGTTAAAAAAACGGGAATGGCAAAAAGCATCCCTCAGAATGGGCGAAAATATTTTCAAACGAATCAATGGACAAAAGTTTAATCTCCAATATATATAAAGAGCTCATGCAGCTTAATATTAAAAAAACAAACAACCCAATACAAAAATGGGCAGAAGATCTAAAGAGACATTTCTTCAAAGAAGACACAGAGATGGCCAAGACGCACATGGAAAGCTGCTCAACATCACTAATTATTAGAGAAATGCAAATCAAAACTACAATGAGGTATCACCTCACACCTGTTACAATTGGCATCATCAGAAAATCTACAAACAACGAATTCTGGGGAGGGTGTGGACAAAAGGATCCCTCTTCCACTAGTGGTGGAAATGTAAATTGATACAGTCACGATGGAGAACAGTATGGAGTTTCCTTAAAAAAACTAGAAATAGAATTACCATATGATCCAGCAATCCCACTTCTGGGCATATACCCAGATAAAACCATAAATCAAAAAGGCACATTCACCACAATGCTCATTTCAGCACTATTTACGATAGCCAGGTAATGGAAGCAACCTAAATACCCACAGACAGACGAATGGATAAAGATGTGGTACATATATAAAATGGAATATTACTCAGCCATAAGAAGGAATGAAACTGGGTCATTTGTAGAGACGTCGATGGATCTAGAGACTGTCATACAGAATGAAGTAAGTCAGAAAGAGACAAACAAATATTGTATATTAATGCATATATGTGGAACCTAGAAAAATGGTACAGATGAACTGGTTTGCAGGGAAGAAATAGAGACACAGAGGTAGAGAACCCACGTATGGACACCAAGTGTGGGAAGCCACGGGGAGGTGGTGTTGGGGTGAGTTGGGAGATTGGGATTGACCTGTATACATGTATATGCATAAAATACATAACTAATAATAACCTGCTGTATAAAAAATAAATAAAATTAAATTTCAAAATTTTAAAAAATAAAATTTAAAAATAAAACAGAAAAAAGTTCTTCCCTTCACACAGATGTATTTATATGAATGAATTATTTCCATGCTTATATCTATAAATACATAAAAGAGGCATAAAATCTAACTTGAACCAAAAAAGAAAAAAAAAACCTGAACCCACGAGTTAGACAGAGGAAAACACAATCAGGGTACTTGCTCCATCGGTAAACAATTCTGAAATTGGTCAGAGGTGGGGAATCATCTCCCATAGAGCCAGCAGCTCACTCCTACGCAAGGAGCGTCCTCATTGCAAAGCGGGGGGCCATGCCGAGGCATCTGTGAGTAACCGTGAGCTGAGCCCCAGGCCAGCTGCTGTTGAACTTTTCCCACCCTTCCCAGGTAAAACACCTGAATATGTACAAGGGCTTGAAAGCCTAGAGGAAGGGCCGTGTAGCCACACCAGCGACAGCACGCAGGCCAACTTGGTGCCTGCAGGCCAGTCAGGATGGTCCTGGCCCTGGGCGCTCTTCTGGAAGCTTTCCATTGCCCTGCCTGTGATACCCCTCCTGTCCCGGCCCCCACTGCTTTTTTCCTTCCTCACCTCTGTCCGGAGAGAAATTCCAGCGGAAGGTATGGGTGACACATCCTCTTCATTACAGGTGGAAGCCTGGCAACTCCTGCAGAAAGTCCAGCAGAGACCCACTCACACCGGGCCACCCACAAAGCCGTGGCCCCTCACTCCCTCCCACCAGCACAGCCCCGACACTGCTGACGGGGCAGAGAATATGGAGTCAGGCACAGCTTCAGGGGCTATTGCTGCCTGCAGCGCTGTTTATATTGACCTCAACCCAGGCACACCTTGGGAGGGCCGGCCGGGAGGGTCAGGCTACCCAGGTCAGCTAAACCTCAGCCCTTAGGGAATCACATTGTTGAAAATGGACCTCGCTAAGGCAGAATAGAAGCCAAGGAATAAAAGGACACAATACCATTTGTAGCACCGTAGGTGTGTCTAGAGGTAAGCACGTGAGTTGTTGTAAGTCAGAAAGTGAAAGACACATATCATATCATATCTCTTATAGGTGTGACCGAAAAATGGATACCAGGGCAGATATTTCCACGGAGAAGGGCAATCAGAGATTCATTCAACAAACTTATGGTTCACCAATGGAAAGGTGTGAGGATTGGTTTCATTATGATATTGGGGTTAACAGACATATACAAACACAGGTGACATATATAATCACCAAAGACCTACAGAATACCAAGAGAAGACTACTCAACATTCTGTCATAAGGTACATGGGAAAAGGATCCCAGGAAGAACAGACATATGTGTATGTGTAAAAGAACCACATCTTCCACACCTACAACAAGCCAAACATTGTAATCAAATTTGCTGTAATAAAAAATAAAAAAATTAAATTAAAAACACGAACAAGAAGTAGTGAGACAAACTTGAGGGGCTTTCTCCTGGCACATTCCATTCTAAATTCCAATCTAGAACACGACTTCCATTGAGGCTCTGTTGCCCCAGTAACCAGATTTGGTAAGGGAGACCTGCTGCCACCTTGTGGCCGTTTCACACAACAGCAGCTTTAATCCCAGCGCTAATGGTCAGTTGATATTCAAAATCATTGCAGGCCTGTAAATGACACCTGCCCTGAAAACAAATCCTGGGTTCATATATCGACCAAAAAATTCAAAGGACGTCCATATTTCAAAACGACAGTTTCAAAAGGCATATTTTACTCACATTAGTGTTCTGCATCTTTTTCTTTCTTTCTTTTTTTGTTAAAAAAACGGGAATGGCAAAAAGCATCCCTCAGAATGGGCGAAAATATTTTCAAACGAATCAATGGACAAAAGTTTAATCTCCAATATATATAAAGAGCTCATGCAGCTTAATATTAAAAAAACAAACAACCCAATACAAAAATGGGCAGAAGATCTAAAGAGACGTTTCTTCAAAGAAGACACAGAGATGGCCAAGACGCACATGAAAAGCTGCTCAACATCACTAATTATTAGAGAAATGCAAATCAAAACTACAATGAGGTATCACCTCACACCTGTTACAATTGGCATCATCAGAAAATCTAAAAACAACGAATTCTGGGGAGGGTGTGGACAAAAGGATCCCTCTTCCACTAGTGGTGGAAATGTAAATTGATACAGTCACGATGGAGAACAGTATGGAGTTTCCTTAAAAAAACTAGAAATAGAATTACCATATGATCCAGCAATCCCACTTCTGGGCATATACCCAGATAAAACCATAAATCAAAAAGGCACATACACCACAATGCTCATTTCAGCACTATTTACGATAGCCAGGTAATGCAAACAACCTAAATACCCACAGACAGACGAATGGATAAAGATGTGGTACATATATAAAATGGAATATTACTCAGCCATAAGAAGGAATGAAACTGGGTCATTTGTAGAGACGTCGATGGATCTAGAGACTGTCATACAGAATGAAGTAAGTCAGAAAGAGACAAACAAATATTGTATATTAATGCATATATGTGGAACCTAGAAAAATGGTACAGATGAACTGGTTTGCAGGGAAGAAATAGAGACACAGAGTTAGAGAACCCACGTATGGACACCAAGTGTGGGAAGCCACGGGGAGGTGGTGTTGGGGTAAGTTGGGAGATTGGGATTGACCTGTATACATGTATATGCATAAAATACATAACTAATAATAACCTGCTGTATAAAAAATAAATAAAATTAAATTTCAAAATTTTAAAAAATAAAATTTAAAAATAAAACAGAAAAAAGTTCTTCCCTTCACACAGATGTATTTATATGAATGAATTATTTCCATGCTTATATCTATAAATACATAAAAGAGGAATAAAATCTAACTTGAACCAAAAAAGAAAAAAAAAAACCTGAACCCACGAGTTAGACAGAGGAAAACACAATCAGGGCACTTGCTCCATCGGTAAACAATTCTGAAATTGGTCAGTGGTGGGGAATCATCTCCCATAGAGCCAGCAGCCCACTCCTACGCAAGGAGCGTCCTCATTGCAAAGCGGGGGGCCATGCCGAGGCATCTGTGAGTAACCGTGAGCCTAGCCCCAGGCCAGCTGCTGTTGAACTTTTCCCACCCTTCCCAGGTAAAACACCTGAATATGTACAAGGGATTGAAAGCCTAGAGGAAGGGCCGTGGAGCCACACCAGCGACAGCACGCAGGCCAACTTGGTGCCTGCAGGCCAGTCAGGATGGTCCTGGCCCTGGGCGCTCTTCTGGAAGCTTTCCATTGCCCTGCCTGAGATACCCCTCCTGTCCCGGCCCCCACTGCTTTTTTCCTTCCTCACCTCTGTCCGGAGAGAAATTCCAGCGGAATGTATGGGTGACACATCCTCTTCATTACAGGTGGAAGCCTGGCAACTCCTGCAGAAAGTCCAGCAGAGACCCACTCACACCGGGCCACCACAAAGCCGTGGCCCTTCACTCCCACCCACCAGCACAGCCCCGACACTGCTGACCGGGCAGAGAATATGGAGTCAGGCACAGCTTCAGGGGCTATTGCTGCCTGCAGCGCTGTTTATATTGACCTCAACCCAGGCACACCTGGGGAGGGCCGGCCGGCAGGGTCAGGCTACCCAGGTCAGCTAATCCTCAGCCCTCAGGGAATCACATTGTTGAAAATGGACCTCGCTAAGGCAGAATAGAAGCCAAGGAATAAAAGGACACAATGCCATTTGTAGCACCGTAGGTGTGTCTAGAGGTAAGCACGTGAGTTGTTGTAAGTCAGAAAGTGAAAGACACATATCATATCATATCTCTTATAGGTGTGACCGAAAAATGGATACCAGGGCAGATATTTCCACGGAGAAGGGCAATCACAGATTCATTCAACAAACTTATGGTTCACCAATGGAAAGGTGTGAGGATTGGTTTCATTATGATATTGGGGTTAACAGACATATACAAACACAGGTGACATATATAATCACCAAAGACCTACAGAATACCAAGAGAAGACTACTCAACATTCTGTCATAAGGTACATGGGAAAAGGATCCCAGGAAGAACAGACATATGTGTATGTGTAAAAGAACCACATCTTCCACACCTACAACAAGCCAAACATTGTAATCAAATTTGCTGTAATAAAAAATAAAAAATTAAATTAAAAACACGAACAAGAAGTAGTGAGACAAACTTGAGGGGCTTTCTCCTGGCACATTCCATTCTAAATTCTAATCTAGAACACGACTTCCATTGAGGCTCTGTTGCCCCAGTAACCAGATTTGGTAAGGGAGACCTGCTGCCACCTTGTGGCCGTTTCACACAACAGCAGCTTTAATCCCAGCGCTAATGGTCAGTTGATATTCAAAATCATTGCAGGCCTGTAAATGACACCTGCCCTGAAAAGAAATCCTGGGTTCATATATCGACCAAAAAATTCAAAGGACGTCCATATTTCAAAACGACAGTTTCAAAAGGCATATTTTACACACATTAGTGTTCTGCTTCTTTTTCTTTCTTTCTTTTTTTGTTAAAAAAACGGGAATGGCAAAAAGCATCCCTCAGAATGGGCGAAAATATTTGCAAACGAATCAATGGACAAAGGTTTAATCTCCAATATATATAAAGAGCTCATGCAGCTTAATATTAAAAAAACAAACAACCCAATACAAAAATGGGCAGAAGATCTAAAGAGACGTTTCTTCAAAGAAGACACAGAGATGGCCAAGACGCACATGAAAAGCTGCTCAACATCACTAATTATTAGAGAAATGCAAATCAAATCTACAATGAGGTATCACCTCACACCTGTTACAACTGGCATCATCAGAAAATCTACAAACAACGAATTCTGGGGAGGGTGTGGACAAAAGGATCCCTCTTCCACTAGTGGTGGAAATGTAAATTGATACAGTCACGATGGAGAACAGTATGGAGTTTCCTTAAAAAAACTAGAAATAGAATTACCATATGATCCAGCAATCCCACTTCTGGGCATATACCCAGATAAAACCATAAATCAAAAAGGCACATTCACCACAATGCTCATTTCAGCACTATTTACGATAGCCAGGTAATGGAAGCAACCTAAATACCCACAGACAGACGAATGGATAAAGATGTGGTACATATATAAAATGGAATATTACTCAGCCATAAGAAGGAATGAAACTGGGTCATTTGTAGAGACGTCGATGGATCTAGAGACTGTCATACAGAATGAAGTAAGTCAGAAAGAGAAAAACAAATATTGTATATTAATGCATATATGTGGAACCTAGAAAAATGGTACAGATGAACTGGTTTGCAGGGAAGAAATAGAGACACAGAGGTAGAGAACACTCGTATGGACACCAAGTGTGGGAAGCCATGGGGAGGTGGTGTTGGGGTGAGTTGGGAGATTGGGATTGACCTGTATACATGTATATGCATAAAATACATAACTAATAATAACCTGCTGTATAAAAAATAAATAAAATTAAATTTCAAAATTTTAAAAAATAAAATTTAAAAATAAAACAGAAAAAAGTTCTTCCCTTCACACAGATGTATTTATATGAATGAATTATTTCCATGCTTATATCTATAAATACATAAAAGAGGAATAAAATCTAACTTGAACCAAAAAAGAAAAAAAAAAGCCTGAACCCACGAGTTAGACAGAGGAAAACACAATCAGGGCACTTGCTCCATCGGTAAACAATTCTGAAATTGGTCAGAGGTGGAGAATCATCTCCCATAGAGCAAGCAGCCCACTCCTACGCAAGGAGCGTCCTCATTGCAAAGCGGGGGGCCATGCCGAGGCATCTGTGAGTAACCGTGAGCCTAGCCCCAGGCCAGCTGCTGTTGAACTTTTCCCACCCTTCCCAGGTAAAACACCTGAATATGTACAAGGGATTGAAAGCCTAGAGGAAGGGCCGTGGAGCCACACCAGCGACAGCACGCAGGCCAACTTGGTGCCTGCAGGCCAGTCAGGATGGTCCTGGCCCTGGGCGCTCTTCTGGAAGCTTTCCATTGCCCTGCCTGAGATACCCCTCCTGTCCCGGCCCCCACTGCTTTTTTCCTTCCTCACCTCTGTCCGGAGAGAAATTCCAGCGGAAGGTATGGGTGACACATCCTCTTCATTACAGGTGGAAGCCTGGCAACTCCTGCAGAAAGTCCAGCAGAGACCCACTCACACCGGGCCACCCACAAAGCCGTGGCCCCTCACTCCCTCCCACCAGCACAGCCCCGACACTGCTGACGGGGCAGAGAATATGGAGTCAGGCACAGCTTCAGGGGCTATTGCTGCCTGCAGCGCTGTTTATATTGACCTCAACCCAGGCACACCTGGGGAGGGCCGGCCGGCAGGGTCAGGCTACCCAGGTCAGCTAATCCTCAGCCCTCAGGGAATCACATTGTTGAAAATGGACCTCGCTAAGGCAGAATAGAAGCCAAGGAATAAAAGGACACAATGCCATTTGTAGCACCGTAGGTGTGTCTAGAGGTAAGCACGTGAGTTGTTGTAAGTCAGAAAGTGAAAGACACATATCATATCATATCTCTTATAGGTGTGACCGAAAAATGGATACTAGGGCAGATATTTCCACGGAGAAGGGCAATCACAGATTCATTCAACAAACTTATGGTTCACCAATGGAAAGGTGTGAGGATTGGTTTCATTATGATATTGGGGTTAACAGACATATACAAACACAGGTGACATATATAATCACCAAAGACCTACAGAATACCAAGAGAAGACTACTCAACATTCTGTCATAAGGTACATGGGAAAAGGATCCCAGGAAGAGTAGACATATGTCTATGTGTAAAAGAACCACATCTTCCACACCTACAACCAAACCAAACATTGTAATCAAATTTGCTGTAATAAAAAATAAAAAATTAAATTAAAAACACGAACAAGAAGTAGTGAGGCAAACTTGAGGGGCTTTCTCCTGGCACATTCCATTCTAAATTCCAATCTAGAACAAGACTTCCATTGAGGCTCTGTTGCCCCAGTAACCAGATTTGGTAAGGGAGACCTGCTGCCACCTTGTGGCCGTTTCACACAACAGCAGCTTTAATCCCAGCGCTAATGGTCAGTTGATATTCAAAATCATTGCAGGCCTGTAAATGACACCTGCCCTGAAAAGAAATCCTGGGTTCATATATCGACCAAAAAATTCAAAGGACGTCCATATTTCAAAACGACAGTTTCAAAAGGCATATTTTACTCACATTAGTGTTCTGCTTCTTTTTCTTTCTTTCTTTCTTTGTTAAAAAAACGGGAATGGCAAAAAGCATCCCTCAGAATGGGCGAAAATATTTGCAAACGAATCAATGGACAAAAGTTTAATCTCCAATATATATAAAGAGCTCATGCAGCTTAATATTAAAAAAAACAAACAACCCAATACAAAAATGGGCAGAAGATCTAAAGAGACGTTTCTTCAAAGAAGACACAGAGATGGCCAAGACGCACATGAAAAGCTGCTGAACATCACTAATTATTAGAGAAATGCAAATCAAAACTACAATGAGGTATCACCTCACACCTGTTACAACTGACATCATCAGAAAATCTACAAACAACGAATTCCGGAGAGGGTGTGGACAAAAGGATCCCTCTTCCACTAGTGGTGGAAATGTAAATTGATACAGTCACGATGGAGAACAATATGGAGTTTCCTTAAAAAAACTAGAAATAGAATTACCATATGATCCAGCAATCCCACTTCTGGGCATATACCCAGATAAAACCATAAATCAAAAAGGCACATTCACCACAATGTTCATTTCAGCACTATTTACGATAGTCAGGTAATGGAAGCAACCTAAATACCCACAGACAGACGAATGGATAAAGATATGGTACATATATAAAATGAAATATTACTCAGCCATAAGAAGGAATGAAACTGGGTCATTTGTAGAGACGTCGATGGATCTAGAGACTGTCATACAGAATGAAGTAAGTCAGAAAGAGACAAACAAATATTGTATATTAATGCATATATGTGGAACCTAGAAAAATGGTACAGATGAACTGGTTTGCAGAGAAGAAATAGAGACACAGAGGTAGAGAACACACGTATGTACACCAAGTGTGGGAAGCCATGGGGAGGTGGTGTTGGGGTGAGTTGGGAGATTGGGATTGACCTGTATACATGTATATGCATAAAATACATAACTAATAATAACCTGCTGTATAAAAAATAAATAAAATTAAATTTCAAAATTTTAAAAAATAAAATTTAAAAATAAAACAGAAAAAAGTTCTTCCCTTCACACAGATGTATTTATATGAATGAATTATTCCCATGCTTATATCTATAAATACATAAAAGAGGAATAAAATCTAACTTGAACCAAAAAAGAAAAAAAAAAACCTGAACCCACGAGTTAGACAGAGGAAAAAACAATCAGGGCACTTGCTCCATCGGTAAACAATTCTGAAATTGGTCAGAGGTGGGGAATCATCTCCCACAGAGCAAGCAGCCCACTCCTACGCAAGGAGCGTCCTCATTGCAAAGCGGGGGGCCATGCCGAGGCATCTGTGAGTAACCGTGAGCCTAGCCCCAGGCCAGCTGCTGTTGAACTTTTCCCACCCTTCCCAGGTAAAACACCTGAATATGTACAAGGGCTTGAAAGCCTAGAGGAAGGGCCGTGGAGCCACACCAGCGACAGCACGCAGGCCAACTTGGTGCCTGCAGGCCAGCCAGGATGATCCTGGCCTTGGGCGCTCTTCTAGAAGCTTTCCATTGCCCTGTCTGAGATACCCCTCCTGTCCCGGCCCCCACTGCTTTTTTCCTTCCTCACCTCTGTCCGGAGAGAAATTCCAGTGTATGGTAGAGGTGACACATCCTCTTCTTTACAGGTGGAAGCCTGGCAACTCCTGCAGAAAGTCCAGCAGAGACCCACTCACACCGGGCCACCCACAAAGCCGTGGCCGCTCACTCCCTCCCACCAGCACAGCCCCGACACTGCTGACGGGGCAGAGAATATGGAGTCAGGCACAGCTTCAGGGGCTATTGCTGCCTGCAGCGCTGTTTATATTGACCTCAACACAGGCACACCTGGGGTGGGCCGGCCGGCAGGGTCAGGCTACCCAGGTCAGCTAATCCTCAGCCCTCAGGGAATCACATTGTTGAAAATGGACCTCGCTAAGGCAGAATAGAAGCCAAGGAATAAAAGGACACAATGCCATTTGTAGCACCGTAGGTGTGTCTAGAGGTAAGCACGTGAGTTGTTGTAAGTCAGAAAGTGAAAGACACATATCATATCATATCTCTTATAGGTGTGACCGAAAAATGGATACCAGGGCAGATATTTCCACGGAGAAGGGCAATCACAGATTCATTCAACAAACTTATGGTTCACCAATGGAAAGGTGTGAGGATTGGTTTCATTATGATATTGGGGTTAACAGACATATACAAACACAGGTGACATATATAATCACCAAAGACCTACAGAATACCAAGAGAAGACTACTCAACATTCTGTCATAAGGTACATGGGAAAAGGATCCCAGGAAGAGTAGACATATGTGTATGTGTAAAAGAACCACATCTTCCACACCTACAACAAGCCAAACATTGTAATCAAATTTGCTGTAATAAAAAGTAAAAAATTAAATTAAAAACACGAACAAGAAGTAGTGAGACAAACTTGAGGGGCTTTCTCCTGGCACATTCCATTCTAAATTCCAATCTAGAACACGACTTCCATTGAGGCTCTGTTGCCCCAGTAACCAGATTTGGTAAGGGAGACCTGCTGCCACCTTGTGGCCGTTTCACACAACAGCAGCTTTAATCCCAGCGCTAATGGTCAGTTGATATTCAAAATCATTGCAGGCCTGTAAATGACACCTGCCCTGAAAACAAATCCTGGGTTCATATATCGACCAAAAAATTCAAAGGACGTCCATATTTCAAAACGAAAGTTTCAAAAGGCATATTTTACACACATTAGTGTTCTGCTTCTTTTCCTTTCTTTCTTTTTTTGTTAAAAAAACGGGAATGGCAAAAAGCATCCCTCAGAATGGGCGTAAATATTTGCAAACGAATCAATGGACAAAAGTTTAATCTCCAATATATATAAAGAGCTCATGCAGCTTAATATTAAAAAAACAAACAACCCAATACAAAAATGGGCAGAAGATCTAAAGAGACGTTTCTTCAAAGAAGACACAGAGATGGCCAAGACGCACATGAAAAGCTGCTCAACATCACTAATTATTAGAGAAATGCAAATCAAAACTACAATGAGGTATCACCTCACACCTGTTAGAATCGGCATCATCAGAAAATCTACAAACAATGAATTCTGGGGAGGGTGTGGACAAAAGGATCCCTCTTCCACTAGTGGTGGAAATGTAAATTGATACAGTCACGATGGAGAACAGTATGGAGTTTCCTTAAAAAAACTAGAAATAGAATTACCATATGACTCAGCAATCCCACTTCTGGGCATATACCCAGAGAAAACCATAAATCAAAAAGGCACATTCACCACAATGCTCATTTCAGCACTATTTACGATAGCCAGGTAATGGAAGCAACCTAAATACCCACAGACAGACGAATGGATAAAGATGTGGTACATATATAAAATGGAATATTACTCAGCCATAAGAAGGAATGAAACTGGGTCATTTGTAGAGACGTCGATGGATCTAGAGACTGTCATACAGAATGAAGTAAGTCAGAAAAAGACAAACAAATATTGTATATTAATGCATATATGTGGAACCTAGAGAAATGGTACAGATGAACTGGTTTGCAGGGAAGAAATAGAGACACAGAGGTAGAGAACACACGTATGGACACCAAGTGTGGGAAGCCATGGGGAGGTGGTGTTGGGGTGAGTTGGGAGATTGGGATTGACCTGTATACATGTATATGCATAAAATATATAACTAATAATAACCTGCTGTATAAAAAATAAATAAAATTAAATTTCAAAATTTTAAACAATAAAATTTAAAAATAAAACAGAAAAAAGTTCTTCCCTTCACACAGATGTATTTATATGAATGAATTATTTCCATGCTTATATCTATAAATACATAAAAGAGGAATGAAATCTAAGTTGAACCAGAAAAGAAAAAAAAAAAAACCTGAACACACGAGTTAGACAGAGGAAAACACAATCAGGGCACTTGCTCCATCGGTAAACAATTCTGAAATTGGTCAGAGGTGGGGAATCATCTCCCATAGAGCCAGCAGCCCACTCCTACGCAAGGATCGTCCTCATTGCAAAGCGGCGGGCCATGCCGAGGCATCTGTGAGTAACCGTGAGCTGAGCCCCAGGCCAGCTGCTGTTGAACTTTTCCCACCCTTCCCAGGTAAAACACCTGAATATGTACAAGGGCTTGAAAGCCTAGAGGAAGGGCCGTGGAGCCACACCAGTGACAGCACGCAGGCCAACTTGGTGCCTGCAGGCCAGTCAGGATGGTCCTGGCCCTGGGCGCTCTTCTGGAAGCTTTCCATTGTCCTGCCTGAGATACCCCTCCTGTCCCGGCCCCCACTGCTTTTTTCCTTCCTCACCTGTGTCCGGAGAGAAATTCCAGCGGAAGGTATGGGTGACACATCCTCTTCATTACAGGTGGAAGCCTGGCAACTCCTGCAGAAAGTCCAGCAGAGACCCACTCACACCGGGCCACCCACAAAGCCGTGGCCCCTCACTCCCTCCCACCAGCACAGCCCCGACACTGCTGACCGGGCAGAGAATATGGAGTCAGGCACAGCTTCAGGGGCTATTGCTGCCTGCAGCGCTGTTTATATTGACCTCAACCCAGGCACACCTGGGGAGGGCCGGCCGGCAGGGTCAGGCTACCCAGGTCAGCTAATCCTCAGCCCTCAGGGAATCACATTGTTGAAAATGGACCTCGCTAAGGCAGAATAGAAGCCAAGGAATAAAAGGACACAATGCCATTTGTAGCACCGTAGGTGTGTCTAGAGGTAAGCACGTGAGTTGTTGTAAGTCAGAAAGTGAAAGACACATATCATATCATATCTCTTATAGGTGTGACCGAAAAATGGATACCAGGGCAGATATTTCCACGGAGAAGGGCAATCACAGATTCATTCAACAAACTTATGGTTCACCAATGGAAAGGTGTGAGGATTGGTTTCATTATGATATTGGGGTTAACAGACATATACAAACACAGGTGACATATAGAATCACCAAAGTCCTACAGAATACCAAGAGAAGACTACTCAACATTCTGTCATAAGGTACATGGGAAAAGGATCCGAGGAAGAACAGACATATGTGTATGTGTAAAAGAACCACATCTTCCACACCTACAACAAGCCAAACATTGTAATCAAATTTGCTGTAATAAAAAATAAAAAATTAAATTAAAAACACGAACAAGAAGTAGTGAGACAAACTTGAGGGGCTTTCTCCTGGCACATTCCATTCTAAATTCCAATCTAGAACACGACTTCCATTGAGGCTCTGTTGCCCCAGTAACCAGATTTGGTAAGGGAGACCTGCTGCCACCTTGTGGCCGTTTCACACAACAGCAGCTTTAATCCCAGCGCTAATGGTCAGTTGATATTCAAAATCATTGCAGGCCTGTAAATGACACCTGCCCTGAAAACAAATCCTGGGTTCATATATCGACCAAAAAATTCAAAGGACGTCCATATTTCAAAACGACAGTTTCAAGAGGCATATTTTACACACATTAGTGTTCTGCTTCTTTTTCTTTGTTTCTTTTTTTGTTAATAAAACGGGTATGGCAAAAAGCATCCCTCAGAATGGGCGAAAATATTTGCAAACGAATCAATGGACAAAAGTTTAATCTCCAATATATATAAAGAGCTCATGCAGCTTAATATTAAAAAAACAAACAACCCAATACAAAAATGGGCAGAAGATCTAAAGAGACGTTTCTTCAAAGAAGACACAGAGATGGCCAAGACGCACATGAAAAGCTGCTCAACATCACTAATTATTAGAGAAATGCAAATCAAAACTACAATGAGGTATCACCTCACACCTGTTACAATTGGCATCATCAGAAAATCTACAAACAACGAATTCTTGGGAGGGTGTGGACAAAAGGATCCCTCTTCCACTAGTGGTGGAAATGTAAATTGATACAGTCACGATGGAGAACAGTATGGAGTTTCCTTAAAAAAACTAGAAATAGAATTACCATATGATCCAGAAATCCCACTTCTGGGCATATACCCAGAGAAAACCATAAATCAAAAAGGCACATTCACCACAATGCTCATTTCAGCACTATTTACGATAGCCAGGTAATGGAAGCAACCTAAATACCCACAGACAGACGAATGGATAAAGATGTGGTACATATATAAAATGGAATATTACTCAGCCATAAGAAGGAATGAAACTGCGTCATTTGTAGAGACGTCGATGGATCTAGAGACTGTCATACAGAATGAAGTAAGTCAGAAAGAGAAAAACAAATATTGTATATTAATGCATATATGTGGAACCTAGAAAAATGGTACAGATGAACTGGTTTGCAGGGAAGAAATAGAGACACAGAGGTAGAGAACACATGTATGGACATCAAGTGTGGGAAGCCATGGGGAGGTGGTGTTGGGATGAGTTGGGAGATTGGGATTGACTTGTATACATGCATATGCATAAAATACATAACTAATAATAACCTGCTGTATAAAAAAATAAATAAAATTAAATTTCAAAATTTAAAAAAATAAAATTTAAAAATAAAACAGAAAAAAGTTCTTCCCTTCACACAGATGTATTTATATGAATGAATTATTTCCATGCTTATATCTATAAATACATAAAAGAGGAATAAAATCTAACTTGAACCAAAAAAGAAAAAAAAAACCTGAACCCACGAGTTAGACAGAGGAAAACACAATCAGGGCACTTTTTCCAGCGGTAAACAATTCTGAAATTGGTCAGAGGTGGGGAATCATCTCCCATACAGCCAGCAGCCCACCCCCCAAGCAAGGAGGGTCCTCATTGCAAAGCTGGGGTACCAAGCCAAGGCATCTGTGAGTAAACGTGAGCTAAGCCCCAGTCCTGCTGCAGCTGAACTCTTCCCACCCTTTCCAGTTAAAACACCTGAATATGTACAAGAACTTGCAAGCTTAGAGGAAGGGCTGTGGAGCCACACCAGCGACAGCACACAGGCCGACTTGGTGCCTGCAGGCCAGTCAGGATTGTCCTGGCCCCAGATGCTCTTCTGGAAGCTTTCCATTTCCCTGCCTGAGATACCCCTCCTGCCACGGCCCCCACTGCTTTTTTACTTCCTCACCTCTGCCTGGGGAGAAATTCCAGCAGCAGGTATCGGTGACACATCCTCTTCTTTAGCAGGTGGCAGCCTGGCATCTCCTGCAGAAAGTCCAGCAGAGCCCCACTCACACTGGGCCACCCACAAAGCCGTGGCCCCTCACTCCCTCCCACCAGCACAGCCCCGGCACTGCCTACGGGGCAGAGAATATGGCGTCAGTCACAGCTACAAGAGCTGTCGCTCACTGGAGAGCTGTTTATATTGCCCTCAACTCAGGAACACCTGTGGAGGGCTGGCAGGCAGTTTCAGGCTGCAAAAATCAGCCAATCCTCACCCCTCAGGAGCTCACAGTTGCAGAAAATGAAACTTGCTAAATGGGCCAGGTCCTAGGAACAGGTGTGGGCTCTTGAGAGTCAGGATAGACAAGGGGCTGCAGCTGCGGCTTGTTTTCTTATCATTTTATCTGGTCCATGAGTGGATAACAACTTCAAGAAGACCCTATCCTAATGAGAGGAACCCAGGAGTCAGGGAGAGGAGTGATGGTGGGTGGAGACAGAGGCCTGGTGCCCTGGCTGCAGTGGAAGTGTCTGGAAGACCAGGCAGAAAGAGCCTGCAGAGAGTGATAGCCATGGTCACAGACCTGTCAGAGCTGCTGTTTGTTAGTTCAAGTCCTGCTCTGAGGTATTCTGTGTCAGCTGTGAGCGACAGGTGAGCAGGGGGTTCTCTGCAAGGTGGGCTATGTGCACAGTTCCTGTGTGTCCAGCCCTGCTGGGGTACCTGCCCAGGGGAGCTCTGTATCCTGGGAAGGGCCTGAGTAGGAGAGCCCAATGGGCTGCTGGGTAGCTGCAGAGGTGAGCTCCATACCCTGGGAGGGACTTGACCACGAGAGCCCCGTGGGCTGTGGGGTAGGTGTGCAGCCCAGGTAAGCTCCATATCCTGAGATTGGCCTGACCACGAGAGCCCCATGGGCTGCTGGAGACCTGATAAAGTATATCAGGACAGTCAGTGAAGCCACCGAGGATATGCATCCAGTAGCTCCTATTTCCTACTCCCTGCTGGTCATTCTACCTTCCACCAGGCCATGACATTCTGTATTAGACTTCAATGATGCCTTCTTCTGTATTCCATTCATCTCAGAGTCACAAGAATTTTTGGCTTGTGAGTGGCAGGACACAACATGCAACAAAAGAAATAATGCTGGGCCGTCCTGCCCCAATGGTTCAAAAATCCCCACACCATCATTGGGGAAATGTCCTCTAAAGACCTAAAAGTTCAACCTCTTTAAAAGGGAACCCTCCTTCAATATGCAGATGACATTCTGATCGCCAGGCCTACTAAAGACGCCTCTGAACTACCTAGCCAAGAAAGGATAGAAGGTGTCCAAGATAAACGCTCAAATATCCCAGGCTAAGGTGACATGCCTGGGCTTCATTCTCACAGATATTCGGAGAAACGCATCCCAGGATAGGGAAGAAGCCATTTGCAGCCTTGCGTCTTCTAAAACTAGAAGACAGCTTAGGGGTTCCTGGGGAGGCCAAGGTTTTCTGCATCTGGATCCCTAACTACAGTGTCATAGCTGGGCCTCTACATGAAACACTGACACGAAAAGATGATGATCCTTTTGAATAGAATCCAGAAGCAGCCTTTCAAGAATGGAAAGAGCAGTCAATACAGACCCTTGCCCAGGAACTCCCTAATTTAGCTAAACCCTTTGACCTTTACATACCCGGTCAAAGGTTAATCGCCCTTGGAGCCTTAGTGCAAAAACTGGGACCACTTGAAATGGAGCAACACAAGAATGCCCTTCAGGTATGATAAACTATGGTCACCAAGGGCTTTGCCCACCGACTCATCAGGCCAGGATACTGGGGTATCTAAAAAGCTGGAAATCAGCAGCCCACAAGGCCAGCTCCCTCCTAAGGGAAAAGGACCCCACGTGGTGATCCTAACCACCCATCATGCCCTGAAGTTGCAGGGGTCGCTCTGTGGACACACTGACCTCGAGTGAGGAGGCCCTCCAACTCCAACCTCCAGAGAGATAAACGGGGGCAACGGGCCCCCAAGATGACTCGTGTGACCATCACTTGACCTGGAGTTTCTCTCAGAAAACGACAAGACTGTGCCCCGAAAGAGCAGACTACTGCTTGCAGGACTTACTGCACCCAGAGGGGAGCTAATAAGCTTGGCGGGGGAAACGTATATCACGCTTTCACCATAGAAAACCCTACAGACACCGTGGTGATGGTGGCCAATATGACCGGCTGGACTGCTGGCTACTTCTAAAGGCCGTTGACTCAGTGGACGTCATGGTCCTGGATCACCACTGACCCTGGACTGTCTGGGAGTTGCGCGGGCAGGGCTCTGACACATGGTGCTGTTTGTACATTAATTCAGGGACCTAATTAAAGAAAGCACAGACTACTGGTCAGAGCATCTAGTCTGGCAAAAACTGTCAGCCTAAGGTCGCCGAACATATGTGGGGTGGGGTGAAACCTGCCACCGCAGCATCTCTGCGCCTCTCTTTCCTGGACCCTTAAAGGTCATTAGAATCTGTAACACTTCCAATGCTGGTGCTCAGGCGGACGAGAAGTGAGGCAGGAGGCCTTGGGACAATCAACCTCACCAGGAGGCCGGTGGGGAGACGTTTTGCCCCTCCCCCCATGTATCAGGGCTCCCACCACAGCATGAAGCAGTTACAAAAGAGGGGTCTGCACCCTCAACACCCCAAGAATAAGGAACGGAACAAAAAGCAGAGGAGGTGTTCGTCTCCGGCAACGTTCATTAAAAATTCCTGGGAGATAAAAAGAGAATCTGGGCAATAAAATAAAGTCTAACCTGTTTTTCCTTTGTGCTTTGTCTAATTTCACGTGCTCCTAGGGTTCCGCATGCAGAGGTCCCACACCCGGCACTTCAGACCCGATTTCCTAGTGCAGAATGGCTGGGTCGACACCTCAGCTAGCGGGGTCCCATGCAGACTCCGCGGCATAGAGCCTGAGCTGCAGCCAACGCAGCCCTCGAGAGCTCCATCCCCTCCCTCCCACTGACGCTGCCGGGGACCCTACACAGCAGCCCAGCCCACAGCCCATGGGGGAGTGCACGATCTCACCTCTCCATTCTGTTTTCAAAATAATGTTTCCTTTGCTTCTGAACCAAACTCAGTCTTGATCTGTTGGCTCCAATGACACTGGGCACGGGGACTCCTGTTGGGGTCCACTCTGGAGGATCAGTAACAGAAATTGAGAACATTGTAACTTCAATGAACAGATGTGTGAGCCAAACTGTAGTTAACATAGAGCAGTGTATAATGCTCGGGTAAAATAAGATGTTTCTAAGACTTACATTTGATATTTCCATCACTTTCCTATAAGCAAGTTCAGTGAAGACGTCTGTCTTATTTGTCAGGTCAACATTAGAGAAATGAAGTGATTTATTTCCATGGATGTACATCGAATACTCTTGGCTGAAGCTTCAATCTTGTTTTGAATGCTTTTCCACTGTAAATGATACCTCTCTTTCAGCTCCCCCATTTCTGAGAAGTATAAAATCTTATAATTTATTATTACCAAAGGGGAAAGGTAGGAGAAGGGATAAATTAACAGTTTGGGATTAACACATACACACTGCTATGTATAAAATAGATCATCAACAAGGAACTACTGTATAGCACAGGGAACTACACTGAATATTTTGCAATAACCTACAAGGGGAAATAATCTGAAAAAGAATAGATATTTTTATTGACATCATCTATCAATGACAGATAAAATGTAACCTAAGCAAGGCCGATGGTGAGCGCTTCTGACCCTGAAGATTTCAGTCATCTAAAGTTTGGGCTCTGCCTATTTCCCAAGGCCCTTAAAGGACATACGTGTAGCCGTAGCTTAAAAATTCCCCAGTTTGGGGTTCGGGGAGGCACTGATTTGGAAAAATCCCTGGTGTTCTCCTTACATGCACGGGACCCTTCCTACAGCTAAAACATGCCTGTCACACCTAGAGGATGGTACACCGTTTGATCGGAAAGAGTTTGGAAAAGGCACCTCATCTCCTCATCGCCTGGTGCTCGGGTTCAACCCTCCAGCATCTTTCCTAACAATCTCCTCACTTGGGGATATCAGCACCGTCAACATCCTGTTGCACACAGTTTGGAATTTGTCCAGAGGATGAAGCGGAAGGATGAGAAAAATTTAGAGACAAGTCTTAGGTGTTCGGACAGGCACATGCCACTCTAATTTCCAATCCAGAAGACAAATTCATCAAAGGCTAGAATTGCCCACGGAAACAGAATAGGGCTAGAGGAAATCCCGCTGTTTTGTGTCCAGTTTCCAAAAACACAAGTTGAAAAATGGAACTCAGGGGCACTAAAATTCATGAAACTGCAGAGTTGAAAATATCTATCGTCGAAAAATGTCTTGAGGTAAGTCACAGAAAAGGACTTGTAAGCAAGGGAGAGTGGCAGGAAACAGATTTGAAGAGGTGAAAGGACTCCCCATTAAAGCACAAGAAAAGGGGCTGAACATCGCCAATGATGCAGTTGGCCAAAAAGGGTGTATGCATTTTTTCTGAATATATTCAAGTAAAGGCCATACACACTTTTTATCCAACCCAACAGGTGGGCACTGGAAATCAATATCACAAAATGTATCACTTCACATCAGTCAGAAGGGCCATCCACATAAAGTGTAAACACCAGAAATGCAGGACAGGGCGAGGAGAAAAGGGAGCCCTGTGAGGCTGATAGTGGAAATGTAATTTGCCAACGGCCACTCTGGAGAAGTGTATTGTGTTTGCTAAAACATCTAAAAAATGAGCTACAGAGCATAGGGCACTTGC
The DNA here is from genome assembly GCF_949752795.1 of Hyperoodon ampullatus. Lineage (NCBI taxonomy): Eukaryota > Metazoa > Chordata > Mammalia > Artiodactyla > Ziphiidae > Hyperoodon > Hyperoodon ampullatus. The sequence goes on from NW_027640893.1 coordinate 441,878, forward strand.
ACTCATGGGCGTGTACCTTGGGAAAAACAAAAATCGACAGAAAACAGGCACCCGAACGTTTACCACCTCTCTGTTAAAAAGGGCCTCAACTTGGATATAACCTAAATGTTCCTGGAAGGATAAAATGGATAAAAGAGATGGGGTACTTATGTAGAGTGGAATATTACTCATCCAGAAATCAATGAAATAAGGCCAGTTGTAACAACTCTGGAGGAGTTACATACGATCATTCTAAGTGACATATGTCAGAAAGAAAAAGACACATATCATAAGATGTCAGTTAAAGGTGGAATCAAAAATGGCTACACATGAAATAAATTACAAAACAGAAACATAGTCAAATTTGTAGAAAATAGACATAAGGCTGCTAAATGGGAAAGGTGGGGAATGGTGAGGTATTATCCAGGAGGTTGAAATTAGCAAAGATACCATTCCAAGTACCAAATTGAATAACTGACAAGGCCTACACGGTACCTCAAAGAACTGCACTCAGCCCACTCAAGTCACTGGAAAATAATACATATGACTGGTAAGCATCTGAAAAAGAAGTTATTGTTGTCTCACAGTACATGAATCAAGTGGATGTACAGCAGCAAAAAACAGAGCTTTGAAAATCAGCTGTAAGCAATATAAAAATAAATTTAAAACTATTTATAAAAACAGTGAGACAGGCAAAAATTCTTACAACTTTTGTTGAAGGGCTACGATGTAACATGGATTGAACACATGTAGACCCACAGCAGGATGATTATATAAGGCTGGAAGCTATGCATGCTAAGAGATGTTAGAGAGGCTGGGTGAGGAAATGCAGACCTTTTAAAGTAATACTGCCTGGTACCCATTCCATGGGTCCCAAATCTGCAGGTTCAAGGGAGTCTTCTGACAGCGAAAACATGCCTGGGAAACCGAGATGAATGTACACCGTGTGCTCAGGAAAGGTGTCTAAAATGCACCTCATTTTTGATCTCCTGGTGCTGGGGTTCGCCATTCCAGCCACATTACTAACAATCTCCCCACTTGGAGAATCAGCACCTTTAACCTCCTGTTTCACACAGTTTTCAATTTGTGCAGAGGATAAATGGGAAGAGGGGGAACCAATGAGAGATTAGCTGTAGGACTTTTGACAGGCACATGTCACTCTAATTTCCCATTAGGAAGAATAATTAACCAAAGGCTCAGCCTGCCTCCCCAGAACCAGAATAGGGCCAGAAGTAATCCAATGGTTTGGCGGCCAGCTCACAAAAAAAGCGAGTTGCAAAATGGAGCTCAGGAGCAGACAATTCAAAGACCTGCAAAGATATAAATGATAACCAACGTCCAAAAATATATTCAGGTAAGGTAACGAAGAGGATCTGAATGAGAGGCAGAATTGCAGGAAACAGATTTCAAAAGGTAGATTGTACTCACATTTAAAGCATATGAAAAGCAGCAGAATTACTAAAATGAGGCGGTTGGGCAAAAGGGTGTATGCATTTTTTTCGTGAATATCTTCAGGAAAAAAACACATGCAGAGTTTTTGTCCAACCAAGCAAGAGGGAAATGCAAATCCGCACAAAAAAGAAGTCTCAATTTCCACTGCTCAGAAAGGCCATCCAAAAAATGTGTACAAACCAGAAATGCAGGAGAGGCCATGGAAAACAGGGAGCCTAGTCACGTTGATGGGTGGGGTATAAATATCCAAGAGCCACTCTGAAGAAGTGTATGCTGTTTTTAAAACATCTAAAATACAAAGCCCCGGAGCAAGGGGACTTCAACTCATGGACATATAACTTGGGAAGACTAAATGTCAATAAGACACAGGCACCCCAAAGTTTAGGGCTGCTCTGCATACAAGAACCTCAACTTTGGTACACCTAAAATATCCCAGGAAAAAGAGAAATGCATAAAGAACTTGTGGTAATTTTGTACAACGGAATATCACTCAGACGTGAAATCAATGTATACAAGGCCAGTAGCAGCATAAAGAGTGGATTTAGGTATGATGATTTTAAGGGAAATTAGTCACACAGAAAAAGAATCTTATCATAAGATATCACTTATAGAGGGAATGTCAATATCACAACACATGAACTGAATTAGGAAAGAGAACAGAGTCTCACATTTAGCAAAAATCTCTTATGCCTGCTTCAGGGGAAAGGAGAGGTGGGGTGATGCATAAAACCAGAGTTTGATATTAGCACAGGTACCATTCCATAAACCAAATACAGAATAGACAAGACCTACACCTTCCTCAGTGAACGGGACTCAACACCCCTATGCCCCACAGAGGAATATATCTGACTACTAAGAATCTTATAACCTATGTATTGATATGTCTCCGTAAGGGAATCAATTGTGTCTAGACTGGCATAAACACGTCAGTGAAAATCAGCTCAACCCCATTATAAAAATGAATTTCAAAAAACCCCAAAAAACAGCGAAATTCTTACACAATTCCTTCAGGGTTTCTGATGAAACCTGGAATGACCCTATCTGCAAAGACAGCTGGATGAGACATAAGGCTGGACACTTGGGACTGAGAGGACTGGTGAGATTGGGAGAGAAAATGCAGACCTTTTAAAGTAGTAATGCATGCCACCATTCCATGTGTCCCAAATCTCCAGGTAGAAGGGTATATCACTACAATTATAACATGTATGGGAAACCTAGAAAATGGACACCCTGTGATGGCGAAAGGTTTCTAAAACTCTCCTAATTTTTCCTCTCCTTGTGCTCCACTTTGGCATTCCAACTGCTTTACTATCAATCTCCCAACTTAGGAGAGTCAGCCCCTATAACCTCCTGGTTCGCACAGTTTGCTAATTGTGCAGAGGATGAAAGGGAAGAGGGAGAACCAATCAGAGAGTAGATGTAGGCATTTGGAAGGTCACATGTCACTCTAAGTTCCCGGCAGGAAGAAGAATTAACCAAAGCCTCAACCACCCACAGGGAACCAATATAGCGACCCCTGGAACCAGTATAGGTCCTGAAGCAAAATTGTGGATTTGCGGCCAGCTCACAAAGATGGGATTTGAAAATTGGAGCTCAGGGGCACAGCAATTCACAAACCTGCAGACTTATAAAGGACTACTCTCTTCCAAAAATCTGTTGAGGGAAGGCAATGAAGCGGACTTGAAAATGAGGCAGAATTGCACAAAACATATTTCAAGAGGTAAATTGGAATCGCCTTTAAAGCATAGGAAAAACATCCCAACTTGGACAGAGATGCACTTGGCCAAAAAGGGCGTATGCCTTTTCTCCTGAATATATTCAGAAGAAAACGCATACGCCCTTTTTGGCCAATCAAGCAAGTGCGCAATACAAATCCACACTACAAAGAATTGTCACTTACCACCGGTCAAAAGGGACATCCGAATATCTGTAAAAACCAGAAAGGCAAGAGAGAGATGGCAAGGGCATGAAGCAATGTGATCCCAGTGGTCATGGAGGATTGTGATGACAAGCGCATGGAGAATTGTGATGACAAGATTATGTACCATTTTGTTGACAAAGGCAAGGACCATTATGATGACAAGGTTCATGGAGCACTGTGATGACAAGCATCACGGAGCATTGTGATTACAGGGGTCCTGGAGCATTGGGATGACAAGCGCATGGATCATTGTGATGACAATGGTCATGGAGCATTTTAATGACAAGAGTCCCGGATCATTGTGTTGTCAGGGTTCATGGAGCGTTGTGATGACAGTGGTCATGGAGCATTGTGATGACAAGGTACTGGAGCACTGTGATGAGAAGACCATGGAGCTTTGTGATGACAAGTCTCATGGAGCATTCTGATGAAAAGTGCCATGGAGCATTGTGATTACAGGGGTCTTGGAGCATTATGATGACAAGGGCATGGAGCATTGGGATGAGAAGGCCATGGACCGTTCTGATGACATGCATCATGGAGCTTTGTGAGGACAAGGGCATGGAGCATTGTGATTACAGTGGTCTTGGAGCACTGTGATGAAAAGGGCATGGATCATTTTTATGAAAAAGGCATGGAGCCTTGTCATGACAGGGTTCAAGGAGCAAACTGACAACAAGTGTCAGGGAGCATTGTGATGACAAAGGTATTGAGTATTGTGATGACAAAGGTCATGGAGCATTGTGATGAGAAGACCATGGATAACTGTGATGACGAGCGTCATGGGGCGTTGTGATGATAAGTGTTATGGAACATATTGATCACAAGGATTTGGAGCATTGTGATGACAGAGGTCATGGAGCATTGTGGTTTCATTGTGATGACAATAGCCTGAAGCATTATGATGATGGGCATGGTGCATTGTGATGACAGGGTTCATGGAGCATTGAGATGAAAAGGGGCATGGAGCATTGCGATTACAGGAGTCTTGGAGCATTGTGATGACAAAGGCATGGAACATCGTGAATGAGAAGGCCATGGAGCATTCTGTTGACATGCGTCATGGAGCTTTGTGATGACAAGGGCATGGAGCATTGTGATTACAGGGGTCTTGGAGCATTGTGATGACAAGGGTCATGGAGCCTTGTGATGACAAGGCTGTGGAACATTGTGATGGCAGGGGTCAGGGAGCATTGTTATGACAGGGGTAATGGAGCATTGTGATGACAAGGGCATGGAGCATTGGTCTGAAAAGTTTCATGGATTATTGTGATGAGAGGGGGCAAGGAGCATTGTGATGACAAGGGCATGGAACACTGTGATACATGGGTCATGGAGGATTGTAATGAGAAGCGCATGGAGCATTGTGATAAGAATGGCATCGAGCATTGTGATGAAAAGCATCATGGAGCCTGTGATGACAAGGGCATGGAACAATGTGATGAGAGGGTTCATGGAGCATTGTGATGACAATGGCATGCAGCATTGTGATGACAAGGGTCATTGAGCTTTGTGATGACAAAGGTCATGGAGCATTTTGATGACAAGGGTGTGGTGCATTCTGTTGTGAAGGGCAGGGAGCATTGTGATGACAGGGGTTATGGAACATTGTGATGTCAGGGGAATGGAGCATTGTGATGATAAAGACATGTAGCATTGTTGTGACAAGGGTCATGGAATATTGTGATGACAGGGGTGAGGGAGTATTGTGTTGACTAGTGATGGAACATTGTGATATCAGTGGTGAGAGAGCATTTTGATGAGAAGTGCATGGAGCAGTGTGATGACAAGGTTTATGGAGCATTGTGATGACAAAGATGTGGAGCATTGTAATGACAAGTGCATGGCACATTGTGATGCCATGGGTCATGGAGTATTGTGCTAACAAAGGCATTGAGCATTGGGATGACAAGGGTCACCAAGCATTGTGATGAAATGTTCATGGAGCGCTGTGGTGACAAAGGTCACAGAGCCTTGTGATGATGAGGGCATGAACCATTGTGATGACAAAGGTCATGAAGCATTGTGATGACTGGAGTCAGGGAGCATTGTGATGACAGGGGTCATAGAGCATTGTGATGAAAGGGCATGGAGCATTGTGATGACAGGGGCATGTTGCATTGGTTTGACAAGTTTCAGGGATTATTGTGATGACAGTGGGCATGGCGCATTGTGATGACAAGGGCATGGAGCATTGTGATGAGAAGGTCATGGAGTATTGTGAAGAAGGGTGTCAGGGAGCATTGTGATGACATATGTCATGGTCCATTGCGATGACAATGGAATGGAGCATTGTGATGCCAAGTGTCATGGAGGATTGTGATGACAAAGGTAATGGAGAATTTTGATGACAAGCGCTTGGAGCATTGTGATGACAAGGGTCATGGAGCATTGTGATAACAAGGGCCATTGAGAATTTTGATGACATGTTCATGAAGCATTGTGATGACAATCACATGGAGCTTGCTGTGACAGGGATCATGGAGCATTGCGATGACAAGTGCATAGAGAATTGTGATGACAAAGCATGTAACACTGTGATGAAAAGCATCATGGAGCACAGTGATGCCAAGAACGTGGAGAATTGTGATGACAGGGGACATGGAGCATTGTAATGACCAGGGCATGGAGTATTGTGATGGCAAGACCGTGGAGCATTGTGATGAGAAGACCATGGATAATTGTGATGATGAGCGTCATGGAGCACTGTAATGACAAGGGGTATGGAGCATTGTGATAACAGGGGTCATGGAGCATTGTGATGACAAGTTTCATGGAGCATTCTGATGACAAGCTTGTGGAGTATTTTGATGACAATGACATGGAGCATTTTGATGAAAATGGCATGGGGCATTGTGATGAAAAAGACATGGAGCCTTTTCATGACAGTTTTCAGGGAGCATTCTGACGACAAGTGTCAGGGTCCATTGTGATGACAAAGGTCATGGAGAATTGTGACGACAAGGGCATGGAGTATTGTGATGACAAGCACATGGAGCTTGCTATGACGGGGTCATGGAGCATTGCGATGACAAGTGCATAGAGAATTGTGATGACAAAGCATGTAACACTGTGATGAGAAGTGTCATGGAGCATAGTGATGCCAAGATCGTGGAGAATTGTGATGACAGGGGAAATGGAGCATTGTGATGACCAGGGCATGGAGCATTGCGATGGCAAGATCGTGGAGCATTGTGATGAGAAGACCATGGATAATTGTGATGACGAGGGTCATGGAGCACTGTAATGACAAGGGGTATAGAGCATTGTGATGACAGTGGTCATGGAGCATTGTGATGACCGGGGACATGGAGTATTGTGATGTCCAAGGCATGGAGCACAGTGATGGCAAGACCGTGGAGCATTGTGATGAGAAGACCATGGATAATTGTGATGAGGAGCATCATGGAACACTGTAATGACAAGGGGCATGGAGCATTGTGATGACAGGTGTCATGGAGCATTGTGATTACAGGGGTCATGGATCATTGAGATGACAAGGGTCACGGAGCATTCTGATGACAAGCTTGTGGAGTATTGTGATGACAATGGCATGAAGCATTGTGATGAAAAGGGCATGGATCATTGTGATGAAAAAGGCATGGAGACTTGTCATGACAGGGTTCAATGAGCATACTGATGACAAGTGTCAGGGAGCATTGTGATGACAAGTGTATTGAGAATTGTGATGACAAAGGTCATGGAGCATTGTGATGAGAATTCCGTGGATAATTGTGATGACCAGCGTCATGGGGCGTTGTGATGACAAGTGTTATGGAACATTGTGATCACAAGGGTTTGGAGCATTGTGATGAGAGAGGTCATGGAGAATTTTGATTTCATTGTGATGACAATAGCATGAAGCATTATGATGATGGGCATGGTGCATTGTGATGACAGGGTTCATGGAGCATTGAGATGCAAAGAGGCATGGATCATTGTAATAACAAGGGTCTTGGAGCATTGTGATGACAAGGGCATGGAGTATTGTGATGAGAAGGCCATGGAGCATTCTGATGACATGCGTCAGGGAGCTTTGTGATGACATGGGCATGGAGCATTGTGATTACAGGGGTCTTGGAGCATTGTGATGACAAGGGTCATGGAGTCTTGTGATGACAATGCCGTAGAACATTGTGATGGCAGGGGTCATGGAGCATTGTTATGACAGGTGTAATGGAGCATTGTGATGACAAGGGCATGGAGCATTGGTCTGAAAAGTTTCATGGATTATTGTGATGAGAGTGAGCATGGAGCATTGTGATGACAAGGGCACGGAACACAGTGATACATGTGTCATGGAGGATTGCAATGACAAGGGCATGGAGCATTGTGATGACAAGCGTCATGGAGCTTTGTGATGACAACGGCATGGAGCAATGTGATGAGAGGTTTCATGGAGCTTTGTGATGACAATGGCATGGAGCATTGTGATTCCAAGGGTCATGGAGCTTTGTGATGACATAGGCCATGGAGCATTTTGATGACAAGGGCGTGGTGCATTGTGATGAGAAGGGCAGGGAGCATTGTGATGACAGGGTCATGGAGCAATTGGATGAAAAGGGTCATGGAACATTTTGATGACAGTGTTTATGGATCATTGTGATGTTAGGGGTCATGGAACATTGTGATGAAAAGGGTCATGGAGCATTGTGATGACAGGGGTTATGGAACATTGAGATGTCAGGGGTCATGGAGCATTGTGATGATAAGAGCATGTAGCATTGTTGTTACAAGGGTCATGGAACATTGGGATGACAGGGTGGAGGGAGTATTGTGTTGACTAGTGATGGAACATTGTGATATCAGTGGTGAGAGAGCATTTTGATGAGAGGTGCATGGAGCATTGTGATGACAAGGCTGTGGAGCATTGTGATGAGAAACGCAGGGCACATTGTGATGACATGGGTCATGGAACATTGTGCTGACAAACGCATGGAGCATTGTGATGACAAGGTTTATGGAGCATTGTGATGACAACGATGTGGAGCATTGTGATGACAAGCGCATGGCACATTTGATGCCATGTGTCATGGAGTAATGTGCTGACAAAGGCATGGAGCATTGTGATGACAAGGGTCACCGAGCATTGTGATGAAATGTTCATGGAGTGTTGTGGTCACAAAGGTCACAGAGCCTTGTGATGACGAGGGCTTGGACCATTGTGATGACAAAGGTCATGAAGCATTGTGATGACTGGAGTCACGGAGCATTGTGATGACAGGGGTCATAGAGCATTGTGATGAAAGGGCATGGAGCATTGTGATGACAGGGTCATGGAGCATTTTTCTGACAAGTTTCATGGATTATTGTGATGACAGTGGGCATGGCGCATTGTGATGACAAGGGCATGGAGCATTGTGATGAGAAGGTCATGGAGTATTGTGAAGAAGGGTGTCAGGGAGCATTGTGAAAACATATGTCATGGTCTATGGCAATGACAATGGAATGTAGCATTGTGATGCCAAGTGTCATGGAGGATTGTGATGACAAAGGTAATGGAGCATTTTGATGACAAGGGCTTGGAGCATTGTGATGACAAGGGTCATGGCGCATTGTGATAACAAGGGCCATTGAGAATTTTGATGACATGTTCATGAAGCATTGTGATGACAATCACATGGAGCTTGCTATGACAGGGGTCATGGAGCATTGCGATGACAAGTGCATAGAGAATTGTGATGACAAAACATGTAACACTGTGATGAGAAGTATCATGGAGCATAGTGATGCCAAGAACGTGGAGAATTGTGATGACACAGGACATGGAGCATTGTGATGACCAGGGCATAGAGCATTGTGATGGCCAGACCGTGGGGCATTGTGATGAGAAGACCATGGATAATTGTGATGACGAGCGTCATGGAACACTGTAATGACAAGGGGTATGGAGCATTGTGATGACAGGGGTCATGGAGCATTCTGAAGACAATGATCATGGAGCATTCTGATGACAAGCTTGTGGAGTATTGTGATTACAATGACGTGGAGCGTTGTGATGAAAAGGGCATGGAGCATTCTGATGAAAAAGGCATGGAGCCTTTTCATGACAGTGTTCAAGGAGTATTCTGACGACAAGTGTCAGGGGGCATTGTGATGACAAGTGTATTGAGAATTGTGATGACAAAGGTCATGGAGCATTGTGACGACAAGTGCATGGAGTATTGTCATGACAGTCATCATGCAGTGTTGTGATGACAAGTGTTATGGAACATTGTGATCACAAGGGGTTGGAGCATTGTGATGACAGAGGTCATGGACCATTTTGATTTCAAGGAGCATGGAGCATTGTGATGACAAGGGCATGGAGCAATGTGATCCCAAGGTTCATGGAGGATTGTGATGAAAATGGTAAAGGAGTATTGTGATGACAAGCTCATGGAGCATTGTGATGACAAGGTCATGTAGGATTTTGATGACACAGGCATGGAGAATTGTGATGATAAGGGTCATGGGGCACTGTGATGATAAGCGTCACGGAGCATTGTGATTACAGGGGTCATGGAGCGTTGGGATGACAAGGGCATGGATCATTGTGATGACAATTGTCATGGAGCATTGGGCTGAAAATGTTCATGGAGCATTGTGATGACAAGGGAATGGAGCATTGTGATGACAAGAGTCCCGGATCATTGTGTTGTCAGGGGTCATGGAGTGTTGTGATGACAGTGGTCATGGAGGACTGTGATGATATGGGTCATGGAGCATTGTGATGAGAAGGTCATGAAGCATTGGGCTGAAAATGTTCATGGAGTATTGTGATGACAGGGGTCATGGAGCATTGTAATGAGAAGGGAATTGAGCACTGTGATGACAAGGTCCTGGAACATTGTGATGGGAAGTCCATGGAGCCTTGTGATGACAATTCTCATGGAACATTCTGATGAAAAGGGGCATGGAGCATTGTGATTACAGGGGTCTTGGAGCATTGTGATGACAAGGGCATGGAGCATTGTGATGAGAAGGCCATGGAGCATTCTGATGACATGTGTCATGGAGCTTTGTGCTGACAAGGGCATGGAGCATTGTGATGAAAATGGCATGGATCATTGTTATGAAAAAGGCATGGAGCCTTGTCATGACAGGGTTCTAGGAGCATACTGACGACAAGTGTCACGGAGCATTGTGATGACAAGTGTATTGAGCATTGTGATGACAAAGTTCATGGAGCATTGTGATGAGAAGACCATGGATAATTGTGATGATGAGCGTCATGGGGTGTTGTGATGATAAGTTTTAGGGAACATTGTGATCACAAGGGTTTGGAGCATTGTGATGAGAGAGGTCATGGAGCATTTTGATTTCATTGTGATGACAATAGCCTGAAGCATTATGGTGATGGGCATGGTGCATTGTGATGACAGCGTTCATGGAGCATTGAGATGAAAAGGGGCATGGAGCATTGTGATTACAGGGGTCTTGGAGCATTGTGATGACAAGGGCAAGGAGCATTGTGATGAGAAGGCCATGGAGCATTCTGATGACATGCGTCATTGAGCTTTGTGATGACAAGGGCATGGAGCACTGTGATTACAGGGGTCTTGGAGCATTGTGATGACAAGGGTCATGGAGCCTTGTGATGACAATTGTGTGGAACATTGTGATGGCAGGTGTCATGGAGCATTGTTATGACAGGGGTAATGGAGCATTGTGAGGAGAAGGGCATGGAGCATTGGTCTGAAAAGTTTCATGGATTATTGTGATGAGAGTGGGCATGGAGCATTGTGATGACAAGGTCACGGAACACTGTGATCCATGGGCCATGGAGGATTGTAATGACAAGGGCATGGAGCATTGTGATGAGAAGGGCATCGAACATTGTTTTGACAAGCGTCATGGAGCTTTGTGATGACAAGGGCATGGAACAATGTGATGAGAGGGTTCATGGAACATTGTGATTCCAAGGGTTATGGAGCTTTGTGATGACAAAAGTCATGGAGCATTTTGATGTCAAGGGCGTGGTGCATTGTGTTGAGAAGGGCAGGGAGCATTTTGATGACAGGGTCATGCAGCAATTTGATGAAAAGTGTAATGGAACATTTTGATGACAGGGGTTATAGAACATTGTGATGTCAGGGGTCATGGAGCTTTGGGATGAAAAGGGTCATGGAGCATTTTGATGACAGGGGTTATGGAACATTGTGATGTCAGGGGTCATGGAACATTGTGATGATAAGGGGATGTAGCATTGTGATGACAGGGGTCATGGAACATTGTGATTACAGGGGTGAGGGAGTATTGTGATGACTAGTGATGGAACATTGTGATATCTCTGTTGAGAGAGCATTTTGATGAGAAGTGCATGGAGCATTGTGATTACAAGGTTTATGGAGCATTACGATGACAAGGTTGTGGACCGTTGTGATGAAAATCACGTGGCACATTGTGATGACAAGGGTCATGGAGCATTGTTCTGACAAAGGCATGGAGCATTGTGATGACAAGGGTCACGGAGCATTGTGATGAAAATTCATGGAGTATTGTGGTTACAAAGGTCACAGAGCCTTGTGATGATGTGGGCATGGACCACTGTGATGACAAATGTTATGAAGCATTGTGATGACTGGAGTCACAGAGCATTGTGATGACAGGGGTCATGGAGCATTGTGATGACAAGGGCATGGAGCATTGTGATGACAGGGGCATGGAGCATTGGTCTGACAAGTTTAATAGATTATTGTGATGACAGTGGGCATGGGGCATTGTGATGACAAGGGCATGGGGCATTGTGATGAGAAGGTCATGGAGTATTGTGAAGACAGGTGTCAGGGAGCATTGTGATGACATATGTCATGGTCCATTGCGATGACAATGGCATGGAGCATTGTGATGCCAAATGTAATGGAGGATTGTGATGACAAATATAATGGAGCATTGTGATGACTAGGGCTTGGAGCATTATGATGACAAGGGCCATTGAAAATTTTCATGACAAGGTCGTGAAGCATTGTGATGACAAGGTGCTGGAGCATTGTGATGAGAAAACCATGGAGCCTTGTGAGACAAGTCTCATGGAGCATACTGATGAAAAGGGGCATGGAGCATTGTGATTAGAGTGTCTTGGAAAATTGTGATGACAAGGTGCTGGAGCATTGTGATGAGAAGGCCAAGGAGCAGTCTGATGACATGCGTCGTTGAGCTTTGTGATGACAAGGGCATGGAGCATTGTAATTACAGGTGTCTTGGAGCATTGTGATGAAAAACGCATGGATCATTGTGATGAAAAAGGCATGAAGCCTTGTCATGACAGGGTTCAAGGAGCATACAGAGAACAAGTGTCTGGGAGCATTTTGATGACAAGTGTATTGAGCATTGTGATGACAAAGGTCATGGAGCATTGTGATGAGAAGACCATAGATAATTGTGATGACGAGCGTCATGGGGCATTGTGATGACAGGTGTTATGGAATATTGTGATCACAAGGGTTTGGAGCAGTGTTATGACAGAGGTCATGGAGCATTTTGATTTCATTGTGATGACAATAGCCTGAAGCATTATGATGATGGGCATGGTGCATTGTGATGACAGGGTTCATGGATCATTGAGATAAAAAGGGACATGGAGCATTGTGATTACAGGTGTCTTGGAGCATTGTGATGAGAAGGGTCATGGAGCCTTGTGATGACAAGGCCATGGAACATCGTGATGGCAGGGGTCATGGGGCATTGTTATCACAGGGGTAATGGAGCATTGTGATGGCAAGGGCATGGAGCATTGTGATGACATGCATCATGGAGCTTTGTGATGACAAGGGCATGTAGCACTGTGATTACAGGGGTCTTGGAGCATTGTGGTGACAAGGGTCATGGAGCCTTGTGATGACAAGGCCGTGGAACGTTGTGATGGCAGGGGTCATGGAGCATTGTTATGACAGGGGTAATGGAGCATTGTGATGACAAGGGCATGGAACATTTGTCTGAAAAGTTTCATGGATTATTGTGATGAGAGTGGGCATGGAGCATTGTGATGACAAGGGCACGGAACACAGTGATACATGGGTCATGGAGGATTGTAATGACAAGGGCATGGAGCATTGTGATGAGAAGGGCATCGAGCAGTGTGATGACAAGCACCATGGAGCTTTTTGATGACAATTGCATGGAACAATGTGATGAGAGGTTTCATGGGGTATTGTGATGACAATGGCATGGAGCATTGTGATGCCAAGGGTCATGGAGCTTTGTGATGACAAAGGTCATGGAGCATTTTGATGACAAGGGCGTGGTGCATTGTGATGAGAAGGGCAGGGAGCATTGTGATGACATTGTCATGGACCAATTTGATGAAAAGTGTCATGGAACATTCTGATGAGAGGCGTTATGTAACATTGTGATGTCAGGGGTCATGGAGCATTTTGATGAAAATGGTCATGGAGCATTTTGATGACAGGGGTTATGGAACATTGTGATGTCAGGGATCATCGAACATTGTGATGATAAGTGCATGTAGAATTGTGATGACAGGAGTCATGGAACATAGTGATGACAGGGTTGAGGGAGTATTGTGATGAATAGTGATGTAACATTGTGTTATCAGTGGTGAGAGAGCATTTTGATTTGAAGTGCATGGAGCATTGTGATGACAAGGTTTATGGAGCATTGTGATGACAAGATTGTGGAGCACTGTGACGACAAGCGCATGGTGCATTGTGATGACATGGGTCATGGAGCATTGTGCTGCCAAGCGCATGGAGCTTTGTGATGACAAGGGTCATGGAGCATTGTGCTGAGAAAGGCATAGAGCATTGTGATGACAAGGGTCAAAGAGCATTGTGATGAAAAGTTCATGAAGCATTGTGGTTAAAAAGGTCACAGAGACTGTTGATGACAAGGGCATGGACCATTGTGATGACATAGGTCATGAAGCCTTGTGATGACTGGAGTCATGGAGCATTGTGATGACAGGGGTCATGGAGCATTGTGATAACAAGGGCATGGGGCATTGTGATGACAAGGGCATGGAGCATTGGTCTAATAAGTTTCATGGCTTATTGCGATGACAGTTGGAATGGCGCATTGTGATGACAAGGGCATGGAGCATTGTGATGACCAGGTCATTCATTATTGTGAAGACAGGTGTCAGGGAGCATTGTGATGACATATGTAATGGCCCATTGTGATGACATTGCCATGGAGCATTGTGATGCCAAGGGTCGTGGAGGATTCTGATGACAAAGGTAATGGAGCATTGTGATGACAATGGCTTGGAGCATTGTGATGACAAGGGTCAGGGAGCATTGTGCTGACAAGTGCATGGAAAATTGTGATGACAAGGGACATGGAGCATTCTGATGACAAGCTTGTGGAGTATTTTGATGACAATGGCATGGAGCATTGGGATGAAAACGGCATGGTGCATTTTGATGAAAAAGGCATGGCGCCTTTTTGTGACAGGGTTCAAGGAGCATTCTGATGACAAGTGTCAGGGAGCATTGTGATGACAAGTGTATCGAGAATTGTGATGACAAAGGTCATGGAGCATTGTGATGAAAAGGGCATGGAGTATTGTGATGACAGGCATCATGGAGCATTGTGATGACAAGTGTTATGGAACATTGTGATCACAAGGGTTTGGAGCATTGTGATGACAGAGGTCATGGATCATTTTGATTTCAAGGAGCATGGAGCATTGTGATGACAAGGGCATGGAGCAATGTGATCCCAAGGTTCATGGAGGATTTTGATGGCAATAGTAATGGAGTATTGTGATGACAAGTGCATAGAACATGGTAATGACAAGGTCATGTAGCATTTTGCTGACAAAGGCATGGAGCATTGTGATGACAGGTGTCATGGAGCACTGTGATGACAAGCGTCATGGAGCATTGTGATTACAGGGGTCATGGAGAATTGGGATGACAAGTGCATGCGTCATTGTGATGACAAGTGTCATGGAGCATTGGGCTGAAAATGGCATGGATCATTGTGATGAAAAAGGCATGGAGCCTTGTCATGAAAGGGTTCAGGGAGCATACTGATGGCAAGAGTCAGGGAGCATTGTGATGACATGTGTATTGCGCATTGTGATGACAAATGTCATGGGGCATTGTGATGAGAAGTCCATGGATAATTGTGATGACTAGCGTCATGGGGTATTGTGATGACAAGTGTTATGGAACATTGTGATCACAAGGGTTTGGAGCATTGTGATGACAGAGGTCATAGAGCATTTTGATTTCGTTGTGATGACAAGAGCATGAAGCATTATGATGATGGGCATGGTGCATTGTGATGACAGGGTTCATGGAGCATTGTGATGAAAGGTGGCATGGAGCTTTGGTCTGACAAGTTTCATGGATTATTTTGATGACAGTGGGCATGGCACATTGTGATGACAAGGGCATGGAGCATTGTGATGACAAGGTCATGGAGTATTGTGAAGACAGGTGTCAGGGAGCATTGTGATGACATATGTCATGTTCCATTGTGATGACAATAGCACGGAGCATTGTGATGCCAAGTGTCATGGAGGATTGTTGTGACAAAGGTAAAGGAGCATTGTGATGATAAGCGCATGGAGCATTGAGATGACAAGGGCCATTGATAATTTTAATGTCCATGTCCTGAAACATTGTGATGACAAGCGCATGGAGCTTCCTATGACAGGGGTCATGGAGCATTGCGATGACAAGTGCATGGAGTATTGTTATGACAAGAGCATATAACATTGTGATGAGAAGTGCCATGGAGCATTGTGATGACAAGGACGTGGAGAATTGTGAGGACAAGGGACATTGAGCTTTGAGATGACCAGGGCATGGAGCATTGTGATGGCAAAACCGTGGAGCATTGTGATGAGAAGACCATGGGTAATTGTGATGACGAGCATCATGGAGCACTGTAATGACAAGGGGCATGAAGCATTGTGATGACAGGTGTCAGGGAGCATTGTGATGACAGGGGACATGGAGCATTGTGATGACAAGGGCATGGAGCATTGTGATGACAAGGGTACGGAACATTGTGATGAAAAGTGCCATTGAGAATTTAGATGATAAAGTCGTGAAGCATTGTGATGACAAACACTTGGAGCTTGCTATGACAGGGGTCATGGAACATTGCAATGACAAGTGCATGGGGAATTGTGATGAAACGAGCATGTAACTTTGTGATGAGAAGTGTCATGTAGCATTGTGATGACAAGTACATGGAGAATTGTTATGACAAGGGACATGGAGCATTGTGATAACCAGGGAATGGAGCATTGTGATGACAGGGGTCATGGAGCATTATTATGACAAGGGCCATGGTACATTCTGATATAAGATATCACTTATGAAGGGAATGTAAACCTGGCTACATATGAACTGAATTAGGAAAGAGAACAGAGTCTCAGATTTAGAAAACACTCTTATGCTTGCTTAAGGGGGAAGGAGAGGTGGGGAGACACACAAAACCAGAGTTTGATATTAACACAGGTACCGTTCCATAATCCAAATACAGAAGAGACAAGCCCAACTCCTTCCTCAGTGAATGGGACTCACCACCCCTATTCCCCACAGAGAAATATATCTGACTAGTAAGGATCTTAAAACCTATGTATTGATATGTCTCCATAAGGGAACCAAGTGTGTCTAGAATGACATAAACACGGCAGTGAGAATCAGCTCAAACCCACTATAAAAAGGAATTTCAAAACAAAACAAAGAAACAGTGAAATTCTTACACAACACCTTCAGGGGTTCTGATTAAACTTGGAATGACCCTATCTACAACAACAGCTGGATGTGGCATAAGGCTGTTCACCTGGGACTGAGAGGATTGGTGAGATTGGGTGAGAAAATGCAGACGTTTTAAAGCAATAATGCCTGCCACTGATTCCATGGTTCCCAACTCTCCAGGTAGAAGGGAATATCACTACAGTTATAACATGTATGGGAAACCTAGAGAATGGACACCCTCTGATGGTGAAAGGTTTCTAAAACTCTACTAATTTTTTTCCCTCCATGTGCTGCAGCTTGACATTCCAACTGCTTTAATATCAATCTTCCAACTTGGAGAGTCAGCCCCTATAACCTCCTGGTTCGCACAGTTGGCACATTGTGCAGAGGATATAAGGGAAGAGGGAGAACCAATGAGAGAGTAGCTGTAGGCATTTGGACGGCCACATGTCACTCTAATTTCCCGTCACGAAGAAGAATTAACCAAACTCTCAGCCTGCCCCACCCCCATAACTAGTATAGGTCCTGAAGCAAAATTGTGGGTTTGCGGTCAGCTCACAAAAACACAAGTTGAAAAATGGAGCTCAGGGGCACAGCAATTCACTAACTTGCAGAGTTATACAGGACTACTCTCTTCCAAAAATCTGTTGAGGAAAAGCCATGAGGCGGACTTGAAAATGAGGGAGATTTGCATGAAACAGATTTCCAGAAGTACATTGGAATCACCTTTAAACACAGGAAAAGCATCACAACTTCGACAATTATGGAATTGTCCATAAAGGGCGCATGCGTTTTCTCCTGAATATATTCAGGAGAAAACGCATACACCCATTTTGGCCAACCAAGCAACCGCACAATGCAAATCTGCACTACAAAGAAGTATCACTTCCCACCAGTCAAAAGGGATATCCGTAAAATGTGTAAAAACCAGAAAGGCAAGAGGGGCTCTAGAGAACAGGGAGCCTTGTTATGCTGATGGGTGGGATGCAGATTGCCAACAGCCACTCTGGAGGAGTGCATTGTGTTCCCTAAAAGAATTCAACAACAGAGCTTCACAACCTAAGGCACTTCCAGTCATGGGAATATACCTTGGGGAAATTGAAAATCAATAAGACACAGCCAACCCGAAATATAGGGCAGCACTGCTTACAAGAACCTCGACTTCGGGACACATTAAATATCCCAGTAAAGACAAAAATAGTAAAGAAATTGTGGTACATATGTACGATGGAATATCCCTCAGCCATGAAATCAATGTCATAAGACCAGTAGCAGCATAATGAGTGAATTCATGTACGATGATTCTAACTGAAATAAGTCACACAGAAAAAGAAACTTATCATAAGATATCACTTATGAAGGTCTTGTAAACATGGATACACATGAACTGAATTAGGAAAGAGAAGAGTCTCACATTTAGAAAACACTCTTATGCCTGCTCAAGAGGAAAGGAGAGGTGGGGTTATGAATAAAACCAGAGTTTGATATTAGAACAGGTACGGTTGCATATACCAAATACAAAATAGACAAGACCTACACTTTCCTCACTGAACGGGCCTCAACACCCCTATTCCCCGCAGAGTAGTACATCTGACTAGTAAGAATCTTAAAACCTATGTATTGATATGTCTCCATAAG
The DNA here is from genome assembly GCF_949752795.1 of Hyperoodon ampullatus. Classification (NCBI taxonomy): domain Eukaryota; kingdom Metazoa; phylum Chordata; class Mammalia; order Artiodactyla; family Ziphiidae; genus Hyperoodon; species Hyperoodon ampullatus. The sequence goes on from NW_027640893.1 coordinate 460,529, forward strand.
GGAACCAAGTGTGTCTAGAATGACATAAACACGGCAGAGAGAATCAGCTCAAACCCACTATAAAAATGAATTTCAAAACAAAACAAATAAACAGTGAAATTCTTACACAATACCTTCAGGGGTTCTGATGAAACTTAGAATGACCCTATCTACAACGACAGCTGGATGTGGCATAAGGCTGGTCACTTGGGACTGAGAGGATTGGTGAGATTGGGTGAGAAAATGCAGACCGTTTAAAGCAATAATACCTGGCACCCATTCCATGGGTGCCAACTCTCCAGGTAGAAGGGAATATCACTACAGTTATAACATGTATGGGAAACCTAGAGAATGGACACCATCTGATGGTGAAAGGTTTCTAAAACTCTACTAATTTTTTTTCTCTCCTTGTGCACCAGTTTGACATTCCAACTGCTTTAGTATTAATCTCCCAAGTTGGAGAGTCAGCACCTATAACCTCCTGGTTCGCACAGTTGGCACGTTGTGTAGAGGATATAAGGGAAGAGGGAGAAACAATTAGAGAGTAGCTGTAGGCATTTGGATGGCCATATGTCACTCTAAATTGCCGTCACGAAGAAGAATTAACAAACTCAGAGCCAGCCCCCCCAATGGAAACAGTATAGGTCCTGAAGAAAAATTGTGGATTGGTAGTCAGCTCACAAAAACGCGAGTTGAAAAATGGAGCTCAGGGGCACAGCAATTCACTAACTTGCAGAGTTATAAAGGACTACTCTCTTCCAAAAATCTGTTGAGAGAAAGCCATGAGGCGGACTTGAAAATGAGGCAGAAGTGCACGAAACAGATTTCCAGAAGTACATTGGAATCGCCTTTAAACACAGGAAAAGCATCACAACTTCGACAATTATGGAATTGTCCATAAAGGGCGCATGCATTTTCTCCTGAATATATTCAGGAGAAAACGCATACGCCCTTTTTGGCCAACCAAGCAACCGCACAATGCAAATCTGCACTACAAAGAAGTATCACTTCCAACCGGTCAAAAGGGACATCCGTAAAATGTGTAAAAACAAGAAAGGCAAGACAGGATCTGGAGAAGAGGGAGCCTTGTTATGCGGATGGGTGGGTTGTAATTTGCCAACAGCCACTCTGGAGGAGTGCATTGTGTTCCCAAAAAGCAGTAAACAACAGTGCTTCACAACCTAAGGCACTTCCAGTCATGGGAATATACCTTGGGAAAATTGAAAATCAATAAGACACAGCCACCCCAAAATTTATGGCAGCACTGCTTACAAGAACCTCGACTTCGGGACACCTTATATATCCCAGGAAAGACAAAAATGGTAAAGAAATTGTGGTAAATACGTATGATGGAATATCCCTCAGCCATGAAGTCAATGTAATAAGGCCAGTAGCAACATAATGACGGGATTCATGTACGATGACTCTAACTGAAAAAAACACACAGAAAAATAAACTTATCATAAGATATCACTTATGAAGGGTATATAAACATGGCTACACATGGAAGGAATTAGGAAAGGGAACAGAGTCTCATATTTAGAAAACACTCTTATGCATGCTAAAGGGGAAAGCAGATGTGGGGTGATGAATAAAACCAGAGTTTGATATTAGCACAGGTACGGTTCCATAATCCAAATACAGAACAGACAAGACCTACTACTTCCTCTGTGAACGGGACTCAAAACCCCATATTTCCCACAGAGGAATATATCTGACTAGTAAGAATCTTAAAACCTATGTATTGATATGTCTCCGTAAGGGAATCAAGTGTGTCTAGACTGGCATAAACATGGCAGCGAGAATCAGCTCAAACCCACTATAAAAAGGAATTTCAAAAACAAAACAACAAAAACTGGAAAATTCTTTACAATTCCTTCAGGGTCTCTAATGAAACCTGGAATGACCCTATCTACAACGACAGCTGGATGTGGCATAAGGAGGGACACTTGGGACTGAGACGATTGGTGAGATTGGGTGAGCAAATGCAGACCCTTTTATGCACAAATGCCTGGCACCCATTCCATGGGTCCCAACTCTCAGCGTTGAAGGGAATATTACTACAGCTATAACATGTACGGGAAACCTAGAGAACGGACACACTGTGAATACGAAAGGTTTCTAAAACTCAACGAATAGTCCCTCTCCTAGTACTCCGGTTTGACTTCCCATCTGCTTTACTATCAACCTCCCAACTTGGAGAGACAGCCCCTTTAACCTCCTGGTGCGCACAGGTTGCCAATTTGGCAGAGGATGAAAGGGAAGAGGGAGAACCAATGAGAGAGTAGCTGTTAGGCATTTCGACGGGCACATATCACTCTAACTTCCCTGCAGGATGAAGAATTAACCAAAGTCTCAGCCACCCACCGTGAACCAGTATAGGTCCTGAACCAAAATTTTGGACTTGCGGTCAGCTCACCAAAAACGAGTTGAAAAATGGAGCTCAGTGGCACAGCAATTCACAAACAGGCCGAGTAATAAAGGACAACTATCGTCCAAAAATCTGTTGAGGGAAGGCAATGAGGCGGACTTGAAAGCGAGGCAGAAGAGCAGGAAACAGATTTCAAGAGGTACGTTGGAATCGCCTTTAAAGCACAGGAAGAGGGGCACAACTTCGACAATGAGGCACTTGGCCGAAAAAGGGGTATGCGTTTTCTCCTGAATATATTCAGGAGAAAACGCATACGCCCTATTTGGCCAAGCAAGCAAGCGGGCAATGCAAATCTGCACTACAAAGAAGTATCACTTCCCACCGGTCAAAAGGGACATCCACAAAATGTGTAAAAACCAGAAAGGCAAGACAGGCCCTGGAGAACAGGGAGCGTTGTTATGCTGATGGGTGGGATGTAAATTGCCAACTGCCTCTCTGGAGGAGTGCATTGTGTTCCCTAAAACAAGTAAAGAACAGAGCTACAGAGCCAAGGGCACTTCCAGTCTAGGGAATATACCTTGGGAAAAGTGAAAATCAATAATACAGAGCCACCCCAAAATTTAGGGCTGCACTGCTTACAAGGACCTCAACTTGGGTACACCTTAAATATCCCAGGAAATATAAACATGGTTCAAAAAATTGTGGTACTTACGTACGATGGAATATCCCTCAGCCATGAAATCAATGTCATAAGACCAGTAGCAGCAAAATGGGTGGATTCAGGTACGATGATTCTAAGTGAAATAAGTCACACAGAAAAAGAAACTTATCATATGATATCACTTATGATGATCCTATAAACATGGCTACACTTGAACTGAGTTAGGAAAGAGAACAGTGTCTCACATTTAGAAAACATTCTTATGCTTGCTTAAGGGGGAAGGAGAGGTGGGGTGATGCATAAAACCAGAGTTTGATATAAGCACAGGTACCGTTCCAAAAACCAACTATGGAATAGACAAGACCTACACCTTCCTCAGTGAAAGGGACTCAAAACACCATATTTCCCTCAGAGGAATATATCTGACTAGTAAGAATATTAAAACCTATGTATTGATATGTCTCCGTAAGGGAAACAAGTGTGTCTAGACTGGCATAAACATGGCAGCGAGAATCAGCTCAAACCCACTGTAAAACGGAATTTCAAAAACAAAACAAAAAAACTGGGAAATTCTTTACAATTCCTTCAGGGTCTCTGATGAAACCTGGAATGACCCTATCTACAACGACAGCTGGATGTGGCATAAGGCTGGACACTTGGGACTGAGAGAATTGGTGAGATTGGGTGAGCAAATGCAGACCCTTTAAAGAAATAATGCATGGCACCCATTCCATGGGTCCCAAATCTCCAGGTTGAAGGGTATATTACTACAGTTATAACATGTACGGGAAACTTAGAGAACGGACACACTGTGAATACGAAAGGTTTCTAAAACTCAACGAATAGTCCCTCTCCTGGTGCTCCGGTTTCACTTTCCATCTGCTTTACTATCAACCTCCCAACTTGGAGAGACAGCCCCTTTAACCTCCTGGTTCGCACAGGTTGCCAATTTGGCAGAGGATAAAAGGGAAGAGGGAGAACCAATGAGAGAGAAGCTGTTAGGCATTTGGACGGGCACATATCACTGTAATTTCCCGGCAGGAAGAAGAATTAACCAAAGTCTCAGCCACCCACCGGGAACCAGTATAGGTCCTGAACCAAAATTTTGGACTTGCGGTCAGCTCACCAAAAACGAGTTGAAAAATGGAGCTCAGGGGCACAGCAATTCACAAAGTGGCCGAGTAATAAAGGACAACTATCGTCCAAAAATCTGTTGAGGGAAGGCAACGAGGCGGACTTGAAAGCGAGGCAGAATAGCAGGAAACAGATTTCAAGAGGTACGTTGGAATCGCCTTTAGAGCACAGGAAGAGGGGCACAACTTCGACAATGATGCCCTTGGCCAAAAAGGGCGTATGCGTTTTCTCCTGAATATATTCAGGAGAAAACGCATACGCCCTTTTTGGCCAAGCAAGCAGGGGGCAATGCAAATCTGCACTACAAAGAAGTATCACTTCCCACTTGTCAAATGGGACATCCACAAAATGTGTAAAAACCAGAAAGGCAAGACAGGCCCTGGAGAACAGGGAGCCTTGTTATGCTGATGGGCGGGATGTAAATTGCCAACTGCCTCTCTGGAGGAGTGCATTGTGTTCCCTAAAACAAGTAAAGAACAGAGCTACAGAGCCAAGGGCACTTCCAGTCTAGGGAATATACCTTGGGAAAACTGAAAATCAATAAGACAGAGCCACCCCAAAATTTAGGGCTGCACTGCTTACAAGGACCTCAACTTTGATACACCTTAAGTATCCCAGGAAATATAAAAATGGTTCAAAAAATTGTGGTACTTACGTACGATGGAATATCCCTCAGCCATGAAATCAATGTCATAAGAGCAGTAGCAGCAAAATGGGTGGATTCAGGTACGATGATTCTAAGTGAAATAAATCACACAGAAAAAGAAACTTATCATAAGATATCACTTATGAAGATCCTATAAACATGACTACACTTGAACTGAGTTAGGAAAGAGAACAGTGTCTCATATTTAGAAAACACTCTTATGCCTGCTTAAGGGGTAAGGAGAGGTGGGGTGATGCATAAAACCAGAGTTTGATATAAGCACAGGTACCGTTCCAAAAACCAACTATGGAATAGACAAGACCTACACCTTCCTCAGTGAAAGGGACTCAAAACCCCATATTTCCCGCAGAGGAATATATCTGACTAGTAAGAATCTTAAAACCTATGTATTGATATGTCTCCGTAAGGGAATCAAGTGTGTCTAGACTGGCATAAACATGGCAGCGAGAATCAGCTCAAACCCACTATAAAAAGGAATTTCAAAAACAAAACAAAAAAACAGGGAAATTCTTTACAATTCCTTCAGGGTCTCTGATGAAACCTGGAATGACCCTATCTACAATGACAGCTGGATGTGGCATAAGGAGGGACACTTGGGACTGAGACGATTGGTGAGATTGGGTGAGCAAATGCAGACCCTTTAAAGCACAAATGCCTGGCACCAACTCCATGGGTCCCAACTCTCCAGGTTGAAGGGAATATTACTACAGCTATAACATGTACGGGAAACCTAGAGAACGGACACAATGTGAATATGAAAGGTTTCTAAAACTCAACGAATAGTCCCTCTCCTGGTACTCCAGTTTGACTTTCCATCTGCTTTACTATCAACCTCCCAGCTTGGAGAGACAACCCCTTTAACCTCCTGGTTCGCACAGGTTTCCAATTTGGCAGAGGATGAAAGGGAAGAGGGAGAACCAATGAGAGAGTAGCTGTTAGGCATTTGGACGGGCACATATCACTCTAATTTCCCTGCAGGACGAAGAATTAACCAAAGTCTCAGCCACCCACCGGGAACCAGCATAGGTCCTGAACCAAAATTTTGGACTTGCGGTCAGCTCACCAAAAACGAGTTGAAAAATGGAGCTCAGGGGCACAGCAACTCACAAACTGGCCGAGTAATAAAGGACAAGTATCGTCCAAAAATCTGTTAAGGGAAGGCAACGAGGCGGACGTTAAAGCGAGGCAGAATAGCAGGAAACAGATTTCAAGAGGTACGTTGGAATCTCCTTTAAAGCACAGGAAGAGGGGCACAACTTCGACAATGATGCCCTCGGCCAAAAAGGGCGTATGCGTTTTCTCCTGAATATATTCAGGAGAAAACGCATACGCCCGTTTTGGCCAAGCAAGCAAGCGGGCAATGCAAATCTGCACTACAAAGAAGTATCACTTCCCACCGGTCAAAAGGGACATCCACAAAATGTGTAAAAACCAGAAAGGCAAGACAGGCCCTGGAGAACAGGGAGCCTTGTTATGCTGATGGGCGGGATGTAAATTGCCAACTGCCTCTCTGGAGGAGTGCATTGTGTTCCCTAAAACAAGTAAACAACAGAGCTACAGAGCCAAGGGCACTTCCAGTCTAGGGAATATACCTTGGGAAAACTGAAAATCAATAAGACAGAGCTACCCCAAAATTTAGGGCTGCACTGCTTACAAGGACCTCAACTTGGGTACACCTTAAATATCCCAGGAAATATAAAAATGGTTCAAAAAATTGTGGTTCTTACGTACGATGGAATATCCCTCAGCCATGAAATCAATGTCATAAGACCAGTAGCAGCAAAACGGGTATATTCAGGTACGATGATTCTAAGTGAAATAAGTCACACAGAAAAAGAAACTTATCATAAGATATCACTTATGAAGATCCTGTAAACATGGCTCCACTTGAACTGAGTTAGGAAAGAGAACAGTGTCTCACATTTAGAAAACACTCTTATGCCTGCTTAAGGGGGAAGGAGAGGTGGGGTGATGCATAAAACCAGAGTTTGATATAAGCACAGGTACCGTTCCAAAAACCAACTATGGAATAGACAAGACCTACACCTTCCTCAGTGAAAGGGACTCAAAACCCCATATTTCCCGCAGAGGAATATATCTGACTAGTAAGAATCTTAAAACCTATGTATTGATATGTCTCCATAAGGGAATCAAGTGTCTCTAAACTGGCATAAACATGGAAGCGAGAATCAGCTCCAACCCACTATAAAAAGGAATTTCAAAAACAAAACAAAAAAACTGGGAAATTCTTTACAATTCCTTCAGGGTCTCTGATGAAACCTGGAATGACCCTATCTACAACGACAGCTGGATGTGGCATAAGGAGGGACACTTGGGACTGAGAGGATTGGTTAGACTGGGTGAGAAAATGCAGACCCTTTAAAGCACAAATGCCTGGCACCCATTCCATGGGTCCCAACTCTCCAGGTTGAAGGGAATATTACTAAAGCTATAACATGTACGGGAAACCTAGAGAACGGACACACTGTGAATACGAAAGGTTTCTAAAACTCAACGAATAATCCCTCTCCTGGTGCTCCAGTTTTACTTTCCATCTGCTTTACTATCAACCTCCCAACTTGGAGAGACAGCCCCTTTAACCTCCTGGTTCGCCCAGGTTGCCAATTTGGCAGAGGATGAAAGGGAAGAGGGAGAACCAATGAGAGAGTAGCTGTTAGGCATTTGGTCGGGCACATATTACTCTAACTTCCCAGCAGGAAGAAAAATTAACCAAAGTCTCAGCCCCCCATCGGGAACCAGCATAGGTCCTGAACCAAAATTTTGGACTTGCGATCAGCTCACCAAAAACGAGTTGAAAAATGGAGCTCAGGGGCACAGCAATTCACAAACTGGCCGAGTAATAAAGGACAACTATCGTCCAAAAATCTGTTGAGGGAAGTCAACGAGGCGGACTTGAAAGCGAGGCAGAATAGCGGGAAACAGATTCCAAGAGGTACGTTGGAATCGCCTTTAAAGCACAGGAAGAGGAGCCCAACATCGACAATGATGCACTTGGCCAAGAAGGGCGTATGCGTTTTCTCCTGAATATATTCAGGAGAAAACGCATACACCCTTTTTGGCCAAGCAAGAAAGCGGGCAATGCAAATCTGCACTACAAAGAAGTATCACTTCCCACCGGTCAAAAGGGACATCCACAAAATGTGTAAAAACCAGAAAGGCAAGACAGGCCCTGGAGAACAGGGAGCCTTGTTATGCTGATGGGCGGGATAGAAATTGCCAACTGCCTCTCTGGAGGAGTGCATTGTGTTCCCTAAAACAAGTAAAGAACAGAGCTACAGAACCAAGGGCACCGACAGTCTAGGGAATATACCTTGGGAAAACTGAAAATCAATAAGACAGAGCCGCCCCAAAATTTAGGGCTGCACTGCTTACAAGGACCTCAACTTGGGTACACCTTAAATATCCCAGGAAATATTAAAATGGTTCAAAAAATTGTGGTACTTACGTACGATGGAATATCCCTCAGCCATGAAATCAATGTCATAAGACCAGTAGCAGCAAAATGGGTGGATTCAGGTACGATGATTCTAAGTGAAATAAGTCACACAGAAAAAGAAACTTATCATAAGATATCACTTATGAAGATCCTATAAACATGACTACACTTGAACTGAGTTAGGAAAGAGAACAGTGTCTCACATTTAGAAAACACTCTTATGCCTGCTTAAGGGGGAAGGAGAGGTGGGGTGATGCATAAAACCAGAGCTTGATACAAGCACAGGTACCGTTCCAAAAACCAACTATGGAATAGACAAAACCTACACCTTCCTAAGTGAAAGGGACTCAAAACCCCATATTTCCCGCAGAGGGATATATCTGACTAGTAAGAATCCTAAAACCTATGTATTGATATGTCTCCGTAAGGGAGTCAAGTGTGTCTAGACTGGCATAAACATGGCAGCGAGAATAAGCTGAAACCCACTATAAAAGGGAATTTCAAAAACAAAACAAAAAAACTGGGAAATTCTTTACAATTCCTTCAGGGTCTCTGATGAAACCTGGAATGACCCTATCTACAATGACAGCTGGATGTGGCATAAGGAGGGACACTTGGGACTGAGACGATTGGTGAGATTGGGTGAGCAAATGCAGACCCTTTAAAGCAATAATGCATGGCACCCATTCCATGGGTCCCAACTCTCCAGGTTCAAGGGAATATTACTACAGTTATAACATGTACGGGAAACCTAGAGAACGGAAACACTGTGAATACGAAAGGTTTCTAAAACTCAACGAATAGTCCCTCTCCTGGTGCTCCGGTTTGACTTTCCATCTGCTTTACTATCAATCTCCCAACTTGGAGAGACAGCCCCTTTAACCTCCTGGTTCACACAGGTTTCCAATTTGGCAGAGGATGAATGGGAAGAGGGAGAACCAATGAGAGAGTAGCTGTTAGGCATTTGGACGGGCACATATCACTCTAACTTCCCGGCAGGAAGAAGAATTAACCAAAGTCTCAGCCACCCACCGGGAACCAGCATAGGTCCTGAACCAAAATTTTGGACTTGCGGTCAGCTCATAAAAAACGAGTTGAAAAATGGAGCTCAGGGTCACAGCAATTCACAAACTGGCCGAGTAATAAAGGACAACTATCGTCCAAAAATCTGTTGAGGGAAGCCAACGAGGTGGACTTCAAAGC